>NC_059339.1:45623761-45929281 GCF_018350155.1 Leopardus geoffroyi
GTTTGCTAGTAAGTTAGGGTCCTGCACCTACCTAGAATGAATTAAGCATTCACAGAGTATTTAGACTGAGGAGTTTTCCGCCTGCCTGGTGGTTACCTGGTATCCTAGTATTAAGGACTTGGGACATTGCTACAAGGTGCCCAGAAAAACCTCAGTTCAGTGGTGGCCAATTTGGCAGCTGTCTCCACCTGCTCCTATTTTCCAGCCTGTCTCAGTTGGCTACTGCACCATAAAGTGTTAACTGACGCCCCCTCCCTTCCCTGTGAGTGGCAAAACCACCTGTGGCCCTTTTGCCGCCTTCCAGTTCTAGCAGAAGATTGGGGGGGGGGGGTGTAGTTTGTGTTCCAACCTGAAGGGTAACAAACAGCTCTTCTTTTTGCAGGCATGGGAGGCAGAGAGAAGCTCAGGTCTTCTGTCTTCTGGGCTGGGCTGGGTACCAGCTTCCTGCTGCTGGGGGCAGGAGTACCTATCCACTACCACCACAGTCTAGCTCTTGGCTCACTGCCCTCCGTCTGGGTGGCTCAGGAGGCTCTCCTTTTTGGAAGGAAGCAGGGTAAGGGTGTGAGGACACTCCTGGATACTTAGGTCCTATCCAGAAACCAAAGGAAGCATAACCTTCTGCTTTCAGAGATTCTCCTCTCTCCAGTGGCTATGTCTCTAGAATCTTCTGCAGTGTGTGTGAGAGACATTTGGGGACCTTGGGTGGGCTGCAGCCTCAAAGAGTCATTTTGGAGATAGAACTGAGGCAGTTTAGGGTCCTGGGTCTGCTTCCGGGAAGCCGCCCAAAGAAGGCAGAGTGAGGTTCCATGCCCTTGAACATCAGTAAGACTAAATCTAACTTTGGAACCCTGGATTAGGAAGGGGTTGATGGGTGCCGTCTATTCAAACCCTGCCTGAAGGCCACAGGAAGCATCTACTAAATACAGGTCTTTAAAAGAATCTGTCTTAAACCAAGAATTCAGGACCCTTAGTCACAGCTGCAATTTTAAGAATATAGGAAGCAAATAATAACAAAATATGCATCCTTTGTAGCTAATGGTTGGTTAATCACAGCACTGAAATTTGTGTATGAATATTTACATGTGTATACACTCGTATGAATGTGAATGCTTGTATTTGAATGTGCCAATGCTTGTATTTGAATGTGTCACTTGACAGTTTATGACTCTCTCCTATGTATTATTAACATTTCATCCTCACAACAACGCCAGGAAGGATCTGAAATATTACTAGTGATAGGTCAGGGTGTCGGAATTGGTAGTGAGTTTGGGGCTGAAGGAAGGGAAGACTGGTTTCTGAAGTGTCTTGCAGGGCCACACAGGCTCTGAGCATGGTCCACGGACCCTGCCTTGATGTAGTGGACATGACTTGAAGGGAGGCTTTCCTTCGTCAAAGCTACCAGATATCTGATCTGATGTCTCTGCTTTAGCCTGTACTGCATTCACTTCAGTATGATTTTTTTTTTCCTTCAAATTAAATGGAAAAAAAAAAAAAATCATTCTCAGCACTCTCAGGGAATGGCTTCTAGGAAGACTGGCCCTTACTAGAGGCTGGCTAAGGGGGCTTGGAGGGATGTACACCTGAGGTCTGGACGGGGGACAACACCCAGTTTCCTTGAGCTGGGCCCTTAGAGTGGGTATGCAGGTCTACTAGCTTGCCTGCTCCCCAGTCCTGTACCCTAGCCCGTCCCCACATCCCACCTGTGCTCAACTGTACATCCTTGTTGGGTTGTCTTGTTAGTCTTACCTGAAGCCTCAAAGTTCAGAACTGACTAAACTTAGCTGGTGGCCCCAGCCCAGACCTCAGTGTGGCTTTGGGAAGCCAGGCACTGCTACTCCAAAACTCATTCTTGAAGCATAAGGTCCCAGGTACCCAGGCCCCATGGCAGGAGCCAGCCCTTGGGACCCATGGTCAGAAAGGCTTGAGTAAGACAAAAATTTTGGTAGCAAAAACCCAAATAGAAATATCACAGCTCCCTTTCTCAAGACAAGACCAAACTTCAAACTCCTGTTTGTTGATTTTTTTTTTTTTTTTTTTATTGCTGTTTTGCTTCTTGCAGTTGCCAGGTGAACTTTGAAAAATAGACAAATAAGCTCTTTTTAGCCTGTGGGTCAGTTCTGTTAGTCCTGTAGTGCAAGCAAATGCCGTATATTCCAGGAAAAAGGTAATTGGAATTCAAGTCATTTTGTTCAACAAATATTCATTTACAATTTATCTTGAAAATAGAAAGAAAGAAAGGAAATGGCCACTAGCTGGGCCTCTGCTTCCAGGCATAGTCAAGTTAAGCATTGAAGCAGCTGTCCAGGTGGCTCAGGGCAGAGTCCTGCTACAAAAGAAAAATGATTTGGTGTTGTTTTTAAACTGAATTTTCCAATGTTTTTCTTCCCCCTCTAAATTCTTTAAATTTACCATTTTCAGTTCCCATTACTGTTGTTGATACAGGAGAATTCTTTTTAAGATGACAAGAAAGAATAATGACTCTGGAATCCGTGTAGGTTATGTTATTGTAACTGAGGACAATAGTTTTCATTAGCTGGCTTTCCAGAGACCCATATAAATTATCATCAGGATTATCAAGGAAGTTGTCTTTCGTTTTTTGTTTTTTTTGTTTTTTTTTTTTTTTAAAGCTTCCTTGCTTCCAGCCGTATTGTCCTCATTATCCTCAGGGATGATTCAAACCATTTGTCTGGTCTTCCTTCCTGTCTTTGTGTGGAGATGTCTCAGCTGTCCTGCAGGCAACTGACCGGGTTTTTGAAATGACTTTATTTTTCAGATGTCGAACTCTCTCAGGTTCGCCCAGACCAAAGAACTTTAAGAAGATTCATTTTATCAAGAACATGCGGCAGCACGATACCAGGAATGGCAGGTACCACTGTGACAGAAGCTGCCCCACCAGCCTCCCTGTTGTGGGAGGGGAGGGAGGGTCTGGTGTGGATGGGAGGAGGGGGCCATTTAAATGGCCAGAGCTCCGCAAAGAGAAACCCACACTGTTAAGATGAAAAGGACTTCATGGAACCTTCCCAGACTCTTTCTAACCCCCTCCCACCAGAAGTCTATAAAAATTAATGCTGCTTGATAGCGCCCAAAAGCTTGGTGAGAGTTTTAGGTTAACCGCAAATGGAATATTAAATAGCACTCAAATCTATTTTTATAGAAAACTGAAGAGGAAAAAGTTGCTTTTTTTTCTTTTTCTGCTTTGTTGGGCTTTGTTTTCTTTCTTTTTTTTTTTTTTTTTTTTTTTTTTTTTTTTTTTTTTTTTTTTTTTTCCATGAGGGCTACATGCTCTGGTCAGTAAATATCCCATCAGATCTGTGCCTGAACTTGGTTTTGGTGCTAACTTTGCTGACTGTCTTTAGGAAAGCAGAATGACAACTTTGCCAGCAGATTCTTTTTGGGCGCTGATTCGAATGCCTGGCCCTGCTGACATCTGGAGCACATGTTTCTCCAGCTCTTCCATTGCTCTTTTGGAAAGTACTATTAAATGAAAATTACCATAATTGAAATTCATATAACCTTGGTATTAAAACTCCCGCAACAAATAGAGCAGAATCCTTGTTGCTGGCATGCTTATGAATGAATAGCCACGTCCGTTCATGGGAGCCTGACAACAGCATGGGGACAGAGCCCCATAACTCTCAGGGTCCCTCATGCCCTGTACCTTTTAGGAATGTCTCCCTCCCACTGACCCATGACCTGGAGAGTGGTTTCTCTTGAATGGGAAAGTTAGAGATATCGCCTCAGCAGAGGTCCTGCCACAAAGACCATTTTGTGTTATTGCCTCCTGATATACAGAAAACTGTATGGGCCCCGCTAATCTCTAATCCATACCAAGTGCAAATTGGTAAACAAGTCTGTAGTTAGACTCGTGGAATGACTAAGGCCCAGCATACTTGCCTGTTATTTGGTATAAAAAACACTGTATAACCCCCAAAATAACACTGATGATTACAGTTTTTAAAGACTTGTTTTCTTGAAGTTAATATCTGATTTTTTAAACCGACTTAAATAGGGAACATAATTTTACAGCTCTTCATTGATTTCAGAATAGCAGAACTGCGCTCTTTCATCAAATAATGTTTACGTAGTTAGTGTATATTCCTATTTTAAATAGAGCTTTTAGTGAAAATATACCCGGCTGTCCTCTGTTGCAGAGATTGCTCTGAATTTCTCTCACTGCATCTCACCCTCACGCTTACTGGGCTTTATTCCTTTGACCATAGCGTTTTATTCTTCCTTTGAGGCTCTTAACTTAAACCTCACTCATGCCATTTTTAGTATAATTGCTCATTGTTTATTTACATTTGTGTTCTTTTCATAATCTCTTTAACCATAAAATAAACAGCCTTTAATTCCTAAATCCAGTCAAGACCAAGCCAAAGGAGTGTGCCAAATGGATAGGATAGCCTTCCCCATCTCTCAAGGTGGGGATGCTGTCGAGGTCACAGAGGCAGCCGACCACCTGGCCTGGTGGGGTAGTGACAGGACGTAGTTAATAAAATGTGTGGGCCGATGGGACTGCCAGCGCACATGACAGAGCCGGCCTTCCCGGCACACCCTTGACCCAGGAACAACATAAACAGTCCAGAAAGCATTCAGTTGCTAGCAGTTTTGCTGGGGAATTTTCAGAGGGAGCCAGGAAGGATTATTAGCTTATCTGAAGATCTGAGAACTGGAATTGATGGCAGGAAAGCAAGCTGAGAGCTGTTGTGGGGCCACAGGCCGTGGTCTGTGCCACGGCCGGTTGTATCTGCCCAGGTAAGAGCTGCTTTTCCTGTGCCAGAGGAAGATGAAAGGGCTGCAAGTGCTCTCCCTCCTTCCTCTGTGTTTTTAGCAAGGGTGTATCGACCTTAGATGGATGAAAGAAAGAACTGGAGAGGACACTAAGAAGATAATACGGTTTCTGAGGTGACAGAAGGAAATTGTGGTCAAGAGCTGATGAATAGGAGGATGTGACCAGCCTTTTGAGAAAGGAAAGGAGAGTTGCGCCCCCCCCCCCCAACCCTTGGGCAGCAGGCATGAGATCGTCCTGGCAGAGGGACATGTGGATGAGCTCTGGTCCAGCAGTGGTGGAGAGGAGGGATCCTGGTCATGCTCTTGGAAGAGAGGACTACTGCATCAGCAGGGGTCTCTGAATCTCCCACCTTCCACGTACTGAGGCGCATGCACAACACCACACCAGAGGGTGCATTCCTGCAGTGAGGATCGAACTCAGGTTTCTTGCCTGTGTTGGGAGGAATGAGGCTTTACAGAGAAGGCTGGAGGTGTTCATTAAAGAGCTTGGAGGGCTGTACAGAAAATGGAATGGCCTCAGTACTGGTATCCTGACTCCTCTTTAACTGGGGAAAGAGACTGAGAAGGGGCCTGCAGAGTCCCCAGGCCCAGTCCTGCAGCAGTTCCCACTCATGGTTGTGCCAGCTCCCAAGTCACCTTGTGACCACTGACTAGCACAGACCAGCCTGTCAAGACTGCACCCGCATCTGGGGTCCATTTGCTGCTCTGGAACTGAAGACCTCGGTGTTGAGGCTGCTCTGTCCCCAAGCCCACTGACCGTGAGACTGAGGCACCAGTATCGATTGGGGGTTTGGGCTCAAAGCTCAGCAAGGACCAGTGCGGCTGACCCCGGGAGAGGAGAGCATCTGTTGTGAGACTCAGTGCCCAACCTGTGAGTGTGAAGCACAACTTAAGATGAGAAGGAGAAAAAAATCAGAAAAACTGAGAACCAAGTATGATAAAAGACCATACTTGCATCCAGCCCAAGTGGGTATAAAATGATCAGTAATATCAAAGGTAACCACTTAGAAACAAACTTTGGGGTCTCGGCCAGCCTCGTGTTCTCCCACTTCTCTCTGTGACATTAGAGGAATCTCTACTGATGTGTGAAGCAGAGGTGAGCACCTTCAATGGAAGATGTGGTTCTGATGGAGGATGGAATCTGCTTTAATGAAAAACTACCTTCACCTTCTTCAGAATCAGTGGATTCTGTGTGACAGGCCTTGGGCACCTGCTGGAAGGCTTTGTGTGTGGATAAAGCACAGAGCACCAAGCTCAGGGTGTTTGGGGGTCATGTTGCAGACCCTTAAGCAAGGTGGGGCTGCAAGGGATGGAGCCTAGGCATAGGTTACAGACCCAGTGATGGAAGCTTCAGCTCTGCCTTTGGGACCACATGCCATCATGAGTTCTTTACCAGCCCTGCATGGTGCTTCAGCTCCTGGCAGCTAGGGGAAGTGGTGAAGGGAGCTGCTGTGCTCTGGTTTCACTTCTGTTCTAACACAAAGACAGGTTGGTGATGGGAAAGTTGTGTCGGACTTGATGTTTGTGAAAAGAAGCAGTGCTTGGCTGGGTTTTAGAAAGATAGGTCTCAGAAAATTCAGACTACGAAGTCGATTCTGGTGGCTGCAACCACATGTCCAAAGGGATTATAAAGTATGAGTATCATAAAGTGATAATGGGTAACATTTATGGAGTGTTTACTGGGTACCAGGCTCTAAGTACTTTATTTCATTAACTCAACTCAGGAGGTGTTTGTGGAGTGAGTGGACAGAGGTTTCAAAGGACTTTCAGTCTTCAGAACTATGTATTTTGAGGAATGGAAAGAATTTAGAAACACAGATAATCCTTGAAACAATCTTATGAGGAAGGTATTGCTGTTGCGTTAAGTAGAATGATGCCTGCCAGAGATGTCCATATCGTAACCCTGTAAATATGCTGGTTACATGGCAAGGGGCGGGGGGGCTGAGGTCTCTGACCAGCTGCCCTTAAAATAACAGGATTATCTTGGATTATCTGGGTTTGCCCAAAGTAATCACTGGGTTCTTAAAGGCAGTAGAGGGAGGCAGGAGAGTCAGTGTCAGAGTGATGTGAGAAAGACTTAACTGGCCATGGCTGGCTTTGAAGATGGAGAAAGGGGCCAGAAGCCAAGGAATATGGCGGCCCCTAGAACCTGGAAAAGGCAAGAAAACAGGTACTTTTTTGAGCCTTCCTTCAGTGGGAACTGGCTCTAACCCCTCTGTGTTGGCACCACGAGACCCGTTTCAGAGTTGTTACCACCAGAGTCATAATAACTCCTTTGTTTTAAGCCACTGACTTTGTGATAATTTGTTACTGCAGCCATAGGAAACGAAAACGCTCATCATCCCAGTTAACAAGGGAGGAAGCTGGAGTGCATGGCTGGAAAGTAGGGGGTGGAATCCACATCCAGGCATCGGATTTTAAAACTCATTCTCCTAATAAGGGAAAGGTGGGCGATCAAAATCCAAATATAAGACAGCATGTCATGGTGAAATTTGAGAAAACTGTTGAATTCTAATTTTTAAAATCCATTAGCTAAAGACTAAAGACTAATAAAAGAATGGCTTAAGAAAACTTATAAGAATAGTATGAAGGGCCCTAAAGTCCATAGTGAAGGAAAGACTGATGAAAGAAAAATTGGCATCCTCACACGTAGCTGGTGGGAATGTAAAAGCCACTACGGAAGACAGTTTGGCAGTTCCTCAAGAAGTTAAACATAAAATTACCTTATGACCCAGCAATTCTTCTACCAGGTTAATGCCTAAAAGAATTCAAAAGAGGAACTCAAACGCATAGCTGTATGCCCATGGTCATAGCATAGCAACATCATTTACAACAGCCCAAAGGTGGAAACAACCTCAGTGTCCATGAACAGATAAGCAGATAAACAAAATATGGTATGTTCATACAAAGGAATATTATTCAGCCGTAATAAGGAATGAAGTGCTGATACATGCTATGATATGTATAAGCCCTGAAAACATTATGCTGACCAAAATAAGACACAAAAGGTAAATAGTGTATGATTCCATTTATACAGAATATCCAGAATAGGTAAATTTATAGACAGTAGCAGATGAACAGTTACCAGGGACTGGGTGAAGGGACACAGAGTTGCTGTTTGGGGCAATGGGAAGGTTTTGGAAATAGTGGTGATGATGGCACAGTATTGTGCATGTAATTAATGATGCTAGATTGTACACCGAAAAATGGTCAAATGTATATTACATACAAATATAATGTATTTTGTGCCAATAAAAGAAAATGCCAGCTAGCTATGGTCCTTTTAAAACCATATTCAAAAGAGGGAGGGGAGGGTTGGTAAACTTCTTGGGGCTAATGGTACAAGGACAGAGCAAACGTCCACTACTGGCTGTTTTAGCTTCAAGTACAACTGTGAAGTACAGACTCTAAACAGAGCAGTGTTCTCGGAGCAGTGTTCTCAGCATACTGGAGGCACTCAGGAAACAGATATCATTTATTGTGAAAGAAGCAAATGGAGAAGCCTTACATTTTAAGTGAGTTCTAGTCTTTGGGACTAGATCCCAGGAAATGGAAAGAATTCAGAAACACAGATGATCTTTAAAATGCCATGGAGAATAAAAGAAGTTCTAAGTCGAATGGCAGCCAGATGTTGCCTTCAAAAAGTCAAAAAGAGACTAAGGTGGTAGCAGAGGGTGAGTTCTAATAATCGCAGGCTAGCAAGCAAGCCTAGAGCGGATTGCGAGCAAAGCTCTGGAAGGGACTGGGAAGCAGATGGTTTTCAGAAGTCAGCATGACTTCACTGAGAAAAAGTCATGCTAAGTTAACGTCATCTCTGTATTGATGGAATAACTAGGGTAGTAAATGAGAAGACTGCCATAGACATGACATTTCTTGATCTCGGAGAAATGTTAGACTGTTCGTCATTATCACACATGCCAGCGTTTGCTAGGTGATTGTGAAGCTGGAGAACCTGCAGGCAGCGGGAAGTTGTTAGCCGGCTCTAGTCAGCCTGAAGGGAGGTTGAAGAAGAATAGCACATGGTATTCCCTCGAGCGTATTGCCTCCTCTGCAGAGGGAAGGCCAGTACGCCTCAAACGGAAAGACCAAAGGCAGGAAGAGAAGGAGAATGTGTTACAGATGAGGACCACAGTCCCACAATCGCTGGAAATGCTAGGCCCAGCTCACCGAGATTAAACTCAGCAGGGATAATAAACGCAGTCGAGGTAGATGATCATTTACAGTACAGGATAAAGGCTTTTCACGAGTTTGTGTGAAAGATCTTGTGGAATTTAGATAGACCGTGTTTTCCAGAGAGCCTAGCAGTGTGTTGGAACTACAGAGTGAGCTAATTAACTTGTCCTAATGGAGGGAAATGTATCGCTTTCGCACCCAGCCTGGGTCAGTCCCATCTGCCATGTTGCGATCAGCCTGAGTGCCCTGTTTTAGAACACTGGATTTGTATTGGGATGGCCTCACTGCAGCGGACTAGGATTTCCTAAGCCCCTTCTTTACGGAAGGATGGATGATTATGTGTATCGAATGGGAACAGCCAGGTTGTCCATCTCGTTTCAGTGAACTGCCTTATGTATAAACAGCCGTTTTGGGGGAAGGAGACATGTGCATCCAGACAGAAGGTGCCGATAGAGTAGTTCCTTAACTACACAGAATGCAGAGTGATACCCGTAGAGGTACTGGCCTGCCCTGTGCTGGGACTGTTTCAAGTGATGGGATGTATCTGTAAATGAAGCAGACAAAGATCCTGCTTTAAGGACTTACTGGCTAGCTGGGGAGGCAGCCAAGAAAACCTGTCCTGTCAGAGATGGGACAGATGTGCTGTTGAGGAAAGCTGAAGTAGCTGAGGGGTTGGGGGTGTGGAGACAGGGCGTGTGGTGGGCCAAGGCTTCACTGATGAGGAGACTTTTAAGCAGAGGTCTGAAGGAGGTGAGGGAGCCAACCCTGTGCCGTCCCCGCCAGTGGGGAAGGACATGGAAGGTGGGTGGGACGGCAACTGCAGAGTCACTAAGGCTGGAACATTCACTGACGAGTGTGTCTGAGGAACTTTAGGAAAGCTGGTGTCGGTGGAGTAGAGAGAGGGAGAGAGGAGGAGATGAACCCTGAGAAGTCCTGCAGGATAGATCGTGATGATGTCTGCTTTTATTGTCAGCAAGATGAGAGCCATGGAGGGTGCCGAGCAGAGAGGACCAGTGTGGTCTGACTTGCATTTGAACAGGAGCTTAACCAACCATCAAGGGCAAGCATTGCAGGACCTTTTTGGTAACCTTATTCTTACAGAAAATCAAGGGATGTGTATATTGTGTATTGTCTTTTAAAAGAGACAAGTTTTTTTAAAGTTTTTTAAGATTTATATATTTTTGATAGCATGAGCAGGGGAGGGGCAGAGAGGGAGACACAGAACCCAAAGCAGGCTCCAGGCTCTAAGCTATCAGCAATGAGCCCTGTGTGGGGCTCAAACCACAAGATCATGACCTGAGCCGAAGTCAGACGCTTAACCAACCGAGCCACCCGGGTGCCCCTGATAATGAAGTTTAAAAATGACTTGAGTGGTGCCTGGGTGCCTTGGTTGGGTGTCCAACTCTTGATTTTAGCTCAGGTCATGATCTCATGGCTCACAGGATCAAGCCTGCTTGGGATTCTCTCTCTTCCTCTTTATCTGCTCTTCCCCTACTCATTCTGTCTCAAAATAAACAAACTTCTAAAAATGACTTGAGGTCTCTAGAAAGTTGTTACAAATATATGAGCAAACCCCTCTGTCACAAAAGAGAGGTGACCAGTGATCCACAGTGATCCCATGCCAGAGTGTCTGGAACAGGCCCCCCGAAAATCCTGTGAAGGAGGGTGGTTGGCAAGCGGGATCTGCTGCTGAGTAGAGAAAAGCCAGGTACCCTTCCATTTCCTCTGCATCTGTGCCACGAGCCCCACTGTCTGCTGGCGACAAGAGGTTAAACACAAGTGAAGACAAACCTCGTCCTCAGGGATAAGATACACCTTTGAAAATGACCAACATTACAAGGCCAGCTAGTACGAGTGGAGAGCTGATTGCTGGTGAGGTAGAACTGGGCCATCGGAATGGAAAGTGGAGCCTCTAAGCCTGAAGATCAAAGACTAGCAGGTGGCCTAGTGACCTTTCAGGAATGTCTTAGTGACCCTCATGGTCCTATTAGGAAAGGACCTTTTCTCCTGGTGCTTCCAGTTCCCGAGCCACAAACATTTGTCTTTGAGAATGATAGGAGACAAGAGCCGTCATTTCAGATGGGTGACCCCCCTCCCTCAGGCGTATAGCCATTATTTGGCACTGTTTGGAAGTTATCTGGTTTTCAGACGTCTGGCTGCCAAGTACACTGGAAGTGCCCACCTCCCGGGTCTGCTTTGAGAACCATTTCACTCAGAACAGGCAGAGAAATGTTCTTTGCCGTGACTGACTGGGCTGTCTCCTCCTTTGGGAGGAATTTTCAAAGAGGTTTAAAAGGGTTTGAAAATGACAAAGAAGTGAGCTAGACCATTGCATCTTTAAAGTGTGGACTCAGTAGGAAGGAAAAAATATAAAAGATTTCGGCGCCCTTTATCTGCTTTCCAAAGTCAGTTGGTAAAAGTATGGTAACTGAAGTCAGGTTGCAGCCTTTCCTTTTTATACTGAAAATTTTGGAGGGAGGGCAGGGGACGGGTAATAACTAAATTAAGAGCTTGCCTGTGATCTCATCAGTCCCAATCTGTCAGCCTAGTTTAGTTTGAAAAACGAGTTGGAGGAAATGGCACATCTCAAAAAAAATAAAACCCCTAGTTAAGTTGTGGACTGGCCTTCTTGAAAGTGGAAAAATGGCATTGCCTTTTCTCCCTCAAATGAATGCATCTGACTTGGTAGATGGTGAGCCTCTTCTGTGAGGCTCCGTGCAACATCTGCCCTTCCCAAACAGGCTTTTCCCATCAAAGAACTCTTGTTGCTCCTTACAAAACCAGAACCCGCCATTCCCCAGTAGCACTGGCTGGCGCAGAGGCATCCTTATTTGTATTCATCTGTCTGTAACCAGCCGACAGCGCAACCTCAGGCCTGGGGGCTACGAGCAGACAGACTGAAGAAGCCTTCGGCAATCCCCAAGCCTCCCTTAGATTCGGCCCGAAATGGCCCCCAGGATCACCCTCCGGTGTGCTGACCCAGTGGCTTTCCTTTGCACCTTCCCTGGTGCTGCGAGTGGCAGGAGCGGGGGAGGAGCTGGGCACGTAGACCACCCGCCAGGGATGCTTGTGCCTTGAGGTGCGCACCACATGCTAGCTTCTGTTATTTGTGTCTAAGAAACAGGGAGGTTATACTGGGACTCTGCACCAAGCTTTGCAGGGATTAACTGTCAGTGCTTCGCACGCACAGATGTGTTCAAAGTGTACAAGCACTTGTTGCTTTTCAACCGGTTTGATTTACAGGAAGTAAAATGAGCCACAGAGAAAGAGTTTGGGAGTTGGGCAGAACCTTCTCTTGGTGGTTCTGCTTCAATTCTCCGCTTGGTGAGAGGGCTTGGGGGCCCCGGGGGAGACCAGATCATGGTCCCCACCAGTGGTATGCGGCAATTGGAGGAGAAAACCATAATGCAGATGGCTTCCGGCCAGGGCCCGCGACACAGCTACCAGTGCTATGCTGGAAGTGCAGGAGAGCAGGTAGCAGAGGGCTCCAGGGCTCGAGGGGAGACTTCCTTAAACTCGCGCTCGGCTTGTTTTCCTCCCATCCCCCTGTTAGTGAATTCTTAGGCCGAGTCCCAACCCCAGTACTTCAGAATGTGATCTTATTTGGAAATAGAGTTGTTGCAGATGTAATTAGTTGAGATTGTACCAGAGCAAGGTAGGCCCATAATCTTAATATTGGTGCCCTTGTTAAAAGGGGGAAATCTGGAGACAGACCTGCACACAAGGAGAATGCCGTGTGTTATATTGCTGCCTGCTGAGGCACTGCCAGAAGCTGGCAGAGAGGCCTGGAGCAGACCCTTCTTTGGTGCCTTCATCAGAGGGAGCACGGCCTGGTGGACACCTTGGACTGGGACTCTGGGCCTCCCGGAGCAAGAGACCACCGGTTCTGGTGTGTAAGCCATTCAGCACGTGGCCCCTTGTTACGGCAGCCCCTGCAGACACACTCCCTTTCTTGCTCGCGTGGCTGTTAGGAGCTCCACTGCCTGTCCTGTTGTGGGGATCTCACCTAGCCACAGTTTCGGTCATGGTCACTGTCACCGTCACGGTCACCAGTCACCATCTTAACCACCCCCAGGCTTCTTGTGCCTCGGGACCCACTGCCTCCCCAGTTTGGGAAGCCTTTCAGGAGCTGGCCTGCAACCTTAACCTGTTTCTGCTCCTCCTCTACTGCCAAGCCACCATCCAGCTATGCAGAATTATTTACAGTAGTTGCATGGTTATGAGAAGAGTTTAGTGATCCATGGAAGAAATAGCCACAGAAATTACACATGGAGCTGAAATATTGTGCTTTAACTTAAAGCATATTGGTGGTCATCCGTTCAGCAGGTTTCTTGTTTTGTTTGTTTTATTGAGGACATTTTATTTTTTGAAGTTTATTTTATTTTGAGAGAAAGTGCAAGAGGGGGGAGGGGCAGAGAGGGGGAGAGAAAATCCCAATCGTGGGGCTCGAACTCCTAAAACTGTGAGATCGTGACCTGAGCTGAGATCAAGAGTCAGATACTTAACTGACTGTGCCACTCTGGTGCCCCATTCAGCAGGTTTTTTGATGCCAAAAAAAGGTTTTTCTTTGCTTTTGGGCCCATGGATCAGACTCTGTCTCTGGCATCAAAGCCACATATCGTTATTCCCACCTATTGCTGCCATGTCCAGATTGGATTTATTTTATTATTTAAAAGATTTTATTTATTTTTAAGATTATTATGTTTTTAAGCAATCTCTGCACCCAACGTGGGGCTTGAACTCCTGACCCCAAGATCAGGAGTCACATACTCTTCCGACAAAACCAGCCAGGCACCCCCAGATTAGACTTCTTTAAAGTGACCCAAGAGGGGCGCCTGGGTGGCTCAGTCGGTTGAGCGTCTGACTTTGGCTCAGGTCATGATCTCACAGTCTGTGAGTTCGAGCCCCGCATCGGGCTCTGTGCTGATGGCTCAGCCCGGAGCCTGCTTCGGATTCTGTGTCTCCCTTCCTCTCTGCCCCTCCCCTGCTCAGGCTCTGTCTCTCTCTGTCTCAAAAATAAATAAAAACATTAAGAAAAAATAAATAAATAAAGTGACCCAAGAATCTAAGTGCAAAATCCAATTGGATATTCAGTGTTTTCCTAATCTTTCTAGTAACCCCCCCCCCCCCCCCAGTTTTTTCAGTGACTTGCCTTGCTTGAATATGTTTTAAAGCACTTGGTGTTTTTACAGCATTATCTCCTTTTCCCCTTCACATTTGATCAGTTTGTGTAGCTTTTGTTGAACAGATACAAGTAACAAGCACAACTGGAGTAAACAGGTTGGGGATGTGCATAATTAACGCTTCGTAAGTAAACAACTCAGAGTGTATATTCTAGAGAACAAGCCTCCCCACCTGAGCTTTGAGTGTGTGGTGAGTGTTGGTCAGAGTGACTCACCCTGGTGGTTCAGGCACATGGAGGTCAGCAGAGTTTTCTTGCACACTGCGTTCCTCAAGAGGCCTTCTGCTCTTTCTCCTCCCAGCATTGACTTAGGCAGTCCCTCCGCCAGTTTATCTTCTCCTTGCCCCTTATCCCTTAGGTCTTAACTTTGGTGTCACTTCTTCCAGGAAGCCCACTTTGCCTCCTTCAGGCCAGGTTACCGGTCCCTCAGATAACAACCTCTACTTCTCAGTCAGGGCACTCCCACCCCTGTGTAAATGTACCTCCTACCCAACTGGAAGCTTTGTGAGCAGGGAGCTCTTGGCTTTGTCAGTTCCGATCCCCAAGGTCTGGCAGAGTAAGTGCTCAGAAAGTATCTGTGGAAGGGAGAGAGGAGCGGAAGAGCACACACAGCTATTTCTCGGGAGCCCTCCACCACTCCTGTTCTGTGGGATAAAGTGTGCCCCCTGAGCCGGCAGTGAGGGGCTGTGCTCGGGTACTAGCAGTGTTGGCAGTCCCGGGGGGCTGCGAAGATTGGGGCGGTGTGAGCAGTCGTGAGAAGGAGATGCACACATCCATTGATGAGAATCTCACCAGCTTGTATTTGCAGGCTACTGAGCGGAGACCCTCAGGTGCTTTCTGCTGTCTAATCCATGCCAGCCCTGGGGCCTCCAGTTCCTTCACCCCGACCAGCTGGGGGCCTGACACATCATTGTGACCACCATGTTTCCCTTCATCTGGTGCTCTGTATTTCCTCTTCTCACCTCTTGGAACCCCACTGCTCCTCCATGGCCTGCCCTGCCCCTGGTCTCAGCCCTGCCTCGTGCTCAGGCTTCTAAGTCCCTCCTCTCCACAGGCTCGCTCCTTCCTTCCTTCCTTCCTTCCTTCCTTCCTTCCTTCCTTCCTTCATTCCTCCCTCCCTCCCTCCCTCCCTCCCTCCCTCCCTCCCTCCCTTCCTTCCTTCCTTCCTTCCTTCCTTCCTTCCTTCCTTCCTTCCTCTGACTCCCAGAATTGGGAGATTGCTTTTCTTACATTTCAGGATGGAAGAGACAGATCTCTTTGTGAAGAAAGGGCTTGGAATTCTGCAGGTTGTCTGCTCTTTGCCCTCCTCCCAAGCTCAGCACATGCCGCGGTTAGGGGCCTGTTCCTAAGGAGGAAAAGCATCGCCCCCACCCATGGCTAATGAGAGTTTAAATAGAGGAAACAGAACGTTTTGGTTTTGTTTTAATTTTCATTCAAGTATGTAATCAGCCCTTCAGAAAGAGAGAGAGGGGTGTCAAGCCCCCCCCCCCCAGCTTGTAACATAGCACTGTGGGAGGAGGAAGCAGCTGGGTGGGGGGGAGCGGGGGCTGGGAAGAGAAAGTGCCTGGCAGGCTCTAGTTCTCTGATTTCACAAAACTCATTTGTTTTCTGGTATCAGTCTTCACAGCTTTACCTTCTCTGTGCACCAGCAAACGTGCACGGGCGCAGGGAAGACGGCCGAGCGGGAGATGGGTGGCACTGCGCAGCCATGGGAATAACGTGACTGCACACCAGCTGTGTTCACTTTCCAGGGCTGCCAGACTGGGTGGCTTAAAACAGCAAAAATGTGTGCTCTCGCAGCTCCGGAGGCCACGAGTCCACAATTAAGGTGTCAGCAGGGCCGTGTGCCCTCTGAAGGCTCTTAGGGAAGTGTCACCTCTCGCCCATTCTGGCTCCTGAGGGTGGCCGGCAATCCCAGGCGGGGCATCTTTGGCTTTTGGCTGCGCCACTCCAGTCCCTGCCTCCATTGTCACGTGGCCTTCTTTCCTCTGTGTGTACAGGAGGGTCCCCCAATGTCTGTCCTGATTAAATCCAGCCATTGGTTCTAACGCCCACCCTAGTTCAGGATGACCTCATCCCAACTTGATGACATCTGCAAAGTTCAAGGTGCCACGGACTTCAACATGTTAGGATTTCAGCGTGTCTTTTTAGGGAACACAGTTCAACCGCTGACCCCAGCATTTAAAAGTGTGTTCTTTCTCTTTCTGGTCGTGTAGGGCATGAGCTACAGAACTAGGGAATGTGGTATTCACTTGTCCCCAGTACCTAAAGTGTCACCCTGGGCTGTGTTCATGCTCATCCACCATTGTTGCGAGTGTGATTTTCTTTAACTTTAGAGTAAACGTTAGTTGCTTGTTTTATGTCCTTAAGAGCATATTTCTGCTATAATGGAATATTCCACCTGGGAGAGAGTGAACTTTCTTACAGCCAACAGAGATGCCCCAGGATTCTGGAAATAGAACAAAAAGCCAGTTTTTGGCATAAGAGGGGATATTTGAGGGTCCAGGATATCATGAAATATTCCCTGGTCAGACATTGCTGGCTCCAGTCTAAAGGGTCGAGAGTGGATGTAATGACCGTGGTCTGTGGTGCTCTGTTAGCCATGGGGCCCGTTGTGTATCTCCTGGCTATTTGGAACACTCCAATATCTCAGAGGCGGTGTGTGCCTTTGGAAGCTTTGTGGCCTGAAGCCCTGGTTTCCTCATACCAGAAACACTTTCCTAAGCAAGGAAATGAAGTTTTATGAAGAAGAAAGACGGTGCTCTTCATGCTTCCTGGAAGGGTTTGGAAAATGTTGTCTATCCAGAAGCAGCTCTCCCCATGTGGGCTGCAGCCCTAGGAGATTTTCCCTTTGTTGTTTTATTTTGTTTTTTTTTTTGTCTTTTTTTTTTTTTTTCTTCTTTGGCAGATGTTTGTATGGAAATGTGATCTTTAATTCCTTAAAGACCTATCCTTCTGGAGTTAATTCCTCTTTTGAAGTTACAATCTTTTGTGTAATGCTTTCTGGTCATTTTGACTCCAAGTAAAGTGTTAAATGTTACAGAAAGGAAAACTATGTGGACTTTCTGCATGCAATTTGGGCATCCAAGAAAATAACTGTATCGGTTGGAGGCCAAGACATGGAGGTGGCCAATTTCCGAAGCCCACTGGAAATGGAGTTTGGCTGTCTTCTTTCATTCTTGACAACTGCCATCTGATTGAATTCTTCCACAAATACAGAAGCACTTTAAGAAGGCAAATAAATCTGATTTTCTTCTTGGACATCACCATGATGATGGAGATTTCCCCAGTACTCACAGAGAGGAAAGCTGCAAATTCACAGGAACACTCCAGCTTTGGGGCATAGCACTTGGTTACGAGGGGCCTGCCTTTAGGTTTACACTGCTCAGAGTTGCTCTTGGAGGAGACAGAAGGCGAGAGCTTGCCACTTGTTATTTGCCTGCTCTGGCTAAGGCTGAAGCCCCTCCTGGATTCAGAGCTACTTCAGGAAACACGTTGGATGCGTACCTGGGAACTCTGTCAGCTCTTTCGAACTCCCCAGGAACAGCCACAAACTTGTGCAGAGCTGCTGTGTGGGTCTCTGCTCTGTATTCCTCCTGTGAACCCTGCATAAAGCGGAAGTCAACAGGATGGTTCAACCCCAAAAAGGAAGGGAAGTGCCCAAAGATTCAGTGGTCTTTATTTTTCTCCTCCCCACTCCAGCTGCTTGAGAATGGTTAACTGTGAAAGGACCAACCCTACTGGATTGCTGGAAAACGTTCCATATTCATAGTTGCTAAACCTGACCTATGTGTTAGAATAACATGTTTTTCTGAATGAGACTCAGGCTGTCAGCCTCTCCTAGACCTAAATGGTGAGGACCACACAGATGAGCACTCATTTAGCAGAACTCTAATGCTGCCTGTTTGCTAATAGACACATTGTGGTTGGGACTTTGGAAAGAATATTTAATTTCACATGCATTTATGTTCTCTCATTTTCTCGTTCTATTAAAAATGTCCAAACAAATTCAGTGTGTGGGAAGGAACCGTACGTTAGCACAAAGTAATGAAGAAAATGAACTAACACTATGCCAGTTGAGTTTGCTCAACACATTCCTTCCTCTGTTGCAGAAGACATGGATGTTGAGCACCACCAGGAATGGGCAGTTCCAGGCTTTTCTCTTGGGTGGATGGCCGGGGATGGTGGGGGTTGTGTGAAGAACCTCTTTCTGTCTGGAAAAGGGCCCAGGCTGAGCAGATCAGGAGAGTAAGGCATCGGTGGTGCTGGCAACTCATATCTGGGCTGTTGTGATGGGTCACCCTCTGGCCCCACCCATCCCTAGCCTGGTGACCTGAGGCCAGGCTGGAAAGCCACCCTAGAAAATGTGGATGAAGGCAGACTTCTTGGGTCTAGGAAGTCCATGAATACCCCGTCAAACCTACAGGAGCAGACTCTTCTAGTAAGTCTTAGAGAAGGGCAAAGCATCAAGGCACATAGTGGCAAAGAGCATGGCTTCAGATCCCCAATGGGTCTCACCTGCTAGTGTGTCACTGTTGGCACGTCATTTACTTGCTCTCTTCATTTGAAGCATTTAGAATGGGGCATCTAATGGATACTTAGTAAGTTTTAACTATTATTATGTCTGCTGAAATAAATGGACACAGGCATTACAGCGTCAGGATCTGTCTCTGGTCTCCCCGAGTAAGAGCCCAAGGAGCCTGGTTGGTGTTTCGCAAGGTGGTGTGCTCACAATTTATTTACCTCTTGGCCTTTGACGCCTTGGTGGTCCACTCTGTGACACTTCTGTTCTGGCAGCAGTGACAGGGTTTGGGTCCGTGGTATCTGACGAGAAACCTCTCCCTTGAGAGGAAAAAGACCCCCCTGTGAGTGTTACGTGTAGGTTGTTAGATGGGCCACATGTGTCATCCCTCAGCTGTCCTGGGAGTACACCTTTCACATCTTGCAGGCCTGTGTTTTTGTTTTTGTTTTTTTTTAATGTTTATTTTTGAGAGACAGAGACAGAGCATGAGCGGGGTAGGGGCAGAGAGAGAGGGAGACACAGAATCCAAAGCCCGCCCCAGGCTCTGAGCCATCAGCACAGAGCCCGACGTGGGGCTCGAACCCACGAACTGTGAGATCACGACCTGAGCCAAAGTTGGATGCTCAACCGACTGAACCACCCAGGTGCCCCGTGGGCCTGTGTGTTTTAGCAGAGAGCTCTGAAGAGATTCAGAATCCAGGGTGAAACCTCCCTCAACCCAAGAAGGCGGTCCCCAGTAAAATCAGTTAATATTTATCGAGTGTGCATTATTTGCCAGGCACTGTTCTGAGGGCTTTCCCAGGATAGATTCATTTACTCTTTACAGCATTCCAATAGGCTAGTTAGCAGTTTTATCCTGTCATTTTAGTTGAGGAAACTGAGGCTCAGAAGAGTTTGTCAGTGGTCCAAAGTCACGCAAAGGTGGCACAGCTGTTTGCAGCTGGGACTGTTGCTTCCACCCCCTTAACTATGTCAGATGAATCCCCATCGGATGAACAGAAGCCGTGGTCCTGCCTTCCCGGGGACGGACACTCAGGTGCTGTTCTGAAGCACAGCACTGCCCACACTGTTGATGGAGGGGCTGCCATGTATTCAGCCTCTGGATGCCCCTTCTAGAAGAAGAGGGAGGCAGTGGTGAGCAGCCCTCTGTGATCGGTGCACTCCTGGCAGTGGAAATCCGGAGCCAGCAACGGCACCAAAAAGGGAATGAGTAACTCGAGTAACTCAGTGAAGGGAGAGAAAATGCTTCCTGGGGCGGTGACTTCTGAGCTAGGTTTTGAAGACTACGTAGGAGTTCACTAAGCCTACCAAGTTGGGCATAGCGGGCAGAAGAAATAGCATGCAAAGGACAGGGGTATGAAACAGCAGCGGTCTTTTAAAGGTGGGGGACAGCAAGTCCTTTAGGATGGGTGGATGATGAAGTGCCAAAGGGATGTCATGTTTGTTGAGACCAGAGAGGCAGAAAGAGCCAGAAGACAGAGGGCCTGCTCTGCCATGCTAGGGAACCCGACTTTATGCTAGGCAGGTCGACAGTTTAATATCACAGTTTTAAAACAAGGGCAGAATCTCCAAACCTTGATACAGTTAGTAGTAGTCGTTTCTCTGGTTGTATCATCATGATTATTGAAGGAAAAGATTACAAAAGTCAGTAAGTTCCGTATCTGATGTTTGTTGCAATTGTGTTAAAGAACGTTAGTTTTTTTTAACATCCTCCACTTGTTTCTCATTTTTTTAATCAGCAGTTGTCTTTGGCAAAAGTTATTTTCATATGCTAGGATAAGTACTTTTTTGAGGTTTTTTTCCTAATATTTTCCTAAGCGGCCTTTGATTGCGTAAGAGCATCATGCAGAACTGTTTCCAGTAGTTTCTTTATAGCAGGAATGGAAGATAAGACTGATTATGTAATTGTTCCCTTAATTTATCCTCAGAACCTAACATGCTGCCAGCACATAAAAAACCTGACGATCGTAATGGTATCTGAATGTCTCTCTTGCTCACGGTTTCTGGCACTAGTGCTCTTGCATTGTTCACTGCAGAGTAGACAAGGGTGGTTTAAATGCGGCATGACTGTTGGCAGCACTGGGCCCCCAGACTCATGGCTCTGTCTGCTCTGTCTTGCCGTGCAGCCCCCAGCCAGGAGCTCTCAGCAGAGAAATGATGCGTGTGTGTGCCTTAGAGACTCTCGCCCGTGTCACACACGCTAACCTTCGGATGAGGAGAAAGCCATGTACTTGTGCTGTGCTGAGGTTGCATTTTGCAAGGAGCACAGAACACCATCTGCCAGAGGA
This sequence comes from Leopardus geoffroyi, assembly GCF_018350155.1. Classification (NCBI taxonomy): domain Eukaryota; kingdom Metazoa; phylum Chordata; class Mammalia; order Carnivora; family Felidae; genus Leopardus; species Leopardus geoffroyi. Next base: position 45,644,718 of record NC_059339.1, read on the forward strand.
GGCGGCAGGAGTGTGCAAATATTGCTGTGAATTCCATGAATGCTTAATTGCTATGGTTTTTTTTTTTAATTTAAGAGTGTTCGCATTTAGTTTGTTTGTTTGTTGTTTGTTCTTTTTTTTATTTTTATTTTTTAGAATAGTCCTTATCAGTGGCAGAAGATCCTTCTGTAGTATATTTTCAGTGCTGCCCTATCGTGACAGTGCCCAAGCAGGGTATGTATATGCATGCTTGCTTTATAGTTCTCTGGGTGAAAAGTTGTGACACCTTGTGCATAATGTGGCTACCCTTTCCATTCAAAGAACTTGCCTTGCCTTTGACACTGCAAATTCAGGACTTGTAAACTTGAAAGAAAAAAAAGCTCCACTTTCTTTTCAACCAGAAAGCTTCCTTGTTATTTGTGTGCATGCGTGTGTGTGTGTGTGTGTGTGTGTGCGCGCGTGCGCCCGTGCCAGTCCTCTCCATATTGCCTGCTGTTTCTAAATGTGCATTTTGTCACCTCTTCCAATACTGTAAAACGAGCAACATGGGGACCCACCCCATTCCTCAGGGCCATGTCAACTTTCGGAGAAAGGTAGGTGAGGTAAGGAATCATACAAACCACGTGGGCATCCTGCCTCTTTGCATTTTGGGCTTGGGTCTGGGAACTGACCAGGAAGCCGGAGCAAATACCAAAGCAAAATGGTACCAGGAACAGCCCTATGCGATTCACCACAGGCCAAAGGAACGCTTACTTCTCTAGATCAACCAGCTCCTCCTTTCGCTCTGAAGAAAAGTAGGTAAGTGAGGCTTTGTCCTTGCAGAGCCTCTCCTCCTCATTCCCCATGCCGAACTCTGTGCTCATTTCCTCTGAGTCTTGACTGCTTTGTCCCTCACCTGTCACTGCATATTGTGTTTGAGGTCAGGGAGATGCTGATATGTAGGGTAGGACAGTTTACTGCATAGGATGCGGGAGCCTTGTGGGATGTTGGCCTCTATAAACTAAATGCTGGAAGTGCCCTCTAGACACTGTGACAACCACACCCTACCTGCTCATGATCACCACCCTCTGGGAGGGCAGTGTGGCCTTGGGGCAGATTCACCGTTGTCTGTCTTCCATGAGCTTCGCCGGTTGCTCCTGCTCATCATGGCTTTCCCTTTCCTACATAGACTTGTCAGACTTCTATCCGTTCAGTTCACTTCTATCTGTACTCTACACCATAAGCTTCGTGGGACAGAAAGTGGCACATTTTGTTCGTGGAATTGTGACTCAGTCATTTATTAGATGTGTCTGAAAGAGCAATGGTAATCTTACTGTTGATTGAGGACTTTATGCCGGTCCTTTTCACTCCCTGCATCCCTAAAACAACCTTGCAAAAGTAGGTGTTCATGGAAAAGTAACAGCAAATCCTTCGGCTCAGAGGTTCAGGGGCCACCTGAACCGGGGCCACCTGGGTGTGGCCAGCAGGGCTGCCCACAGGAGACCTTGTGAGGAGGCCTGCTTTACCTTACCAACCTACTGTGGTCCTGGGTTCGGCTGCACCTGAGAGCAGGCTTATTCCTCACGGAGACTAGATTGTACCAGCTCACGGACCTATGTGTGACCCAGAAGGCAAGTTCGTTAAATTTATTATACAAGTAATGGCCCCAGGGCTCGGATTGTTGCAGTGTGACCAGCTTGTAAGCGCATTTCCAGGGAGATCTGAATCAGCAGTGGAAGGCTGTCTAAGTATTTCCCCTCACGGCCAGCTTAGATGGTCACTGTGGAGTTAGCCTTATTTCTCTGGGCTGCCCTTGCTAGCCTTTCTGATTGATGTATTCTTCCCTCAGCTATGTTGCATTCGTTCATTTATTGAGTGCTTACTCAATATGACTAGGTACTGAGCTACACGTAGTGAAACTTGTGCCTGGTTCCTGCCCCCTGGAACTTAAACCAAGGCACGTTGAAATTTCACACATAATTACTACTTCTAATTAAGGCTAAAGATACTCAGTCAGATGATTGCCAAGTCTTCCTGGCTGAGAACTCATTCAGTGTCTTTAACATAATCTGGCTTCTCTGTGCTTTCATCTTGGAACTGTTCATGTCTGTTTTCATTCTGGAATGGTGATCTTATTTCCAAATTCTGGGGCCCCCTCACTAGGGTACCGAAGTACTTACCCCGTTTTATAGATAGGACCACTGATCTTTAAGAGTTACAGTCTCAAACATCGACTTCGGGCCAGAATGGGAATTTGAACCCAACTCTGACCAGCTCTAGGACTTTCCCTGACTCAGTCTGGCCAATGGGCAAAACAGGCTTCATAATCACAGAAACCCATCTCTGAAATGGAGTTTTTATGGTAACTGCCTCGCAGGGGTTAACCGAGGCTCCTGGGGCAACTGAATACACAAGGTCCAGCACGGCACCTCACACAAAGAGGTAGGTGGGGCCCGCTTGTCAGGGTCTCCAAATTCTTAAACAGAATGTGGGAGGTCAGCATGGAGAACTTGGGAGACTTGTAGTTTTTTGCTTGGGCAAATTACTTGTCTCTGAGCCTCTGCTTGTTCTTCTGTAGAATGGGGATATCAAGTTACTACCTGTGTCGTTACTTTGAAGATCATTGCATTTTATGCAGAACTCGTGGGAACACATTTACATTTAAATTTAAATTACCCAGGAAGAGATCATCCAAACTGTTTGATGTCCTTGTTGGAAATATGTGCCCCCCCCCCCCCCATTTTAACACCTGAAGGAAATCCCAGCTGTTGTGCTGGGAAACAGGTGTCTGTCAGTGCCGCAGTCTCCTTGGCTGCTGCTGACAAGGCCCTGGATGTTTCAGGAAGATCTGTCATAGGGTTACTGGCAGATTCAGCTGTTCTGCCGGTTGGCCCAGATGAAGAAGCAGAGTGAGTTTCTGGGGTCACAGGACATAACCTTTTACATTTTAGATATGAATAAACTCTTTCAAACTTTATAGATGAGGAAACCAAAGTGCAGTAAGGTTAATTTTCTATAATAAAACACATAATCAGATCAATTGCAATACCTAACAGAAAAGAGCATGCCTGTTTCTTTCTGCAGCACATTCTACTTAAATACTCACATGAGAAACTCTGCACACCATTCAAAATACTGTAATTTAGTGGTAAGGTGAAGAAGTGATTCTGCTTTTTAAATTTTTCGATGAGCAGACATTAGTGAATGCCACTTAAACTTAGGATTATTTTTCACTAATTGGGAAACCACTGTGCTCAAATAATAAAAGTATTTATGCTAGTAAATTATATACATATATATTTTACAGTGCTTTAGTTCATGCCTGTAGTAACTAACACCTTTCTGCTGTGGAAAATTCCTTTTATGCTAAGAGTTAACTCTGTGTGACTGGGACACAAATCATAGAATTTCAGGGCTGGAAAGGACTACAGAGATGACCTGGCCTGGCCTCGCTGCTTCAGAGCTGGGACCCCTCGGGCATGGGGGTGGATGCCCAGCAGAACCAGCAGCACCAGAACCCTGTACTCCAGCCATCTTAACCTGCTGACCTTGTGGTTTCCAGCCGCCACATTTCTTTTGTGCTTCTGCACGTGGACTGAGCCACAGGCGCCTGATTATGCCAGACACGCGTAAACCCCCACTGCTAAAAGGGATGATGTACAGCTCCAACTTCATCACAAGGAAGTTTTAAAAACAGGAAACTCAGAAGTTCATCCAGTGTGTACTTGAACCTCTTTTACAAGGAAAGCATCTATCAGGATGGCCTTACCTCTTTCTGGTTTTGCTTTTTGGCTTCTCATGCTGCACTGGAGCTTCCCAAGTCTGGCTCTCATATCTTGGCTCGCCCTGCCTCCCACCCTGACCCCAAAGCTTTGTTCTCGGTTTTCAGCTGAACTGAGCACTTAACTTTGGGTTTTGACATCAGTTGATCAAAGCAGACAGGCCAGTCTTAGGAGAGGTTTTACCATTTATTCATTTACTTATTTGTTCACTCATGCATTTTTTTCTACCCCTTGCGGGTGCAAGGCCTTGATCGAGGCTGGGAGGGTGTAGGATGAGGAAGACCCACTCTCTAGGAGCTTATTATTTGAGCCAGGAAGCCAGACATGTAAACAACCAATCCAGGACAGCTGGGGAGCCCCAAAGAGGTGCTACAGAGGGCTTTAACTTCCCCCAAATCTTTATCAAGATCCACATTTACATTGAGTCTACTATCAACAGTAAAAAGCCAAGAGTTTGTTATGTGAGTTTCCTTCCCCTTCCCAATACATTGCCATCCCTGCCTGCCTCCTGGGTAGAGATTCAGGCAATCCTGCTGCATAGCAGAATTCACTCCTTCACAGAACATGCTGTTTGCCAGGCACACTGTTCTAAGCAGTAGGGATACAGTGGTGCACAGGAAAATGTGTCTTTTCCTCATTACCCTCTAATGGTAGGAGACACAAGGTAGTAAAGACATTGACCATCAGACACAAGAGCAGACAACGAAATGAGTCCTAAGCAGTGTGCAGCTGGAGCATAGAGGAGGGAGTTCAGTGAATTCAGACGGAGGGATCACGGAATGCTCCCCAGAGTTGGCAGCTCTTCATCAAGACATAGAAGCGTGAGGTCTTAGAGAAGTGGGGAAGGACATTCCAGCCTCACCATTGACTTCCCAGGATGTTAGAAGATGGTCTGGCCCCTTAGGAACTTTGGGGGATGTGGTGGGGAGTCTCTGTGATGCTTGGCTTGTTGAAAGAATTTGGTAAAGCCCCAACCAAGTGGGAATCCTGTTGCTGACTAACAGCTAAGTGGTTAGACCTAGGTAGTAAGGGGAAGGGGGTAGGGATAGAAGTGAGTTGTCCTGGGATGTCACTGCCACAGGCCCATCACTCAGCTGCTCCGGGTCTCAGTACAACATGGACGTTTGACCAGACTTTCCAAGGTCCTGCACACGTTGTCATCCTTGTCGATTTTGCTAATGTGGAAGCTGGAAGTCTGGTTGAACGAGGAGTTTATGAATGAGGTGTGCCATTCACACTTCCCATCCACTAGTGATCAGGTGCTTCTGGAGTTCCCCTCTGAATAATTCTCCATTCAATTTTTTTAAATTTGAGATTTTTTTAAAAAGTGCAGGTCTGGTGACTTTGCGGTTTTATTTGGTACATGGTTTCCTGGTGTAGGCTACAAGGACAGGGGCTTAATCAGCCCAGGGTTGAGAACGGTGTGAAATGTTTAGGATCACTTTGCGTGCCACCAGATTTATACTTCCAAGCTGACAATAGGACCACTCACTGTGATTTTTAGAGCTTCTGCTTAACACGGACTGCCCTGGTTATTTAGCAGCTGCCGTACTCTTCAAGCTGTTTTCCCTGCTTTGATGTATAGCTAAAGGTATTTGAGAAAAGAGCCTATTTTCTTAGGAAGAGCTGATAAGGTCAAGCATTTGCGGGAACAAGATGGAGAAAGTAATGCGAGCTGAAGCAGAAGTCATGCTTCCAGTATCCCAGGCACTGTGCTGAGTGCCATCACACATCTGCTCATTGAATCTTCTCGACAGCCTCGTCAGGTGGGTTCTAGGGTTATCAGTTTGCAGTTACAAGGTTGGGAAAGAGATTGGCCTAGCAGCAGTGCCAAGAGGTAAGAGGGAGGGCAGACAGGCTGCAGGCTCCGTGAGGTGCTGTGTTCTCTGCTTTGGGGCAGACAGACCCCATAGGTGCGGGTCCCAAAGCCCTGACATACAGCTGAGAGCCAAGTGTGTTTTTCTTCACCGTTGTGGCTTGGGGCCGCACTTGCTGGCCCGGAACTAGTGACAAGTGGGCGACACTGGCTGTCTAGTGTGTATCTGGGTGATGGTGGAGGTCTGTGTATGTGCCACAGGAGAGCCACCTCCTGGGGACGCAGCGGTCTTCGTGCTGGTGGGTGGTGACCTTCTGAAGGCTTTAGAGGTTGCCAGTTTACGCTGCAGCCTGGCTCCTCCAAGGCCAAGCCCCCAGCATCTTTGGGTGGAGCCTTGGGTGAAAATAATCTGTATAATTCCCCTCATCTGAGTGTTTGTCCACTGTAGAGTAGGAATGCCCGTGGAGAGTGGGGGGTCACGTAATGCAGGTGTGGACACCCTGGCTGTCTGTGGGCATCACTAGGTCATGACCCTGAGTGCTACTTGCTTACATCTCCCCAGTAGCTACCCATCCACGGCCAGGTCACCCCACAAACACCACCACCGAAGCGATTTAGGGGCTGGTGAGGGTCTTCCTCCTGTCTATATCCTGTGTGGAAAATGCCTCTTTTTGAGAAAGTATGCTAAGTAGTTACAGTCGAGGACTGTATCACAGCACCAAACACGTCCTTTCAAAAGGGTTGGTGACAAGGCTTTTTAAAAATGAAAAGCTTGTTTGCTTTCTTAATAATAAGCTCTCTTATTGCTTAAAATACCATTTGATTTACAGAGTTTGTTCACGTACAACACTTGAGGAAATCCTCTGTTAGATAAACAAAGCGCTCCTAACAACTGTCCTTTGTTCCTGCTCTTCTAGTGTAAGAATTCAGAGTCTTGCCTGTCTCATCAACTCACAGTGGCTCTGATGGGCACGGAGGGGTGGGGTGCAGGGTGGGGTACGCTCTGATAACAGGATCCTCACTGACTGTTGTGGGAAGGCCATGGATTGGGGGGAGGGGGCATTCAGATTTTGTTCCAGAAAGACAGAGAAACCAGTAACAACACCCAAGAGCAGCCCAGTAGGAGGCAGTGCGGCTGGGACAGACATGCAGCCACACTCTGGGCTTCTTTCTGTAAAAACCCTGCTGTTTATGCCTCCACCTACACTTGCCAGAAGTTCTGATCCCCACCCCCACTCAATGTTATTTCCGCCTCCAGCCTCCACATGAGGGCTTCTGCTCCGTAGAGCCTCTGCTGCCTGCGAGAGTCTGGGAAATGGAGTGTTTGGCCTTCCTGGGTACTGCGGGCCAGTCGGTGATCTCTGCCATAGTGGCTCACTGAAGAACCACCTGTGGCCAAACTGAACCTGTGGAGGCCACCAAAGGACTCCAGCCCTGACCCAGTCTCCGCCCCACGAGGGAACCCTCAGGGAAGTAAGGGGTCCCTCCTCCTCCCCCAAACATGCTTCACTGAAAGAAGACGCTCTCAGTGTTTTCAAACAGGCATGTAATTTGTAAAGAGATAGAGGAAAATGGCAAAAGGACCAAAAAGACTTTTGCATTTACCCAGATACTTAACCCATTCCAGCGTTCCTTCTTTCCCAAAGTTCTAAACTTTCCATTGGATATCTTTTCATTTCATCTTGAAGAAATTGCTCTTCCTGTACTATTTCTTGTAGTACAGATCCATTGCTTCCAGTTTTCTTTTATCTGAAGATGTCTGTTTCACCTTCATTTTGTTTTTTGGTTTTTTTTTTTTTTTTTTTCAATTTAATGAGAAGACCATGTCTAATCAGACTCCATACATGTCCACCCCGCAGGTGGAAGCAGCCTCCCAGCCCTGGGCCCCAGCCTCCCATTCCCTTCCCCACCCCTTCAGTTCTCGCCATCACCGCTGCTGGCTCCTGACCCCAGCCTTCATCTGTGATTATCATTCAGCTGAGAAAAACCCAACCATAGTCAGATATGTGGGAGCCCTTGCACCCTGGACGGTTCTACTCTTGTCTACTTGTCATTTTTTCTGACTCAAAGCTTATCACCCCTGCTTAAAAGCCTCTCAGGATTTTCTAGACTAGTCGGCAGATAGAGGGCCTTGGGCTGGCCTCAGTTCTCCTGTCTAACCCTTCTTCCCATGGCCTCTCTTGGCCTTAGCGAGATGCCTGGCTGCGTGTCAGTTCTTCTTGCTTTTGGGGCTTTTATATATTTGGTGCAAAGTTTGAAAGACTTCCTGTCCCTCACCCCATTTAAGCTTCTTACTGAGATGGAACTCAGATCTCCCCTCTGGGCAGCTTTCTCAGGCCACCCTCACGGTCTTCCTAATGCCCCATCTCAAAGCCCTGCTGAGAGCCCACTTGTGTTCCATGGTACCTATAGGCCTGTCATAGCACTTAACAAATATATTTTAACTCCTTTGTAATTTGTCCTCATACTGCTTGAAGGTGTGGGTTGTGTCTTAGTTCTCAAGGCCTGTCTAGCACTTCAGTGTGCATAGTAGACACTCTGTAATTGTTGAATGAATGAGTAAAAACAGTATGTCTGAGGACTGTGTCTCTGGGCTTTTGAGAATGGCTAATTTTATGAATGTATCGTTATGCCAAAAAACGATGGCCAGATTGGCTGCTTCAACAGGAGCAGGTACTCCCTGGAGTCCTCACCCTGGCACCCCATCCCTGTTGGCAACTTGATAGAAATGGTGGTGCTGGATGGGCAAGGAGAAGGAGGGGCCTGGAAGATGCCAACAAGGATGATCTGTCATGGACCTCTGGGCCCTGCTTTTCTGCAGGTGATGATCACATCCACAATGAAAGTTGCTAAGCCTACAGTGACAAAAGAGGTGTCAGGATACAGGTGCTAAGCCCCAACCAGGTTCCCTCACCTGACCTACCCGGCCAGGTGACTCCTCCACATGGTAGCCTCGAAGTCTGGGCAGTTCTTATTGGCTTCACCAACACCCTGGATCACTCCTGCTGTGCTGCTTGAGTTGCTCACAAATACTCAACACTCTGAATATTAAACCCAAGAATGCCAAGGGCCTTTTGCTGATGTCCCACCTGGTCTGCCCAAGCCCCATCAGAGTTCCCTGGCTTTTAGCTGGCTTATCTAGCCCGTGATCAACATGTGATTTTCCTTTTGTGTTTACTGCTCTTGCTTAAAGCTTAAACCAAGGACATCTTTGGTTTGACTTTTGCATAGAGTTAGAAGGAGGTGGTTTTCCCAGGCCCAGTACTCCCAGGCAGTGGGGAGCTTCCTCTTGTCTCTGGAGCCCCTTTCCGTGTCAGGTAAAGTGAAGCTCTTGCCTTGGTCCTTCTCCCCACCACCCACCCACACTTTCGCATGTGCGCGCGCGCACGCACACACACACACACACACACACACACACACACACACACTCTCTCTCTGGTCGTCACTGTCCGGCCTTTTCTGGGGACCAACATGGCCATGTCTAATCAAGTGCACATGTTAGGAAGATGTCAGGATTTGCTGGCATGCTTAGATTGAAGACTGGTTCCAAGCTGCACTAACTCCTTTCAGGTAAACTGCATTTGAGTTCCATTAATCATGAATAGGGGTGGATTTTTACTCATAACAGCAGGCCTGTGGGCTGAGTTTAGTGAGCAAAAACCACTTGTAAGGGTGTAGAAGCCCTTTCTGGTCATAAGGGCGTTGCCTCTTCTCTGGGTGTCCCCAGGCTAACTCACCAAAGGATACCTGACACCAGGTAATGCCTTTTCTCAGAATTCAATGGCAAGGAGCACCCTTAAACTCCAAAGATGTACCTTCAGAGCTAGAAGGAACTTGGAGACTGTTTAGTCCTGTGGTTTTCAGACATTTTGCTGAAGAAACCGCTCCTCCAATACAAGTTTACACAAAATGCCAATAAATAGCTAACCACAGAGTTACTCCAGAAGAGTGGGTGAGAATGAGGATCCCACTCACTTTTACTCTGTGCTTCAAGGTCCCATTAGGAAAACCACAGTCCTTATCTAACATCCCTGCCTTTGGTGCCGGTGGGCATCTGAAGCCAGGGAGCATAGGTTGTGTTTGATGGAGATGCGGTCAGGCAGAATCCTCAGGCCCTGCAAATTAACTTGCTTTGCTGATCCCAGGCTTCCTCACCTGTAAAAGTGGCTATGATGTCAGCTTTAGAGTTTTGAGAGTATTAAATGAAATATTACGTATGAAAGCTCTGAGCACCCTGCCAGGCTGTGGTAGATACTCGTTAAATGTTCACTTTGGTTCTGTTCTGTTCAGTCACAGAGCTATTTCATTGTTCTTCCTAAATCTGCCCCAACACAGCAAATCTCAGTCCGATTCGTGATGAGTTCATCAGCGCTTTGTTTCTATGAACATAAGGAATTCATCTTCAGATCTGCTTTCATTTGGTCTTTAAATTGTTTTCCTCGGTGGTTAACTGCTTATTTTTAAAAAATCTAGAATGTATGTAAAAATAAAAGGAAGGTAAAAATCATTGAGCCTTAGCTCCTAAACAAAACCTTCATTAACATTTTGGTTTATTTCCTTCCAGTCTTTTTTTTTTCTTTCTTTCTTATCCCCTAGTGCATGTGCTTGTATGGAATATGAAGAGCTGATTGTTTTGTTTTGATCTTCCCGGTGGGAAGAAGCTTTGCCACATCCCACCTTTCAGAACAAGCTATCAGAAGCTGGTCACTGAGAAGAGGAACAGATGTTGCGCGTCTTTTTCACTATAACTGTAACATCAAACCTTCCCATAGCTGTAAACACCCTTCTCAGATTAAGCTTGTAAATTATACTATTTTCTGGGAAGAGTCCCAGCCCTAAACCAGCTCTTCTTCTTTCAATCAACAGTTTGCCAAGGCCCGACTGAGTCTTTTTGCCTTTTATCCACATGAGTCACTGCCTTCTCTTTTCGTGTGGATCTGTGGTTTGGCTTGGCAACCTTTTGCTTACAAAATGAATTGCAAGCAAGTTTCCCGACTCTCAAGCAGGCAGACCCCACTTGATAAACCACTCGTCCACATCTCTACCTAAGACCACTGCCCCTCCATTTGTGCCACCAGCCCTGTCCCCTGGACTGCTTTGCCATCACCATGGGGCCAGGAGCTGCAAAGGAATTTATGGGTTCAGAAGTAGAAAGCAGGAGGGGTGCCTGGGCGGCTCAGTAGGTTAAGCTTCCAACTTCGGTTCAGGTCATGATCTTGCGGTTGGTGAGTTCGAGCCCCGCATCGGGCTCTGTGCTGACAGCTCAGAGCTTGGAGCCTGCTTTGGATTCTGTGTTTCTCTCTCTCTCTCTCTCTCTCTCTCTCTCTCTCTCTTTCTCTGCCCCTGCTCTCACACAAAATAAACATTAAAAAAAATTTTTTCTTTTAAATGAAGTAGAAAGCGGGAGAGACTGTGAAAGACTGGAACAGCTTAGGAGTAAGGATCCTGGGGTCCTGAGAAGGAAAAGGAGGTTCACAGAGAGAGGTAGAAAGAATGCAAATTTGACCCCCTTTACAATGTCACTGAAGGTTAGTCCCAAATGAGGAAACCAAGAGGGAGACAGCTTTTTCCTATTTCTTCACCCTCTTTCACCCTCTGACCTGTTGCTCCTACAACCAGAGTTCTTGCTCTTACTATGGGGCTAGTTTGGTGACATTAGAGGCTAAAAGAGCATTGTGTGGGCAATCTCCATTTGTAACATCATGTCCGTGGGAAAATACATTCCAAGTTCCAGACGGCCAACTCAAAGGCTTTGGAACACAATCCATTGGTGAGTGAGAGACTAAAGGCATTGTATTGGGGGCCAGTGCCAGGACTATCTCTGTATATGGGGACTGACACAAATGCCCAGATGCACTTTATTTCCTGAAACATACAGACATCATTAGGTATTTCTGTATGTACAGATCTGATCAGGAGGTAGCAGTGAATCCAGTTAACTTGTGACTCAGGGTTATGTAAAATAATCAAAATAGATGATTCCAGCTTGATGATGATGTGTGTAGGAACGGACCCATTCATATAACCAGACCTGATTGAATGATAATCTCTGGATTCTCCTACAGATGTATCTGAGACCATGTGATAAAGCAAATGGCTTCCCATTGGAGCACAAGGTATCTCTGGGAGCATGTTTTAAAATAGCAGTGCCCACGTGATATTTGCTTATGTCCTTAGCTTTTGTCATGGGGACATTTCAGATGAGGTCATCTTCTTGGGTCTGTTTCCTGAGCGTTGATTGTTTTGTGACATACAAAACCACTTCTTCTGAGAGAGGGCCTCCAAGCCTAAAAGCCTCCTCCCTGGCTCTGGCCTATCCCCCTCCTTCCTCCCTACCCAGTTTCCCCCAGAACATCTCTTTTCATTGTGGAAAATTACACACTCACAAATTGTGTTTCTTTGCTCACACCAACCATATTCCCACACAGAGACATATTCTGGAATGAGCTCATGGATGAATCATGCCGTTATCCGGCTGTTTATAGGAGCTGCCATTAGACAAAGATTTTGGTGTAAGCTACATTAAGGCCCCTTCATTGTCTGCCAGTTACCCTTGGGGGATGGCTTATCGGTGAAGTGCTGAGTGTGAGGGGCAGGACTTGTAGACTAAAAGCTGCTTTGATTTCACTTTTTCCTGTCAGCCTGGGCTTTGTTCCATTGACTCTGAACTATGGTGGTGTAACGCTCAGCTCTGCTACAAGTAAGCAGACTCAATCCAAGATGGCAGCTGTATTTTATCTGAAGAGGTGAGAAATAGGATTTCTTAAAAGATGATAAATGTTTTTATATCACAGGGTTCCAGCGGATGCATAATCTCTTAATTAAAATTAGCTCACAAGTGGTATTTCTTAATCCAGCTTTCAAGCTTTACTCTCTGCAGCAAATCTCTCTCTTTTTTAAAAGGATCTGGAAATCCTATTAATATTTAATTGGTTTTTAAATTATTTATGCATCAAAGTGTTCAACCTGTTGTTGTTCCTTAAAGAGCGAGTGCCCAGTGGTGCTTCTGTCTGGCATTACAAGGTCTCGAGTTTAGAGCGCCATTAGAGAAATGATCACAAGTGGAGGTTGGGCCATCTTGGAAGCTGGAAGCCCTGGAAGCTAGTTAATTGGATTACGCACACATTTCCACTTCCCAGGTGTTAAGTATTTAAATCATATCTTTTTTTATTAGTAATATTGGTTTGCTAATCACATGCTCCTTTAGGAAAGGGCCTTAACCTTGAACTTCTTGTTATCTAACAAGGAATCTTGTTTGATCAGTTGCGTGCATTACTGCTTCGTGAGCATCGGTAATGGGAGATCATTTTACCTGTTACACGGGATGAAATCAGGACTTGGGACATTGTGAGGTTAATAACAACCTAGGTAATCCCCTTTGGGCACCAGGATATCTAGATTGGCCATCTGCTCTGACCAGATGATTCCACAACTGCAAAATCACACTCATCCACTCTTTGCTGTGGGAGCCAAAACAGAGACAGGTCCAGGGGGTTTCCAACCACGAAGTCATAGGCTTTCGAGGAGAGCTACATTAAAAGAATTATGGGGCCATCCTGTGAAGAATAGGGCTCCACTCCACAAAGAACCAACCTATATTTCTGCCCCTTGCTGAAGGGTAGAACTGTTGCCTGGCTGTCTCCCCAAATGCATTTTCATCTTCTGTTTTCATCCCCTCCCCCATCTTCTGTGAGCCCCTGCCCTCTCCCCCCTTAAACCATCTCCCATCCACCCCCAGTGGCCAGACTTTGTAAGAAAACCTTTGTGCTGGGTTTTCAAAGTGTTGTCTGTTGCCTACAGCCTCTGCAAAAGAAACTTGAATGGATGAGAAATGAGCTCTTACAGCTAAGTAGGTCTGAGCTGTAGCGTCACCCAGGCCTGTGGAAGAGAAGAAAACAGACCCTTGCATTGTCCGTGGTTCCTCACCGCTGGCTCTGTTAGTGCGTCTGTCCAAATGAGATCCTTTCCTATGACCTAACTAACCATGTTCATCTCTGAATGCAAGCTACAGCATTTAAACCTTAATGCACACAATTTTGGATAGTATCCATATAGGGTATTTGAACTTGTCTCTATTCCATTTTTAGAAGGAGGTGGAACATAAGTAAATTAATATTTGGACTCTGGATGTATCTGGGAAAAATAATCTTCTAGGCTTTTCAAAGAAACTGGAAAGTCCAACTTCAGTTTGCTTTTAATTACTTACAGCTGCAGCTCCGTGTTAATTCAGTTCTGTCTCCTGGTACTGGAGGGTTCATGCTGGCTTTTGAGCCAGACTGTTTTCATACACCATTTTAATGAGAATTCAGAACAATGATCTTAGAAAACATCAAGATTTTATCACAACTCCCCTAGGACTTTTGCCTAATTCTTTTTCACTGGAGTTTTTTTACAGATTCTTTTTGGATGAACCAGCAACACTGTTCAGAGTTCCTTTTACAGAAAGGCAACTCTTCCTGGCTCCCCAAACAGTGGGGCTTCCTGGGTCATAGGTCTCTCATTTGCTTCACACTCACATGTGAGTCCTGAGCAGTTACTTTGTAAATTAGGTGGCACGATGTGAAATCGCTATGTACGTAGGTCAAAACGGGCAAGCAACAGCATTTTTGTATGGCTCATGTTAATACAAGATTTCAGCAACTCTTACGAGAGCACTTAGGTAAGGAACCTAGAGAAGTTTGTCAGCCTCTTTGTGAAAGCCGTCTTTTGTCAGTTGCCACGAGTCTTACTATATAGAAATTCAAAAGCCAGTAAAAGAAACCAACATATTGAAATCACTTACACGAGATGTGGATGTCATGTTCCATGGACATGCCACTATGCAAGCAGATGTGTGCACGAGTGTGCTTCTAATTCAGTTCCACCAAAGTGGCAGTCCTGAAGTTAGCGACAACCTCATCTTGAACCTGAGCCAGAAAAAATGGGAAAGCATGCCCTCAACCGCTGCCGTGAAGCTATCAATTTTCTGGAGCGGTTGTGATATTTATTACCATGTGGGTGAAGTTTTGAAGTTCAAATGGAGCAGATAGGAGTGTACCAGATGTGGTGTGCAGGAAATGCCTCATTTCTTCTTTAAAAAAAAAAAAAAAAAAATCTACTTAATATGAACAATTAGCCCATCCCCCACACCCCAAGGCTGAAAGGAAATTAAAACATAATTATCACTGGGCATCCTCCTTTCTCCCCACCAGGATGTGCAAAGGACCTAGAGTCTTTTGTAATGCCTCAGATTTGGGGAGCACCGCTGCTCATTGTTCGCGAATGTGCTTGGTGTTGCTGAAACCCTTATCACCCCGACCCCATGGCCTTCGAGGCAAAAGGATGTGCTGCTTTGTGCCCCACATATAATGTGCATCTGATCACAGCCAGGAGCCCAGTTCCCAAGGTGCTGGAGTGCAGGGTGTGGGTCCCCTTTGAACTTGGGTCCCATAATCCTTTCCCTCCCCACTGAGGGTAATCCTGTGCTGGCTCCCATCTGCAGGGTCCCGCCTTTTTCCCACCCCTTCTGGGACACCTGACACCATCTCTCCTCAGTGAGCTGGGGCCTGGGAAGTAAACATCCTGAGGCAGTGGCCAGGCCACTTGTGGGAAGGCTTACTTGGTCCAGTACTGGAGCTGCTAGCCATGTTCCCTTGCTAGCTAGCTATTTGAATTTAAATTAACTAAAATAAACAGTTCAGTTCCTCAGTCAACTTATCACACTTCAAGCACCCAGTTGCCACAGAGAGCTAGTGGCTACCGCATCAGACCACGCAGACAAGATGTTTCCCTCACTGTAGGAAGTGCTATTGGACAGAGCTGGTCTACAGTGAGTAATGTGTGTTTTTTCTAGGAACAGTTGAGGTTGGATCTACTACTCTCCTGACTTGTTTTCTGACTCTGCTTGGCTTTGGTTATTGACAAAGGAGAATGGTAACAAGCGAAGGGTGGTGGGCAGGGATGGCTATGGTGAGCAGACTCACACACTCTCTAGAGATGGGTTCCTGTGGTTAGGTGTGGTGGGGCTTTGCCTGTTGCCCTCTCTCTCCCATGTTGTCCAGAGTGTCCTGAGGTATTGGAATAATCACCGGGTCTAAGAACCCCTGTTTAAATCTTTAAATGGGTTTTGGGGTTTATCTCCTAAGAGGAATCTTGGATTTTATGTGAGCACATAAAATTTAATGTGTGTTATAGCTCCATTTCCCTTGGGGGTGGCATCGGCAAGGGGAGTGTGGTTTGAGCGTGGCTGGTTTGATTCTGTGAACTGGGATGTGTACGTACAGCAAGGAGGGGGCCCGCTGGCAAAGGCAAGGCTGTCCAGGGAATCAGGAGCCTGTGAGCAAATTGAGACTGATGTTAAGGGACATGATAGACACCCATGTCCCATGCCATCTGTATAAATGAGCACTGGTAAGACAGCAAAGAGCCAGACTGCCTGGCTTCTTAAGTCAATACTACACATCAGACATGGTGTAGACAGGATACAATCATGGAATGAGCCTCTGTCCCTGCCTGCAGCCAGAGCACTCTTAAAATGGGCATGTTTTGTCATCCTCATTTCTTTCTGTTTTCTCACCCCATAAAGATAGGCCCTGCTTTTAAATTAGTTTCAGCCCTAAATAACATTCTCTGTCTGGCAAAATAGAAACAAGGAAACAGTTGTTTGGGAGTTGGGAATTTGAGGCACGTGCTTGCTGGGTTGTGCTTTGGGCAAGAAGGAAGTCCCGGAAGCGAGCTGTAGATCCTTTAATAAGACACAAGGCGCTGCTGTCTTTGTACCCACTTGCCTCCTGGGCTGCCGCAGCCATCCCTTCTCCTTGCCCACCATGGCTACTTTTGCCTTGTTGCCTGGTTCAGGTTCTTGCTCTGTAGGCGTTTCCCTTTGTTAGTGCAGGCATCATCTCTGTCCATCGCTTGAGGAAGCCTGAGAGACAGCCTGGATGGCTCACGTAGGAGGCAGGGCGGAAGGGCAGGTGGTCTCTGGCGTGTGCCATCCCAAGGTCCTGGTGGCCTCGCTGGTCCCCACTCTGCGTCCACCTGCTTGCTTGGTCCTTCCAGCTGCCGATTTGAGGTCAGAGACTAGAATGCAGGTCACTGTTCGCTCGGCATGTTTATAAAGTGATGTGACTTAAATCATCCTGGACGCCTTGGCCCTCAGTGAGCGTGTTCCCCCCCGCAGAGAAGGTGCCCCTGGGAAAAGGCAGGCACATCCCGAAAGGACTCCCATGGCTCAGAATATTTTTGGAGCTCAGGACGGGATGATGTGCACCT
This sequence comes from Leopardus geoffroyi, assembly GCF_018350155.1. Taxonomy (NCBI): domain Eukaryota; kingdom Metazoa; phylum Chordata; class Mammalia; order Carnivora; family Felidae; genus Leopardus; species Leopardus geoffroyi. The sequence goes on from NC_059339.1 coordinate 45,661,524, forward strand.
TCTGACAAAGTGTTTACAGTTCTGTATGTTAATGTCCTAATTCTGCACCATCCCTAAGGGGTGAGTTTGAGGTCTGAAATTACCCGAAGTGATTTACAGTCAAATCTGGTTAGTAGGGTATGAGGGTGGGAGGGGGCATTCTGATTCAAGCAACAGTGTTCAGAGCAAAAATATATATAAATATAAAGCTTGAGGATTGGGAAGGTTGGTTATTTGCCTTTTTTTTTTTTTTTTTTTGTAAGACTTTATCAATTTCCAAAGGGGCTCCAGAGAGTTTTGAACATGGCAATACCATGGCATCCCAAGGAGAGTACCTTTTATTCCTATATATATATAAATTTTTCCCCCCAATGTTTATTTCTGAGAGAGAGAGAGAGAGAGAGACAGAACACGAGCAGGGGAGGGTCAGAGAGAATCCAAAGCAGGCTCCAGGCTCTGAGCTGTCAGCACAGAGACCGATGTGGGGCTCGAATGCACGAACCGTGAGATCACGACCTGAGCCGAAGTCAGACACCCAACTGACTGAGCCACCCAGGTACCCCGCAATATTTAAAAAATGCAATATTTGATGCAAATTTGGGCTATTTCTTTTACAGCTGTTAATCACGCTTTCATTAGAAGGTAGGGTTTTAGAGCTAGTGATTGCTCAGCTAAATCAGAAAATGCCTGTTTTCCTTCACAGAAGGGGATGTCTCTTGTCTCTCTTCCCCTCACTCACCCAGCTCCCTCTCTTTTTCTTTGATTTCTTGATCTTTGGCCTGGAGAGTCTTGCCTTTAACATTTTTCTCTTGCTTAGTTTGTGGAAGACAGCCCCTGAATATGGTGCTTCTCTCCAGGCCACACAGCAAGAACACTAGCAGCCTGAGGTGGCTGTGTATAACAAGCACCATAGACACGGAAACTGGAAGTCCTTCCCAAATGTGGCTGTGTTTTAGAATCCCGTGGGAAGTGTTTAAAACTGATACCCAGGTTGCACCCCATTCCAACTGAAACAGAATGTCTGTGGACGGGAGCCAGGCAGTGGTAGTTGGTCAGAGAACTCCAGGTGATTCTAATCTGCAGCCAAGTCTGAGGACTACTGTAAGGAGGGGGACTGACCTTGACAATGTGAGCAGTTAACGCCTGAGCATAACCACAGCCAGCTTGTCTCGCATCTTTTAGGCAATGTGATGTACTGGAAACAACACTGGATGCAAAACCAGTCTCTACAACATACTATCTTGTGTCTTGGCAAGCTACTTAACCTACTGTGGGCTTCGTCTTTCTCATCTGTAAAATAAGATCGTAGCAATACCTTATAATATCATTTTAAAGAATGAAAGATGTGTCTTGGTAAATTGTGAAGTGCTGTATAAATGCTTGTTGTTAATACTGGAGATTATTCTTTTACAGAAAAATACTCACTTCCTAGGTCCCTTGGTGAGATAGCTAGGGTGACTATGGTGGCATTAATTCCTTCATTAATGCAGTAATAATGAGAACTGTTTAGACACGAATTTATTAACTCTCATCTAAAAAAGGGGGTGGCAAGGAGAGGAGGTCTCCCCCAGCTTTAAAATGAATCCGGCAGCGGGAGCCCAAGAGAACCATTGTCCCACCATACCCAGAGATTGCTGTCTAGCTTCCGGTAAGATGACTCTCAGCAAAGGGGCCTTGTGCAGCAGAGAGGGACATCAGTGGTCCATCGGCTTCTGAAACTGACTTTCATCTTCAGGCTTTCTGTTTGATTGGATTTCATTTATGTCAAAGTGGATGAACCAAGATAGAACTGCCTTCAGTATTGCTAATGGGCCTCAGAGGCAGGACAAAGGGACATGCTGTTGGCCAGGGCCTGCTTGGTCATTTTTGTCAGTGTGACTGTGGTGTCGTGTATAGTAAACATCATCATGGCTCTTTTGGGTACACACCAAAGCATTTTTTCTTGGGCTTGTCCTCCCCAGGGATTTGAAGTTGGATGGAGGGAAACAGTCAACAGGTGCCGTGAGCTTGAAAGAGATCATTGGCCTTGAAGGCGTGGAGCTGGGAGCTGACGGGAAGGTAAGGCTTTCTGGCTTCCACCCAGCAGGTTTGTGCCGACACCCCCAGGGTTGGGAAGCAGAGGCAGCGTGACAGACTGGGACCCTTGCTCGTGGTGGAGGAGCCGAGTCTGGGGCCCCTTCCTGGTGGGTGATGCCAGCCCATCCCTGTTCCCCTAGCGTGCATGTGGAACCCTTCCTCCCCCCACCCCCGAGCCAGTGATGAAATAGCACATGTATTTCTCCTCCAGCACAGTTTATTATGGAATCCATGATACTGACCACTGTCTCAGACAAGCACACCTGTGCCTCTTCTGGAATGGAGTGACGGGTGGTTTGAACATGCATTAACTGATGCTGTCAGCCAGCAGCATTCTTGCTACTAGAAAGTTGGCCGGGGGGGGGGGGGGGCGGCGGGGGGGGGGGGGGCTTCCTGTGGTCCTGAGAAGCTGAGTCTGTCAACCATAGTGAGCACCTAGCAGGAAGGCTGTCACATTCCTCCCTGTCCACGACCCAGTGAGTGAGCTGCTGGGTGGAAGCCTGAGGAGTGAAGGTTGAAAGATGAAGTTGACCTTTTGGTGCTCGATCCAGGTGGTCTTTGTAAGCGCTTCAAAAGCCTGTTTGTGGAGACAGTGCAAGTATTTGGGGAAGTTATCTCAGGGTAACTGAAGCTGCTGGGGCAGCACACGACCTCTCACAGCCCCTCTCCCGGAACAACCGGTCCCCACTGTGCCCAGACGACATCAGCCCCGAGCCACAAGTAGGCATGCATGAGGTGCACTTTTCCAAGCAGGTGAAACAAAAAAACACTTGTTCCATCTCCATTCCTGAAGTTTGAGTGCTCACCTGGGAATGAGAGAGGTGAGCTAGAGACAAGCATCAGAGATCGCATCTGCCAAAAGAACATATAGGAGGCCACAGCCCTTTTATCAGAGACTCTTGGAGCCTGACGTGTTTTGGAATTCCGTACTTGGTGGGTTATTAAAACTCGTGTGCTGTTCAGAAAAAAACAGCCATGTGTGGCATGTGCCTCCTGTATTACACAACATTCCAACAGCTTCTGGGATGGTTACCAAACACTAATATTTCTGTTATAGGTCATGAGCATTCACCCAAAGTACAATAAATTTAAACTTTTACCTAGCCTTAAGTCAGTTGAGTTTTGGTTTTGGTACCAATAAATGCCAAAAACAAATTTCAGGTCTCCTTGGGCAGAGCTAAGAATATGGATGTGAACTTGGTGTGATAACTTAGCTTGGTCAGGATGCAAACCTAACATTGTCTGGGAATAATCCATTTTGTCCATTTTTATCTTCACCTTTTAGACTGTTTCTTACACCCAGTTTCTGTTACCCACAAATGCCTTCGGAGCCCGGAGAAATACCATAGACTCCACCTCCTCCTTCTCCCAGTTCCGTAACCTGAGCCACCGCAGCCTCTCCATAGGACGTGCAAGCAGCACCCAGGGGAGCCTCGACACAGGTAACCTTGGGCCGGGCTGGCCCTGGGCAGCGCGTGGTGGAAGGTGCCTCGGTGCGCAGTGTGCGTGGGCCTCTCTGTGTGCAGACTGGAGGAAGCATGCCTCTGGAGCGTGAGCTCATCCCACGGGTGACATGACTTTTGGGCAAGCCCGATTTCAGGCCATGCGTGTGGCCATGCAGCCAGGCCATAGGGGGACCCCACCATTGAGATATTTCAGCCACTGACTTTCGAGCTCCCACAAGGAGAAATGCCATATGCTGTATCGTGCAGATATGGCTGGACCCACCCCGCTCCCTTCAGCCTCTCTCTACCACTCAGAGATAATCTACCAACTTATCTCAACCTGGTTCTTGCCTATATTTTCACAGTGTTCAGATTTGGCTTTTTCAATTAATGGGCCAGAAACACAGGATCAGGTGTGAGAACTTTGTGAGTCTCGTGGTGGGTGAACTAACATGGCCTGTGAAGGAAGGCTTGCTTGCTTCCAGCTTGGCCTCCACACCTCCGTAAGAAGTGAACAAGGGAGAAAACTGTATGAGGCAGTATTATTTCCACTCTTGGGGAAACTCCAGGTGAGCCAGAAGTTCCTCAGGCCTGCCCAGGTGCTGAGCTTGGCCATACTGTCCTGGTGTATCCACCGACTCTGGCCGACTGTGGACTACGGCTGTTTGCACGGGCGCCTGCTCTTGTCTGTGTTTGTACAGACATGGTGGCCTGCCTGGAGGCGCTCACACCACAAATGTGCTGCTCACATGGCACCACTGGAGTTACCACTTCGATCTGCAGGTTTAGCAAATGCATTTTTTTAGTGCCACATTTTGTGATCTCATTGCTTGCTGTATCTTTCACGCCCATTGAGATTTTGTGCTCTCCCAGGTCAGGGAGATTCATACATAATTTTCTAAGGTGGAAAAACTGTCACAATGGCATGTTAAGTATTTGGTGAACCCTTTTGCAGGGGATACAGTTCATTGGCACGTAGAGACGTCTCCTGCGGGTCAGAGTGTGCGATGTGACTCTGGGCTAAATGGCCTGAGGCCAGCCTTGCATCGGTGTAACTTTGTACTGGGCGTTTGCACTCCCCCTGTACCCCGCCTCTGCTTCTGAGAGTCTGGGGCCCCTATTGATCATTTTGTGTGTGATCCTTAGGTAGTGACCTGGGAGACTTCACGGACTATGACCCAAATCTCCTGGATGACCCCCAGTGGCCTTGTGGCAAGCACAAGCGAGTTCTGATCTTTCCTTCATACATGGTGAGTAGCGGGGAAGAAACAGTCCGTTTTGCTCACCCCCTCTGCCTCTGAGGAGTAGCTTGGAGGTGATATTCTCACCCTAACAGATGGCTGCTCTCTGGGGTAGGTGGGCTTGTTCAAACGCTGGTTGGCCAGGGAAGCTTCTTGAGGTCTCCCCAGTGTGAGCTGCTTACAGAAGGACCAGCACGGGCTGGTCACCTGGTCTGTGTACACCACTTTGGCCCCCAGCTCGGTGCTGGGGACCTCACCTCTGAGGGGACACAACTGAGCTTATACATTCGTAGGCCCCGCTAGGGGAGGACCGGGCCCATCAAGCTCAGCTTTGTCTGGAGATCCATGGTGACTGGAGGCCTCCATGTGCACTCCAAGCAAACGTTTGGCACTGGGCTCCCGATGACAGAATTATCTCCTGGGAGAGTGAAGGTAGGACGATGTGGGCGTTAAATGCAAAATCTTCCCTTGCCATTTTTACTTCATGGACTCTTCCTGTTTTTCCCTTTGTGTAATTTCGGTTTCTGCTTTTGGCTGACCACCATTTCCCACCACTTGGGCTGCCGTTTCTCCAGACACCAGTGGGGCCTGATGGGGTCGTGTGTCCTTTCTTGGGGCGGACTTGCCCCAGCTCAGCGGCCGGCAGATCCTGGGCAGCTGTGGGAGGAGGAGAGAGCTGGGCTTGTGGGAAACCTGCCACGCCAGGCCTGCCACACACATCGGGTGGGAGAGCACTGACCCGGAATGCCCCTGCTGCCTCCCTGATGGGCCCAGATGGGGCGGGCACAGTTCACAACACCCGGCTCTGGTTCCCTTGTTCCTCCACCACCCTTGTCGCTCTCCACGGCCTTAACTTTGGGAGCGAGCAGAGGGTCCTTCTTCTGTTTTGGGCTCATGTGTCTGTAAAAGCAAGGGCCGGGAGCCCATTTACTGAACGAGCCCCTGCACATGCTCTCTGAGCTGAGAGTTCTCAGCAGTGGCATTCCACACTCCAGCCTCTCCTTCTCCCCTGAACATTTGGCAAGTGGCTGACATCAGAGGAACAGCAGGCAGAACTCGGGACCTTGCCAGTGGCTTTCCAGCATATATCCTATTCTAATACGCTGTGCTGAGTCTGAATGAATTAATTACCAGAGGTACTTAGTTTTAAATTGCCCGTTTCTTACTCTCCCATCCTCTTTCCCCACCTCCTAAACACAGAAAGCAAGACCAGAGCCATGTGTAATTTTTATTCCACTCTATGACCTGTTAAGATTATATACTACTTGGGGCACCTGGATGGTTCAGTTGGTTGAGCATCTGACTCTTGATTTCGGCTCAGATCACGATCTCACGGTTCATGGGATAGAGCCCCATGTTGGCTCTGTGCTTAGAGCGCAGAGCCTCCTTGGGATTCTCTCTTCTCTATTTCTGCTCCTCCCCCATGCTCACACTCTTTCTTTCTAAAAATAAACTTAAAAAAAAAAAAAAAAAGATGATTTACTTCTTTCACAAAGCCAGAGTTTATTCATGTAAGCTAGCCCACAAGTGTGTAATAAATTATCAGAATCACCGCCCTAATGTTAAGGAGGGAGCAACTGAAACGTCATGGCTTGTGTAAGACTAAGATTCTTTATGTTCACTGCTTTTTATTCACTAAGTGACGGGGCTGGAAACTGTGGTTCGGGGAGTTTGAGTGAGGCTGTCATAGTTGCCAGACAGGAAGTGGGGGCCGAGGCTAGAACTCCTGGCTTGGTCCTCTTCTCACTTGGCCCGTGACCCCCATGTCCCTCAGCAGTCAGTGGCAGAACTGCTGACCTTGGGGTAGGGCATGAAAATTGTTCTTTGGGCCAACAGGTTACCAGATTTCTAGGTAACCAAGAGAATAAGAGGGGGGCACTATTTTTGATTGACCTTGGGGTTTGGTAGGAAGCTCTTCTCTAGATCATGTTCTGTCTGGTGATAACATTGACCTTTCCTTCTACAGGCCTGGTGTCAGGCTGGTACTACATCTTCTTTTCTTTAAATGATTTCACTGTGAGCTTTAAGGTTCTGGGCCACAGTCTACATTTGCGTGCCTGTGCACACAGATGATTTTTCGTCCTTAGACGGTGTGCCAGATGATTCGCCAAGTCAGCATATACGTCCTATCCTCCTTGTTTTATGTTCCCAACTGGCTCATTTTTCATTTCACCATGTTGAATCTACAGCCTGTGCTTCCTGTAACAGTACACGTTTTAGAGAACGAAATTGCTTGTGAGCCGCATTTCCTAGTCAGCTCCATAAGATGTACGTCTCCTACTCTGGCCACAGATATTGGTACTTTGATAAAATGTGGGGCATTTGCTTTCCAGCATAGTCCTCTATCACTGATGTGCATGTCATGCGTTACAAAGAGCCTCAGACTGGCTCCCAGGAAACTTCCTGTTTAGAAGCAGGCATGGAATAGAGCTGTTTCACATGCAGCGAACTTGCACGAGTAAGTGCGAGGGTTTTGTTTTTGATTCGTGTTGGTTTGCTTGAACTCATAGAATTTGTCCATTCAGCCAGTACTGACTGAGGCCCTACTATGTGTCAGGCCAGGTGCTCCCTTACATAGTGTTTTCGTCAACCTTCTAGTGGGTGGGGAAGTCAGACAGTGAACAAGTAGACGAGTCACTGCAGTCAGGAGGAGGGTGAAGAAAAGTGGTTAGGAGATGGTGGGGGCAGGGTTGGGGGGTGGAGGTTGGAGGCCAGCCTGCAGGAAGGCTCCCCTGAGGACATAGCATTGAAGGGGAGTATGAGAGGTAAGAAGGAGCAGCCTTGCCAGGCCTTGGTGGGAGGGGCCCATGCACAAGACTGTCATGTGAAGGGGTGGAAGAGAGCGAGTGTATAAAATCAAGATTTTTAACAGTAAAAGTCACTGTCCTTCCCTCTACACACATGCACATACATGTACACTCCCACACACGCACAGGTGGAGAAGGCAGGCCCATAGAATGATGATCCTGACAGACGTTCCATACCTACTCGACCCCGGGCACAGGGAACTGTGCTTGTAATAGGCTCTGGCTACCAGGATAGACAGAGGTATAAGGTTACTTGACCCAGGCTGTTGAAAACCTTCTTTGAGGGTCTGAGGCACATCTTGGCCTGTAGGTGGGTGTGAGGCCCTCTGTGTAGACAAACCCAGCCTTGGAGCTTTCCTCTTGGGATGTGAACCCTCATCATTGGCAGGGCACCCCCAGCGGGTGGACGTCAGACCTGTACAAAGTCTGTGCACCCCGGCTCCTCTCTCCCCTCTCTGGGGCTTCCTGTAGTGGCCTTTGCTGGAAGATGCCCATCTCCCTTAATACTCCCAAGGCCTGTGGGGCCCTGCTGCCTATGCTTATCTCCCTGAGGTCCCCAGGGCAGCTCAGGTGAGGCCAGCCCAGCAGAGGCCTCAGGAGAGCCAGGGACTGTTGTCCAGTGTTTTGGAGTGTTCTGTTTCTGTGGAAGTTCAGGGTCTGAGATGTTCGTGGGGCCTCTGCAGAATCAGGCAGCCTTGAAAGTGATGAATGAGCTAAACCTTTCACCCCATCACATCCAGTGGTAGCCATTAACTTTTTTTCTCTTTTCATATGGAGGTGTAATTTACATGTGATCAAATGTACATATTTTAAATGTACAGTTCCATGATTTTTGTAACCTCTACTTTAATGGGGATAGAACATTTCTTTCCCCTTAGTTCCCTCCTGTCCATCCTGTTCTCCCTCCCACCTGTTCCTGGCAAGGCAGCTGCTTTTTTTTTTTTTTTTTTTTTTAACGTTTATTTACTTTTGAGAGACACAGAGAGGCAGAGCATGAGCAGAGGAGGGGGAGAGAGAGAGAGAGAGATACAGAAACCAAAGCAGGCTCTAGGCTCTGAGCTGTTGGTTAGCACAGAGCCTGACACGGGGCTCAAACTCACAAACTGCGAGACCATGACCTGAGCTGAAGTCGGAAGCTCAACTGACTGAGCCACCCAAGTGCCCCTAGGCAACTGCTCTTTTGACTTCGGTCACCATAAACTAGTTTGCCTACTCTGGCACTTTAAATAAGTGGAATCATATACTATGTGCTTTTTTTTTTGGCCCATCTTCTTTCATACGATTTAATAGGTGAGATTCACTCATGTTGCAGGTGTCAGTAGTTTGGTTTTTTTTAATTGCTGAGTAGGATTCTATTGTATGGGTATACCATAGTTTCCAGTTTGGAGGCACTATGAATATTGCAGCTATGAGCATTCTTCTACAGGTCTTTGGTGGACATATATTTTCATTTCTCTTGGACAGATAAATACCTAAGAGTAGGCTTTCTGAGTCATTATGTAGGTGATGTTAACGAGCCGGGATGTAGTTGGACATATATTTTCATTCCTTTGTGTTCTAAGTGTGATATAAAAAGGCCGCTTGTGTTGCCACAGTTGGGACATGTCTTAAAGTGGAAGCGTTCCAGAGGCAAACAATTCCCTGAGGCCTAGAAAGAAGCCTGTTACATATAAAGTTTAAGTGGCACCTCTTTAAAACTGGCCTCACACATAGGCTTAGGTTGGTTTTTAACCTTGATGTATGCAAGTCACTTCCACTATTAGCCACCGTGAAAGGGCAAAGGGAAAATTTTGAAGTAAAGAAAAAAGGATTCCTGGGGCAAGTCTGGAAACCAAGTCTCAGCTACAAGTAGGGCCTGTGGTTTTGGCCCTAAAGTTTCTAGATGGTGACCACAGAATAGGAAAGTATGTTGAGCCTCCTGGCTGCATGTGGGTTCTCACAGGGCCTTAGCTTAATGATGGTGTTTCTCAGTGTGGTGAGGGCAGCCGTGAGGCCTCGAGTCAGAAGCGGGGGCTTCCTGCCTTATGCGCTGCCTGGCCTGTCATTAAAGTTTCACCAGAGAGTGGTTGTTTATCATTAGAACCTGGCAGCTGAAGTCAGTAGTGGTTTTGTTTTTTCTTCCCTTTATGGGTGTGGAGAGCAATTAAGAGGAGAAAGTAGGCAAAAGAGCTGACTGAGCTAGTGCCAACAGAGTTAAGGTTATTTGAATGGATTTCTGGATCCTTTTCCTTTCTCAGGAAGAAGTCCCTCTCGACCTGTTCTGACAGCAGAAAAAAAAAACCGACTAATAACCTTTACGATATCTATATCAATCTTGAGAGGACACCTCTTGGTTTGATCTTCTTGATAAAGTGCCTATGCTAGTATTTACTTAATATTACAGTCTAAATACTCCTAGAAAAACCCCTCCTTCCTACCCCCAGACCTCCCCAGTGTTGTAGGAATGTGTCCTAGAACTTTTTCCGCACAGTAGGAAATGCTGAGCAGTGGATAATAAAGACTCAACCAAAGGAAGACGAATTCAGCGTTCTGTGTGGCAGGCAGTTGGCCCAGCTTTCCCTCACTGTATGTCTTTTTCACCGCAAGCTGTCTTGATTTTCTACTTACCTGTCTGCAGTGTGGGTTTATAGAGAAGATGAAGTAGCTTGAGCCCCAGGGGCTCCTCCCTGTAAGGCCCTCAGGTTTCAAGGTGCTTTAAAAGCTCCTTCAATTCAGGAGACCCTCATTAGGAAAAGTAATGTGTCATTACAATAACCAAAGTGCTAGTCCTTTCTGGAGACTTGGAAGGGCTTTAGAGCTTCCCCAGCTCCAGGGAAAATCTGTTAGGCACCTGCACAGAAGCTGAGCAGTGGGATCTTTGTCCCACAGCTTTTGATGCAAGTGTTAAAATACAGTTATTTTTTTTTTATTTTGAGAGAGCCCACACATGAGGTGGGAAGAGGGGCAGAATGGGGGGTTGGAGAGAATCTTAAGCAGGCTCCACCCGACTGAGTCACCCAGGTGCCCCAAAATAAAATGCCTTTTTAAATGCCCTATTGCATTATGTGGTGCATTTTGTGTTTTGGTTTTAGGGTTTTTTGGGGAGGAAGGGGTTGTGTGTGACAGCTTTATTGGATGTAATTCACATATCCTACGATTCACTTTTTTTTAAGTGTTCAGGGGTGTCTGGCTCAGTCTGTGGAACATGCTACTCTTGACCTTGAGATTGTAAATTCAAGCCCCATGTTGGGCGTAGAGCCTACTAAAATATAAAAATTAAATAAAGTGTACAGTTAAGTGGTTTTCAGAATATTCACAAAGTTGTTTAGCCATCCCCATAATCAGTTTCAGGACATTTTCATCATCCTCAAAAGAAGCCCCTGTACCCTTAACCCTCCACCCCCTGAGCCCTGGGCAACCACTAATCTACTTTCTGTCTCTGGACACTTGTCTATTCTGGACGTTTCATAAAAATGGAATCATATACCATGTGGCCTTTTATGTCTGGCTTTTACTTGGATAATGTTTTCAGCATGTATCCATGCTGTAGCATGCATCAGTATTGTGGTTTTCTTTTAATCTTTTTTTTTCTTATAAAAATAATGCAAAATGAAATACTAGCTTTACATTTTACCAAGATGTTGTAGCATCTGCTTCCTTTCTATGTGTTTATTTCAGGTTTAGTGCCCATTTTGTGATCTTTTTTTTCCTAAGGTTTATTTATTTTGAGAGAGTGAGTATGAGCAGGGAAGGGGGAGAGAGAATCCTAATCTCCAGCATGGAGCCTGCTGGGAATTCTCTCTCCCTATGTTTTTGCCCCGCAGACGCTCTCGCTCACTCTCAAAATAAATAAAACATTTTAAAAAATAGTGAAAGTGCATCCAAATACATTATGTATGTGTGTGAACTTAAAGCCACACCTACCCAGTGTCCTCTCAGGTGAGTGGACTCTAGAAGTTTCTATAGTACCATATAAGTATTTGACAGATACCTGAAGCTCTATACCTACCTTGCCCTTCCTGGTAAATCCATGTAGGAGTGTAACCCTGAAGCAAAAGCAGTTTTTCCTGTGGTTTCTCTCCTTGATTTGCAAACGGTTTCATTTTGGTGAGGGAAATTGAAGAGCTGCTCCCCTAAGGGGAAGGGAGGGAGAGTAAATCCGGGATTATGTATTTGGAATCCGATGGGTAGAAATAGCAACAAATGCTGCCCGGGGCTGCGAAGGCCCTCTGCTCATTCCCATAGTTTTCCTTGTGATTTACTGTCCTCTTAGGGAAAAGGAAAAATGCGTAGAAGAGCTGAAATGCACAGCTGTTCGTGGTGAGATTGATCTAGGTGAGGGCCACCACTCTGCTCAATTACCTTAGCGAGCACAGAACATCTGCTTCCCAGTGCCCTGCTGAGCTCGGAGCGCCGATGGACGGGGGGACAAGTGCAGTCAGGCAGGATAGCCCCGGCCGTGCAGTGGCTGTTGGTGTTGGAAGGAGCTTGCAGAGATCACTGCCCGATACCCATCCTTCCTTTGGAATGTTCTGCCCCCAGGGGATCCTGTGACCCAGAGGGGAACCTTAGCAGAGTCTACAGCAAGCCCACATCTGTTCAGAGCTGCTTGTAAGAATGCTTGGAGAGATGTGCACGGCAGGAGGATAGAGAAGGAAGGAGAAAGTTCTCAGGTTCAAAATGGAAGCACCTTTTATATTGTTTCTGTTGAAACCAGACCAGCTCTGAGCCCTTCTTGGTTCTCCAGCATTGTCATTGGGGTACATGTACCCCCCACACACACCTGCCTGCCTTGCCTGCCTCCACTGTCTCCCGTTGCATCCAACCCCACTGTGAGGCCCCCACTGCACAGCGCTGTGACTGGTGCTATGGGCCAGGTACGGGTCAAGGTCATTTCCCTCTCTCCTAACATAAGTCAATTTCTGTTTTTTTTAAAAAGCAAAAGGTGTCTCAGTATGTCCACAATAGATACGGTAGACTTTTCCAGCTAGATGACTAAGTTCTGGTCTTACCATCTTTTCTTGTCATCTCAGAAGGGAGCCGTGGTGTCAGCCCCCCACTGAGCCTTCCTGACTGTGCCTCCTATCTCAAGCAGGCCAGGCCCCTTCCGAACTGCGTCTCTGGACATTCTGCGTCTGGGATAGTCTCCTCCCAGCTGACCTTCCTCTCTTCCCTTTTATGCGGCTGTGCACACACAGCTTCCTTGCAGCCAGGCAGCTGCACGAAAGTGCACTTAAGCTACCTCTTATCCCAAGAGTGGAATGGCCCTCTCTGCAAAATTGCAAGCACCACAGGGCTGGAGCTGTCTGCCTGCCATGCGGCCTGTCCCAGCTGTCAGCCTCTGCAGTGGGCCACAAGGAGCCCTAAGTCTGGCAAATCCTATGGCCTAGAATTAGGTGGCATGGAAGACAGTGGTCACTTGGTCTGTCCCAGACCAGGAAGGAACCACAGCCTGGTTATTAGCACTTTGATTTGTAGTGATGTGTGCTGGCAAAACCTGGGCATTTGGAGTCTTTACACAGTTAGACTCGTAGGAGAGCTGGTACGTAGCACTGGCCTCACTTTTAATTCATTGTCTCTCAAGCCAGAAGGAATGAGTAACTGGGGTCCCGTTGTAACCCCGTGCCCATATCTCAGCCTCCAGTACTGCCACCTTCACTCACCTCTGTCACTGGGAGGAGGAGAGGTGCCTTCCAGGTGGTCAGGAGGTCCAGCCTATCAAAATCTCTTATGGCTCCCAAAGACAGATAGGACCACGCAGTGGAACTGTGGCTGCTGTATTCCAGAGAGTGGTTCTCAGTGGGAACTGGAGCTGAAGACAGCAAGGACTGTCATCTCCTCTGGAAACTGCCTGACATAGCGGCCCTGGGCTCAGGGTGATTTGCCCAATACACAGAGTCTGGTCCATGCGGGGCCAGTATGGGGCAGTGGGCTCAAGGGTGCAGCATGTAAGGGTCTGGAAGCAGATGGTTGCTTTGGGGGCTTCCCACTCAGCTGCCCTGATTATGTACCCCAAGCAGTTGAATTTGAGCCCTACAGATGGCCAGTTGCCCTGCAGCTGTTGACATAAAGCAGATGATGGAGAAGCCAGAAGAAGAAACTGAAGCAGAGAACACTTAGCAGTTTCACGGAATCCTGGGGTTCTGGCTCCAGAGTTTGTGATCTTCTCCCACAGAGCCACAGCTCAGAAAAACAGACAAAAGTAAGACCGAAGAGAGAGCCATGGAAAGTACTCCCTCAGACTGAGGCCAAGGCCAACAAACACCTGCTGCCTGGGTCAGAGCTAAGGCCAGTGGGGGCAGCTACGTCCAGCCTGGGAAGAACAGAGAGGCTGTGTAGCAGCACCATTATGAGCAAGCGCCACTGTGCTGGCTTGAATGGTGTCCCCAAAAAACAGGTTGAGGTCCTAACCCCTAGTGCCTCAAGATGTGACCTCATTTAGAAATAGAGTGTTTGCAGATATAAACTAGTTAAGATGAAGTTGTACTGGAGTAAGGTGGGCCCTAATCCAACACGACTTGGTGTCTTTATAAACAGAGATAGAGGACAGCCATGTGAACACCGACACATGGGGAGGACCCCATGTAATGATCGGCAGAGACTACAGTGACGCATGTACAAGCCAGGGGATGCCTGGGACTACCAGAAGCTAGGAAGGAGCAAGGAAGGATTCTAGCCATAGTCTTAGAAGGAACAGAACTCATCTGACACCTTAATGTCAGACTTCTAGCTTCCAGAACTGAGACCATAAATTTCTGTTATTTAAGCCTCACAGTTGATGGTGCTTGGTTACAGCAGCCACAGGAAACTAATGCAACCACTTTTGCATTCTCAGTCCGCCTAGGTGCTCAGATACGTCCACGATTTACCACCACCATCCTACCGGTCTTGAGTCTTGGAGGCATTTCAGCGCCCCTGAAGCCAGCCTGCCTCACCGCCATCCATGTAAGCAAGTGAACTGAAATGGCGGTGTCATTGGGCACCTGCTTCACGTGTGGCAGCAGGAAGCCTCCAGGAGTCCGTACGCCCATCCCCTTCCCCAGATGCCCTTGGACTTGTCAGAGCAGCCACCCTGGAAATGCTGGGCCCAGCTCTCTCATGTCTATCCCGTACCTTCCCTCTCCACACTATTCTGGAGGCTGCCAACCACTTGGAGGTCAGGAAATGACACAGGTGGAGGTTTGCAGAGATCCCCCACCCCAAAATGCACCATATCTACTTTAGAAAAGACCCAAAGAGTAGCCCAGTGACGGCCAAATAATAAGCGGAGGACCAGGCTGCCAGTAGGCTTTCCACTCCGTGCTAGGGGAACAGTGGCAAGGGCACAGCCATATGGCTGGAAACTCCACCAGGGTGACGGAGTGCCGCTTCTACAGCTCTAGGAGATGAACTCGAGGGCTTGGCCATCCCTGTGGCTGCCGTGTGCTGCCCTCACTAGGGGACAGGCACTGGTCGGGGGATTCACAGCATCAGCTCACTGGCCCTCCCCCTGCCCCTCCCCCCCCCCCCCCCATCTCCAGGGCCAGCCTTGAAATAAATGCACATGTCTATTTCTCCTGCCCTCAGGAAAAGTAGGTCCCTGCTCAGGAAAAGTAGGACAGGGCTGCTTGTGAAAACAAGAGTGTCCCCTGAAAGGACTGGGCCCAGGGCTGCAGGCTGAGTGGGGTTCTTGGTCTTCATGGGGTCCTTCTAAAGTTAGGACTGGTCAGGAAGTGGTGTGTGAGGGCCCGGGGCAAGACTCAGTGCCCCAGGGAACTGAGGACATTGGGGCCTTTAGAGGGCTCAGCAGCTCTGCCCTTACCCCATGTAGTGTGTGCATCAGTTATGGTTCAACTACGAAGAAGAGCATCCTTGTGAGCTAGTTTACAAAGAAAAGGATTTATCACAGGACACTAAACAGCTTCTAGAATCACTGTGGAGGCTGACAAGACAGCCTAAGCTGGGATTTCAGGAATGATCCTGAGCCCACTCTGCAGAGCCAGGCCAGCAGGGGAGCTGTGCCTTGCCTCATCTTTGATCAGCACCCCCACACACACCCCGCAGTTGCTGGTTTCAGGCATGGTGGTGTTTCCACCTCTAGGAAGCTGCCACTGCCCCTGGCTTCAGATCTGTGCTGCCCTGCTGTGGTCTACACCGGTAGAGTGGGAAACCAGGACTCCCGCCATGACTTTTCTTGGCAGCAGAATCAACAGAAGCATGGCCTCAGCTTCAGTGCTGCCTCCTCGTGCCGGAGCACCGGACAGGAAGCACCAGAATTGTATTTGGAATCCTAGCTGTAAAGGAGTAGAAAGTACGGCAAAAGGCGTGTCCCAGGAGAGGGCTGGCTATCTAGGCCACAGCGTATGTGAAGATGAATCACTGGGACAGAGGCCTGGATGCTAGCCAGGGGAGGAGACTGTGATGCGTAGGAAAGTCACCTGGGTGACATCGTGATGCGGATCCAGGGCCCCACCCTCCCACCCTGACTCTGTGCGCCTGGAGCAGAACCCTTGTTTTGTGCCATCTCCCATTTCCGTGTTCTCAATAAAATTCTCCAGGGTCCTTTAGGTACGTTCTGTTCTCTTTTTTTTTTTTTTCAACGTTTATTTATTTTTGGGACAGAGAGAGATAGAGCATGAACGGGGGAGGGGCAGAGAGAGAGGGAGACACAGAATCGGAAACAGGCTCCAGGCTCTGAGCCATCGGCCCAGAGCCCGACGCGGGGCTCGAACTCACGGACCGCGAGATCGTGACCTGGCTGAAGTCGGACGCTTACCCGACTGCGCCACCCAGGCGCCCCCGTTCTGTTCTCTTTGATCTTCAGTGTAAACAAACCTATGAAGCAGCCACAGGAGGTATTCTTCCCTCATTTCAGAGAAGGGGAAGGTGAGGCCCAAGGAGGTCAAACGTCTTTCTCAGAGTTGCCCAGCTTGCTGGAGGCAGAGCCACTGACCAGCACCCAGACGTTTCCACCTGCTGGCAGTCTCAGGCTGTCCACTGCTCTCATTTTGGCCCGATAGAGAAGGGAAACAGGAAGTCAGTGCATGTGGCAAGCTGGGAGACCCGGCTCCCGGTGCCGGCCCTGCCCCTTCACCCCTTCACCCCTCTGAGCCTCTGCTTCCACATCTGTGAGATGAGGTGGCTGGAACGCACCTACAAGCTGCTTTTCTGCCGGTGAGAGAGCAAGCAGTGCTGTGTGATCCATATAGAAGACCGAGGAAAGCAGGGCCGCTGTGGTTGCCACAGAGAAGGATCCAGACCACCCCTTCCCAGTCTAAGATATCCTTGCTTGGGGCTCACAGGGCTTCAGTCCCCAACAAGGGCCCATGAGTCTTTGCTTGAGCCTGCTTATGTCCCAGCAAACCTTGAGCTTTCATCCGCCGAGGAAGAGTAGGAGAGGCTGTCGCAGAGTTCAGGATGCTTGGGGAGGGGTAGAAGAGAGGGGTGGGGGGCTGGGTATTTAGGAAACAGAAGGATTGGCTGATTGGCCCGTGGGTCCAGCTTGAGATAAGAATGTCAGACGTAGTTCCCCATTCTGCCTGTTTCCTAAGTGAGAACTCTTACATCCTGTTCGGCCCAGAGGAGATGTTTGTTCGGGATGACAAAGCCATCTTGGAGGGCTGCCACAGGGGAAGCGTTCTCTGCCAGACCTTGGCAGTAAGTGGCCTCCACGAAGTCCCGTGCACTCTGCCTCGCTGCTCAGCAGAACGTCGCTGCACGCAAGTGCGTGTGCATGTGTATGTTTGCACACTGCTGCCGCATCACCACTCCCCTGCCCCTTGCTGGCACGTCGCAGGTGCACACGGTGGCTACCAGGACGGGCATGTCCCGGGCCAGCTGAGGGAGAGCCGCCTTGATAGGGCCAGAAAGACATGGCTCCAAGGAAGGACTCCGGGCATTGCCCCAAGTCTACTTCCACCCAGAATTTGAGAAAGTTCCGAACAAGTTCGGTGCAACTGTTTGAGTTACTGTTGCTCTCGTTTGCTTTTAGTCCCCAAAGCTGCTGTTCAGAAGGTGCCAATCAGATCTGTGTGAATTTGGACATGCTTGCTCTTTGTTTCCTCTTGGTTATTGACTGACACCAGAGGCATTTCATGTGCCCGTGCTAAAATCCTGTCCATCCAGGGGTGCTTGGCTGGCCCCTCTCAGTCATAGAGCGTGCAGCTCTTGATCTTGGGAGTTGAGGGTTTGAGCCCCACGCTGAGTGTAGAGATTGCTTAAAAATTAAAATCCTGAAGAAAATAAAAATGAACATCCTGCCCAACCAAGCATCTCCTGAATAGAGGTGTTTACAGATAGTTGCCAACCTTTGTTAGAACCATTGAGGAAACCTTTGACGCGTCTTCTGGAAAAGGCCAGGCTGTTGCCCGTGAAGAGGCTGGCAGCAGCCATCCATGGGAATGGGCGTTCTTGTCAGAATCTGTTTCTTCTTTTTCTGGCTTTGCCTGGCGAAGGCTTTTGCCTCTGGCTATGGCCAGCCAGAAGAGGCATCGTGCGTTGTTGCTGCCCTTTGAAAGCACGCTCCTGAGAGGGGATGAGGCTACGCTGGTGAGACCGAGCCAGAGACTGTGTCTGATTCAGAGTTAACAGTGTAGAGCACAGATGAGCAGGGAAGACCAGGCTACTCAGAAGAGGCTTGGAGGAACCTGTCTTAAGGACGGATAGGATGAGGAAGGGGGAGGGGAGGGGCACCTGGCTGGCTCAGTCGGTAGAGCATGCCACTCTTGATCTAGGGGTTGTAAGTTCAATCCCCACATTGGGCATGGAGCCTGCTAAAAGGGTGGGGAGGGGGGAGAAGAGGAAACCCAAGGTTTAAAGGACTATTAACTATAGCTGACATCAAGTACGCGCAATGGAATGTGATTCGGCCTTAAAAAGGAAGGGGATTGTGACCCCTGCACTGCAGTTGAACCTGGAGGACACGATAGTGAGTGAAACAAGCCAGGCACAAAAGGACAAATGCTGTGTGATCGCACTTGAATGAGGGGCCTGGGGAAGTCCAGTCCAAAGCAGAATGGTGGTTGCCAGTAGGAGCTGGGGTGGGGGGTGGGGGGGGTAGGGCATTGTTTAATGGGTGCACAGTTTTGGTTTTGCAAGAAGATGAAATTTCTAGAGACGGATGGCGGTGATGACTGCAAAACAATGTGAGCGTCCTTCATGCCACTGAACTGCATGCTTTTAAATGCTTAAGATGGTACATTTTACGTGATGTATATTTTGCCACAGTTAAAAAAATAGCTAACATTTATCGAGTGCTTGTTGTATGCCATGCACCGCACAGAGCACTTTACTTCTCCTGTAGTCATATGAAGTAGGCACTGTTAACTGTTTTCATTTTACAAATGTGAAACCTGACGTTTGGGGTTGTGGAAGTGTCCCACAGCCAGACGATTAGTTAAGTGTGGATTGAACCCACGTGTGTGGGTCCACACTCGATGCTGTAAACACTGTGCTGTATGACTAACAGGCTGAACTACAGGAACTGAAGGGGGGGCTCCACTCCTTCCAGACACTGACTCCTGATTGGCTCGAGGCCGGTGTTTTCAGATGTCACCAGGTCCTGTTGTCACAGGGATTCCATCTACCTCCAGAGACCACGTCCCATTCAGGCTCTCGGGTTCAACAGGGCCCATGCTGTGGCTCTCCTCTTGGCTTCCCTGTTGCTTAGTGGTGTCAAAGTTGTGAGGTGGCTGTAACATATATGTAACTGCCACCCAGAACCCTTATTTTAATGAGTGACCCGGGTTGTCTGATGTGTTACAGACCACCGTCATTGACTACGTGAAGCCCTCAGATCTCAAGAAGGACATGAATGAGACCTTCAAGGAGAAATTTCCTCACATTAAATTAACACTCAGCAAAATAAGGAGGTATGTGAGGATCGACATCCACTTGAACTTTCCTTTCCATTCCGACTCTCACTTGGCATGCGTTAAGCTCACGCTTTGTATGATGGTTCTTCCTGTAGTTCTGGGGAAATAAAACACAGGCATGTTCAGCAAAAAGAAGCTCATCCGATGCTGGCTGACCCCTGCCTCCATGAGTGAGAGCCAAGGGAAGCAGGACCGATGGCAGAGCTCTTGACATGAGCTCTTGACATGCATCTGAGGGTGGTTTCCTTAAGTGAAAGAATAATCAATCAGTTCAGTAAGAGGTAGGTTACAGAAAACTCAGAATAGGAAACCTACCACTCCCTGTTTTCTCCAATGTAGACAAAACAGAAAAGAGTAGGCATCACAGCATTTGAGGTAATGCTTCACCCACAGTCGTCCACCCAAGAGTTGACAGCCAAGCCCTACCTTTAAGCTTTAAGCAGTTAGTAAAACAGCCAAAGTAAAATCAGGCCTGTATTTCCCCTATAGCTGATTGGATTGACTTTGTGGTGACCCACATCTGCCAGGCTGGAGAGGAGCTGACTGATGTTGTATCTGCGTGCCAGGACAGATTTTCAGTGCGCGTAGCGATGAGGGCTAGACTATACGCCAACACAGTGTTGGAGTATGTGCCAATATTTACATGCCGTGTCTCCCAATACTGATTTGATTCTGGCATGTTCCAAGCCAGAGACGTAAGAAAAAAAAGTTTTCACACTTTGTCCGTTAGCTGGGCAGTGTTCCCAAGCACACTGGCTGTTGTGCTGTTAGCCTAAACTCCTCTTCTGTCATGGTTCTTGAACGTGAC
Source organism: Leopardus geoffroyi (assembly GCF_018350155.1). NCBI lineage: Eukaryota > Metazoa > Chordata > Mammalia > Carnivora > Felidae > Leopardus > Leopardus geoffroyi. The sequence goes on from NC_059339.1 coordinate 45,681,711, forward strand.
TGATACTCAGCAGAGTTGATACCAAGCACCTAATTTATTTCTGAAAGTGCCTCTCTGGAATGATCATAGTTCCCCATCATAGTTTTCCTCTTTCCCTTTGGGTAGCTCTACTCCTAGTTCCCAGAGACTCTCAGACACCACCTGGGTTCAGTGGGGTCCTCTGTGTCCCTTACTGACATCGTCTATACAATTCCACCAGCAGAGAAGAGCCCCAGCAGCCTAAGTCTGTTGCCCACATGTAATGGAATTTTCTTACTCCTAGGGATTTAGTCCGATTCCACGTCACCATTCTGGGAATGAGAAAAAGGAAATGCTTTCAGGATGGATTAATGTTTTTCTTTGGGGTCCTCTGAAACTCCCAAGTTCTAATAATCTTCCTTTCTTCCTCTAGTCTAAAGCGAGAGATGCGGAAGCTTGCCCAGGAGGACTGCGGCTTTGAGGAGCCCACGGTGGCCATGGCCTTTGTCTATTTTGAGAAGCTCGCCCTCAAGGGAAAGCTAAACAAACAGAACCGGAAGCTTTGTGCTGGAGCATGTGTACTATTAGCAGCCAAAATCGGAAGTGACCTCAAAAAACACGAAGTCAAGCATTTAATTGACGTAAGTGACCTGAGTCCTGTTGGCTGAGGGAGCACCTGGGAAGAGCCTGGTCGATGATCCCGCCCAGAATTCCGATTGTTAGTAGCCACTGCGAGACCAGGGCCGTGAGGTCATCCTGCAGCAGATGTCTGGCCCCACATCTAAGGCTGTCCTAGAACAGAGGGATGATCCACTTTGACAAGATCCCCCCCCCCCCATATTGGGTCTGGCCATAAAAATCAATTTTTGGACACCATGAGGGGTGAAATTATTCTCAAAGCCACAGAAGCCACTGTAATGGAAAGGGAACTTATGAGCAATGTGACCCACAGCGTGTCCATCAGACCTTGGCTTCCTGTGGCCTTAGTTGCCTCGTCTTTGGGGAAGGGTGTGGGTTTGATTCAGTAGTATCTTCTTTTAAAGGAGAGCCCCATCAAAGCAAAGCAACCTTGATCTTAGATGGATATGTGAATGCCCGTTTTAAAATACAGTGTATTCATAGAAAATTTGAGATATAGTAAAGCCAACAGATCAGGAGACAGTTGCCATTGAAAAGTTAGCTTACACAGTTCCCAAAAGAAGTCTCTTAGCTCTATCTGCCATAACAAAATACCATGGACAGGGCAGCTTAAATATTGGTTTTTCCCAGTTCTGGAGACTGGGAAGTTCAAACCCAAGGTGCCAGCTGCTTCATCTCCTGGTGAGAGTCGTCTCCTTGGCTTGTGGATGGCTTCCTCCTCGCAGTGTCCTCCCCTTGCACAGAAAGAGCAAGCAGGCTCCCTGGTCTCTTCTTACAGGGGCACCAATCACATTGTGAGGACTCCACGTATCAGCTCCTCAACCTGACCGTGTCCTAAAGCCTCCCAGTTAATATCATGCTAGAGGATAGGGTGTCAACATGAATTTGGAGGGGTAGGCAGCATGCCTTGGGAGGGCCATGTGGGGAAGTACCAGGGTTGGTTAGGAGGCGGAGGGAGAAGGGGATACTGTGGGCAGGAGTCTTCGCTCTGGCTTCCACAGGAAGGAACAGGCAAGGCAGCCTAAGCAGGCTTAGGACTGGATAGCTAGACTAATTTCAGTAGACTTTAGGGCATGGGGGCCGCCCTACTTACCTCCTGGCCCTGCATCATTAGGGCGGGTGGATAGAGGCCCAGAGAAGGTTGGGGTGCAGGCCTTGGGATCGGTTGTTTTGGGTATGAAAGGTGTGCCCCCAGGCAGGTTGTCCACCCTCTCTAGGAATTGGCTGACCCTGAAAGTGGCCGTGCCTCCAGGAATCAGCAAGGCCCCAGATGTCAAATCTCAGAATACAGAAAACACAAGACATGCCTAACACGATGCCCTTTATGTCTAGTTGTGCAGCTGTCTCCGTGGCAAAGGAGAGCAGAAAGGAAGCTAATGTAGGTATTCCCCACATAAGAAAGAGCATTCTTTCTGCTTTAATTTACCATTTTAATTATTCGTAAGTTTACAGTTGAGTGGTATTAAGTACACTCATATTGTTGTGGCCATCACCACCGTCCAGCTCCAGAACCTTTCCATCTTGCAAAACTGAAACTCTTTTCCCGTTAAGCAATAACTCTCCACTCCCTCTGCCTCCCAGGCCCTGGCAGCCAGCATTCTGCTTTCTGCCTCTCTGAGCTAGTCTGTTCTAGGGACCTCAAGGAAGTGGAATCACACACTGTTTGTCTTTTGTGACTGGCTTTATCTCCTTGCATTAGGTCTTCAAGATTCATCCATTTTGTAACGTGTGTTAGAACTTCCTTCCTTTTTAAGACTAATATTCCACTGTATGTGTATTGCCCATTTTGTTTATCCGTTCATCCATCGGTGGAAGAAAGAATGTTCTTTAGGTCAGTGCTTTGCTGCTTCTAAGAAATGGTGCATAATCCTCTAGCTTGTATAGTATATACTTTTAGGAACATGGAGGGGAACTTTGGTTACTAAATCTGAGAATCAACAGGTTTACATAGATACTAACTGAACTAATAATCTTGACAAGTGTGAGGTTGTGTACATTTAGTTGTAGCCGAGTAATAGACCAGACAGTGTGTCCATGCAGGATATACAGGCAGTGGTTTTGACATTTGCAGTAGCAGTTAATTTGACACAGGGTCCCAGCCCTGTTATAATCAGTGGCCACCAATGGCTCTGCGGGGGAGTTTTGTTCTGTTTTTTAAGCCCAAACCGGCTAAGCCAGAGCAGAATGTGTCCTGGCAAAAACAAGGCCTTCCCTGCCCACCCTCCCCTGGTCGTTCTCCTTCATCTCTACTCCAGCAGTGCCCACAGCTGGGTGGATTGAGCTCCGCCCCACACCAGATTGTCTGGCATCCTTTGCCCTTAGAAGATGACATAGTTTGTTTCTACCCCTACTGCCAATGGGACGAAGATGACCAATTCTCAGCGTTGGGTCGTGTGGAAAGGCATGGAGCGTGGTGCTTTCTGCTGCCAAACCGTGTGTGTTTGACCTTCGCATTCCCCCCCCCCACTTCCCCCCCCCCCCCCCCAGCCACGGAGATGGCTGAGGTGCTTCATGGTGTGTATTCTGGTGCCAGCGGGGAGCCCCTGGGTGCAAGCTAAACATAGCCACGTGCTCTGGCCGTTCACATTGCACACACTCAGGCTGTGTGACACCCTGGAAGGGAGCTGATCTCAACAGGTCTTGGGTCTTCGTGTGTGAAAGGACCAAACTACATAGAGCCCGCCCCCCAATCCTGAACTTCCCAGGTGGTCATTGCTGTTGTAGATGATGTGTGATCTTTTTAGTCTTCCCTCTAAGCCTGAATAAGCTACTTGTAACAGGTGGAGTTGAAATATCAATTGAGTTGGTATCTCAGCGTTGCCATTTACTGTCCCATTTCACCTTAGGCTCAACTGTTTACCCTCTTGACCCTGTTCTCTCTCCTCTGTAAAGTGGGCATAAATGTCACATTGAACTTATTATTGAGAGAGTAAATGAAGTTGTGGGATGTGCTTGATCTTGTACTAAGATTATTGAGAGAGTAAATGAAGTCGTGGGACCATGGGTCCTCGGGGACGTTCGATTCTTTCACCAGGACTGAGAGCGGGAAGTGCAGCTGAAGCCTGCCTCCCTTTCTTCCCCCCCAGTCTTGCCTGTAATGGGTTTCTCTGTAAACACTCATTGGCTGGTGGGTAGGGAGCTTACATGTGGAGAAAGGCAAGGACTTTGATTGCAAAGCTGATATGCTCTTGGTTTCCTTTCATTCCGTTGCAGAAACTGGAAGAGAAGTTCCGGCTGAATAGACGAGAACTGATTGCCTTTGAATTCCCAGTGTTAGTGGCCTTGGAGTTTGCTCTTCATCTGCCGGAGCACGAGGTCATGCCCCATTACAGACGCCTGGTGCAGAGCTCCTAGCACAGGCCCTAAGGAGGGCCAGGGACCACTTCCTCTGAGCTTGCAGAACAGTACTACTGGAAATGCAAAAATAGAACTCGACATACCAGCCTTTTTTCCTCTCCACATGTTTTCGTGTAGGGCAGTACCGGGAACTTTTCAGGGAGTCTTGGTCTGGCTAGCTGGGATGACCCACGAGCAGTTTATTACTCAGCAGGGGAAGGGGAGAACCGTGCGTAAGATGGCACAGGGCCTTTCCCCTGGCGACACTCTGCAGCTGTCCCCTCCCTGCTGTTCTTCCCGGATGCACACACCTCGCCAGTGCGGTGCAAGGCCTTCTCTCCAGACCTGGTCCAACTCAGTGCAAAGTTCTAGAGCAGAGCGGGGAGGAGAATTTGCAGCAGCTGGGGGAACGCTTTGAAAACATTACCCTGTGTCAAAAGAGTGTGCCAATCTATTTTCGTATCAGCTCTTGGAAATGCACTTTCCCCTGGAGCGTGTGAGTGTGAGAATGTGTGTATCTGACAGATACCACGTCAGCCCTCGGCCCCCAAAGCCGGTCCCACCCGCCAGAGAGCAGACCTCCACCTGGGGTCATGAGCCAGGCTGACCTTCAGCAGTTAGTTCTAGATCAGCTCTGGATCGTAATCACTCTCCGCTCCACACCAGATTGTCTGGCATCCCCTGCCCTTAGGTGACGTAGTTTCTGTTACTGCTCCTACCACCAACGGGACAAAGATGACAAGTTCGCGGTGTCGGGTCGTGTGGAAAGGCATGGAGCGTGGTGCTCTATACCTTTCTGCTGCCACACCTTGTGTATGCGTTTGACCTTCGCACTTTTCCCACCGTGGAGACGGCTGGGGTTGTGCTCCGTGGTGTGTGTTCCTGTACTCTATGTTAGAGTGCGTAATAAGCACGTTTATTGTGCTATATATATATAAATGTTTTATAAGATTCCAGAATAGGGGTAAGACGCATGATGGGTGTTTCGAGGCTTCTGACCTCTGGGATAAACTGCTCTTGAGCTGCGGTTCGGTCACCTGAGGAGGCAGCGACGTATCTGCCACATAAGGCTGGCTGTGCCGAATGGGGACTGTAGCTTATACGGACTGGCTGGGATGACTTCACCACACCATCCCCTCGCAGCCACGAGAGGTGCCTGCTGGAGTTCACCTGACAAGAAAGCCTGTGGCCATGTAAAAAGAATTAAAATATTTTGTTTCTATATACATGTGTGTATGTGTAGATGCAGATATGTCACCAGTCACCTCATGCCCTGCCCCTGTCCCCATCTGCACACAGAGTGGGAGCTTCTCCGGTCACCCCAGAGAACGGGTGACAGGGAAGCTGAGCGTTCACAGCTTTGGTTAGCAGAGCCAAAAAAAAGTTGCCACACAGGACAGGAATTCAAGGAACAGCTGGGGAGAGAACAGATTGAATACTCCCCTGCTCCAGAGTCCTAGAGTTAACTGAACTTAGTACTCAATACTTTGCCAACGCATTTCCTTGGCTGGATTCAGTTGTAAGACAGGTGGGGGCTAGATGAACGTGATCTCTAAGTCAACGTGTAAGGGGCGCCCGCTGTTCGTGAAGCAAATTGGGAACGAAGCATAGTGTTCGGAGCGTCTCTGTCACCTGAGGTAAACATGCTCTTGACCTTCCCCTCCTGATGTCTGTCACTTGCTCTCTGATAAGCCACCCCAGACTCTCCACCTGCTCGGCTCCCTGGTGAGTGCCTGGCAGATGGAAAGCCCTTCTGAGGAGCAAGGCCACTAGCATCTAAATTGCCCATGGAGCTTCCCACTGTCCATCTGCCTTGAATCTCCTGCCAGGCTCAGAGGGACATCTGATAGGGTAACACATGCCACCGAGGTCCTTCCTGTGTCTTAAATCAGGCTAGTATTTTTGAATGGGGGGCCATTTAGTTTTTAGCAAAGTTAGCAAGCTGAACTTGGTCCATTTTTTTAAAGACAGTTTTAAACTATTTTGGCCTGTGGACTTGAGTGGGGAGTTTTAATTTAGTTGGGAGGGGTGCTAAGAAGGAAAGATTTTTGTCAAAAGGCTTCTTCTTGCTTGTCCTTAACCTGAGCTTTTTGAAGGTAAAGGAGGATGAGACCGAGGTAAGGGACGGTCATTGCCAGAGCAGCCCCCATAATCTGGTACATCCCAGGGCTTTGACTAGGAGTCCGGGAGCCTGAGTCTGTGTGGAGAGGAGGCCACTCCACAGACTGTTCTAGAAGACCGTGAGTGTCTGCCCTTTCACCCTCCACCGCAAGGGGCGGGTTTAGCCCTTGCCAGCCCAGCTTCCTCAGACTTGCTTCGATGCCTCTCCAGCTCTCCCCCTGCACAAATGTCTGTGGGGAAGCCACGCCCGGCCACATGCCCCACAGGCTAGCACTAGCTGCTCTGCCTCACGTGGTTCCCCCAGACTGGCCTGTTAGGTAAGAGATGGAACCCAACCGAGCCGACAGGCTAGGGCAGCCACTGGGGAGGAGGGGCCCCCACCTCCCAGAGCAGCTGCCCCAGGGGGGCCTGAGCCAGCCCAGTGATGGCAGAGGTCACTCCTTTCCCTCCATTTCCCCCAGTCAAACCTAGATGGACACAGGAAACACGCCAAATGCAAAGCTGGTCGTTTTGTGGGTTTTTCCTTGTTTTTAACTTAAACCTCCCCCCTACTCCAGTTTCTATGGTCTTCAGCCAGCAGGCCCTTTCCGGGGTGGTCCCTTACTGCACATAAACCACTCCATACCACAGCCCCTACCTACCCTCCTGATGTGGGAGCAGGTGACATTGGATATCCCTTCCCATCTCCTTGTTACTCTGTCCTGTCCCCTTCCTGCCCCAACAGGAAACAATAAAACTTAACAGCCCCTGCTGCTGACTTGTTTCAGACGTCCCTGGTTCAGGGTGGCAGGCCTCTCCCTCTGGCCACCTCCACAACTCAGAGCCTAAAGCTGCTGTGCCCCCCACCCTCACCTTGCAATCTGCTGGAGAACATTTGAGCTAGGTAGTTTTGTTACCTGTTAGTCATGTCCAGTGATGGGGTGGAGGGGTGAGTCCTTCAAAGAATGGGGTGTATGAGGTGAGCATCCTAGGGGTAGTCTTGAGTTTCTCTTCTGAAGGCTGTCAGGGCTGTTAAGGACCACGCCAGCCACGTCACGACAGGGCCAGGTAGGAGAGCGCTGGCAGCCGGGGAAGAGAGGAAACATCAAGGCTATAAATCCGGAGTCACGTGTCGTTAACACCAAGGATCAGTGAAAGAAATGATCTTCTTACTGCCAAAGGACCTCCCTGCGGAATGCTAGAGTGCTAGCTCAGAGCCCCCACCCCATAAAGGGACAGACTCCAGAAAGTCTGCAACACAAGGCTGAAGCATGCAAACGCCCCTGGCAAGTAAGGTGCTTGCCTACATACCATCGCCACTACTGTCCGGCTACTCAAAGTGTGGTCCAAGGACCACAGCATCGGCATCACCTGGGGGCTTGTTCCAAAGGCAGAATCTGCAGCTTCCCGAGATTTCATGAAGATCCACAGACATTAATGTCTTAGAGTCACTGTTCCAAATAAGCACAGAAAACCTTTTTGTCTAAAAAAAAATAACCACCTATCATACAGAGTTATCTAAGATAGAAAAAGAGGCAGACACTGGAGGTGGTTAATTCAACAACAGTAACATACCACCAGTCTCTCGCTGAAAGGTACTTTTGACATTGGATTCCCTAAGCCACTGCCTCTAACATTCTCTGGATGCACATGGCCAGAAAGATCTCAACTGGACAGAGCGACAGCTCATTTACTCTAAATCAGAGCTGGCTCAGAGGAGATTGCCTCATCTAATGTTGATTGGTGTTGCTGCTCAGACAAGGTCTGTGCCCCGGGCTCTTGGGCCTATGGTTGAAGAGTTTGGTACTAAAGGCAATTCCCCAGGGCTGCTGTGGGGGCTGGATAGTCATGACCTTGGGGACATCACGGGTGAGCACACCTCCATTTTGCTTTTTCAGTGGGGTCCACCTACCATTTTTAAATACATTGGGCTCTGTGGGTGACAAGAGGACCCCAAAAGCCTGCCCCCGAGGGGCTTCCAGAGGTTAAGGAAGGACTACTGGGGGTGGGTAGAAGGCACCTCTACCAGGAGCCGTGATACTAATCTCCAGAGGGACCCCTGAATGCAGACGCTCAAAAGCCAAGCTCCAGGGCAGGCCTGGAGTGGAGGAGTCCAAGGCAGCAAGCAGGCTGGTAATAATTGCTGCCCAGGGGTCAGCCTGGTACCTGGATGACAAGGCAGGCCAAGTTAGAGCCATTGTTTGGTCCTAGGAGTGGAGCCCACAAAGACAGGCAGGATGAAATTGGGGACTCCTTACCAGGGCGCCTGGGCGGGCTGATGAGAAGCCAGAGTCACGAACTGTGATAGGCGGTTGGACATTGGGCACTGATGGCTGGTGGGGCAGAGCCGGGGAGGACTTCATACTCACCAAGCAGATTCCACACGCCAGACCTGTGCTAGGCACTTAGAGCACATGTTCTTAGTCAACCCTTAAACAAACTATAAAATTAGGGGTCATGCTCCCGTTTCACAGATGGAGAGACAGGCTCTGAAAGTCACTTTCCCAAGAGCACACAGTTATGAAATGGTAAAGGCAGGATTCAAATCCAGGTCTGTCTCATTCCAAAGCCCAACCAGCTGTCCTGCCTCAAGCTGGGGCAAAACAGAGAAGCTAAGAAAGCGGGAAGCCGTTGCTCAGCTGCCCTCAGATGTCCCCCTTGAACTGCTGCCCTGATGGCCCCTCAGGGGAGGGGGGGCCTTCCCCCCACCCACACAGCAGTCACCAGCCCTTTCTGTGCAGAAAGAAGAAGGGATCTGGAGCTGCTAAGTCCAGAGCACTGTCCTCTGGGATACGAGCAGGCTTCGCGGCTGATGTGGGACATGCTTCCAGGCCCTGGGAGAACAGGGGCTTTGTAGAAAACACGCTTCTGCAACAGGTGAACCAAGGGGCTTTTGCATCTAAGTGGAAGATCCCAGTGTAACGTGCCAGCATCGGTGGCCACCAACATCCGACCAGTTTCCCATTGTTTACGTATGGGTTTTCCACTGTGTGTTATAATTATCACAAATTCTCTTTGCCTCTTGACTCTGCATGTTCCCTGGCTGCTATCCCTCCTATCCGTAGATGACTAGGAAACGCATATTTGTTTTTCTCTAAGATGAGGCCAAGTACAACCTGGGCAGGCAGTCAGCTGGCAGGAAAGGCCACACTGCAGTGGAGTCCAGAGAACGGCTTAGGGGTTATGAGCTGCTTGAGACTTCACCCCTCCACCCTCAAATGTTACTTGCAGAACACAGGCCTTGTCAGATGTGCACAGAGACCATTTCACAGTCATTAACTGTTACTCTAGACCACAGGGTTCAGGAGGACAGGAACAGTACTCGCTGCCACATCCCCAAGCACTCAGCGCAGTGCGTGGTGTGCAGAATTCACCAAATAAATGTTGGTCAAGACTAACGAGCCATCATCACAAAACAATCCCTTCATCGGGCGAATTATCAGTCGGTTCTCTGCTCAGGTCTTGCTCAGCTCTGACCCCACAGACCACAGCACCCAAGCGCCCTCGCCCTCTGGCTGCTGATTTGGCTCTGCCGAGGATAAAAAAGAGAAGGAGGAGAAGGAGGTCCAGCTCTCTGGCTCCACAGCCCAACCCCCACCTCACCCAAAGGGCCCTGCTAGTCCTGGGGCCTCTTGGCCTTCATGGTCCCTTAACCCATCCACACGTCCATAAACAGTTTGCTCACTGAACTCACTTTAATTGCCTCCCTATTGCAAGTGCCAACCCCACCTGGCACACCCAGTTGACAGGCTAGTGACACCGTGTTTCATCAAGCAGGAGCAATTGGGAAAACAAGCATTCTATACTTCCAAATCATTCTGGAAAGAAACAGTGAAAACTGTCCCACTGAACCATTAAGAAGAAGTGAGAACAGTCAAAAAAATCATGTGCCTTAAAAAGGCGGGGCGGGTGGGGGGGGGGCGGGAGGCGCTTGGGTGGCTCAGTTAAGCGTCTGACTCGGTTTTGGCTCAGGTCATGATCTCAGGGTTGGTGGGTTCAAGCCCCACATCAGGCTCTGTGCTGACAGCACTGAGCCTGCTTGGGATACTCTCTCTTTCTCTGCCCCTCCCCTGCTTGCACATGTTCTCTCTCTCAAAATAAACATTTAAAAAAAAAAAAAAAAAAAAAAAGACAGTTTGGCTACAATGAACCTGATTCTGAAAACGGCCCTCCTCAGGGTGGTATCCAGGCCCCCTCTCCACCAAATGGGCCTTCCTTTGAAACCTCAGGGTTCTTGGTCATTCCTTCATGAGGGGCTTTGAACAGGAGCTGATCATCAAAGATGACAAAACAAAACAAAACAAAACAAAAAATAAAAATCAGTGGGTCCATAGGAGGGAGGCTGATGGCATCTTATGGCAGAACTACTATCAATTATTTTTTAAAAACTCTTGAGTTCCAGACCCCACCCACCAGCTCAGTCCTAGTCCTACTGGGGTGCAGGTGAGGTGGGGGTCACTGTGTCAGTCCTCCCAAAAGGTACCCCTCAGGCCTGATGGGACATTGATGCATTCAGGCTGCTAGGGATTTCAGCCTTAATTTTTTTTTTTTTTTTTTTTTTTTAGTATTTATTTTTGAGAGAGAGAGAGAGAGAGAGAGAGAGAGAGCGCGCGCTAGCATACGCGCATGAGCAAGCGAGCAGGGGAGGAGCAGAGAGAAGGAGACACAGAATCCAAAGCAGGCTCCAGGCTCTGAGCTGTCAGCACAGAGCCCAGCATGGGGCTCGAACCCACAAACCTTCAGATCGCGACCTGGGCGGAAGTCAGACACTTCACCAACTGAGCCACCCAGGGACCCCTCTAGCCCTCAGTTTTTAGAGGAGAACTCCCGCAGGCCAAAGAGGCAGGCAGGTGTGTAAAGGTATAAAGACAGTGGTGGTGAGCAGCCCGAGGGCCCCGAGCACTAGGACGGCTGGGATGGCGAGCACTGTGCAGCTGCCTGGCTGACGCTGAAGAGCACCCAGCTCTCTCACAGCCCAGCGGGAGCCTCAGCGACCTCCCTCACTTTGGGGGAGAGACACGGAGGACGGCCTGTGGGCGTGGCCTGCGCTGCAGGGCCCAGCCTGAGCCACCTGCGCGCCCACCCAAGGCCACAGCTGAGCCTGCTCATCTTGTGAACAAGGCCCGACGGGTCCTCCTGCCTCCACACACTCAGACACGCACACGGACGCACTCACAGACAAGCTTACACCCGCCCCCCTGTCCCCCACGGCATTGGCTGTCATTTTCTCACGACCCAGGAACAAGCCCCTCCCGCATGGTCACCAGCGGCAGAGCACGGAGGCCTGGAGCAGGGTCGGAGACGGTGTATGCCCCGCCCCGTTCACAGCACGGTTACACCAGCCGTCAGCCAGAGCTGGCCCTGGGGACTCGGATGTCCCCATCCCACATCCCACGTTTCTAGTCGGAGGGCCGTGGTGCCGGGCAGCGCACAGCGGTATTTCGCTCGTGTTCTCACACCCCCAAGGGGCGCCTCTCCATTCTTGTCCCCACTGCTGGGGGACAGGGGTGCTGGCTGCGGCTCAGGGACCCACGAGCTGGGCGAGGCGCAGTGACTGCCTCCACAAGGTGGCCGCTCCCACACCTGTCGGCCAGCAAATGGGCCCTGGATGCCTCTCTGCTGTCTTTAGCTCCAGTTACCCGCCACGTGCTGATGGCAGCAACCCCAAGTCCTTGTGTCACCAGAGCTCCCTCCCTCCACAGCCCCAGGTGTCACCCTGCCAGGTGGAGCCGCCTGGTGGCTTCTCTCCCCCTAATCTCCTCCCTTCCAAAGGTTTCCCGTGCCCAGAACCAGGAAGCCTGGGCAGAGTGGGCCTGGCGGCCGGGCCTGGTAGCCTGGGTCCCCCACTCAGGGGAGGGAGTGGTGACAAACAGCCTAGAGAGTGGGGGGGGGCCCCCTGGCCCTTGGCCCTGCAACCGCGTCTGCACCGGGCCCGACACCAGAGTCTCAGAAGCCAAAGGCACTGGCACCACGTCTCCATCAGAGCCCAGGTGGAAATGCCACCCGTTTCACAGCTCACCCCGAAGAACCAGGGCAGTCGAACAGGGAGACGGACCCTGCCTAGCCAGCTGCTGTGCAGCCAGCACTCACAACAACACCCCGGGCTGGGACGAGGCTGCCTCCTCACCCTCACCGCCCAGCAGACGCCCCAGGCCACACCGCGTACCACAGGTGCATTCCCGCGTAGCCACAGCCCCGATGCCCGGGCAGCAACAGAAAGTCAGTTTCTCACAGTTTTGGAGGCTCACAGTCTGAGACGGAGGTGCTGGCAGGGTTGGTTGGCTTCCTCTGGGGTCTCTCCTGGGGCCTCTTCTTCCTTTTCTCTGTGCCTGCACATCCCTGGTGTCTCTTCGGGGGCCCAGCTTTTTCCTTTTCTTCTAAAGACAACAGTCAGACTGGATGAGATCTCACCCATGCCGGCCTCATTTAACCTTAACTACCTCTTAAAGGCCCAGTCTCCAGACAGGGTCACGTTCTGAGCTCTGGGGGTTAGGGCTTCAACACATGACTTTAGGGGGCACACAGTTCAGCCCATAATACTCAGAGTGTCCATTACCCACCGAGTCAAGGCCGTTCACGTGTCCACTCAGGCTCTACAGACATGTCAGATCAGAATCCAAACAGGCTGTTCTGGATGGGATGCTTCCTGTCCTCTACCCAGCCCCGAGGACCTAGATGGTTGTGTTCTTTCTACCCCCGCCCCCACCTCCGGCCCCCAATCTTCTCTCAGAAAAAGGGTTGTGGGGTGCCTTGGTGGCTCAGTCGGTTAAGCTTCTGACTTCGGCTCAGGTCATAATCTCACCGTTCGTGAGTTCGAGCCCCGCATCAGGCTCTGCGCTGACAGCTCAGGGCCTGGAGCCTACTTCAGATGCTGTGGCTCCCTCTCTCTCTCTGCCCTTCCCCACTCCCCCTCTGTCTCTCTCTCTCTCGTTCAAAAATAAATAAACATTAAAAAAAAGAAAGCGTTGCTCTCTGGGCAGCACATATACTAACAGGAGGGGAGGGGACGGGAAGGGAGGGAAGGGAAGAAGGATGGAAGTTGCTTTCCTCTTCTCTACCAGGACACTCCTTTGCTTCTCCATCTGTGCAATGCAATCACTTTCCTCACTGGCTCATCTCCCAACTGCCTTCGTCACAAGCTTTCCGGGCTGTCCCACCCCCTGCAGTCAACCCATAGCCTGCATTTCCTCCTTCCTGTCCATCTGAAATCCCTCTCTCTGCACCTCTGCTTCATGTCTGGGGTCTCCTGCCCCATCCGAACCTCAAAGCTCCCTCTGGTCCTTGGCCACCACCTGTTCTCCGGCCCAGCAAAGGGCCTCCTGCTTCTCGACTTGTCACACGGTCCCCTTGTCCTTTCCAGGCTTCCCCACATCTCAGCACACATTTCCACCACACAGTCACTGAACGTGGATGGCCTCTCTAAGCACACAGAACAGCCCGCAGTGTCAATTTCGCTGAAAGCTCTTGGGCCATTCCAAGTTTGGGAAGTCCCTTTAATTCCCAATCACCTTTTGGGGATGGGTATTTTCCGTAGCTGTCTGGTCATTGAAACCCCCAGGTTCTCACTTTTGAGAGACCTTAGTTTGCTCTGTGGGATTCGCAGAGCTCACATGCCCCAAGTGGTCCAAAAAGGTGTGCTAACTCAACTATCTCAAAAAAGACAGTGCAAGCTTTTCATTTTTTGCAGAATGATTAAAATGATTCTCAGGAAGTCTCTACCACCGTTCTAAATCAAAGCATGAGTCCCAGCTGCTGAGAAGTGAATAGAAATCAGATGTGAAGGGAGAGGCAGAGAAGGAGGAGAATTAGAGGTTTATTATATAGACTTTCCCAAACTAAAACAGTTCTCTTGATTCCAATGAAGACAAGATCTGGACTTTTGTTGTTGCCAAAAGCAGTTTCCAGAGCTTTTACTATTAAGTTACTATTAAGGACGTATTTTCTGCTGGAAAACTAAAGAAATATTTGATGAGCGCTTGTCAAAGTACGGAATCCTAGTAGGATCAGATGCATCAGAATCACCTGGCATGTCTTTTAGAAATGAAAAGGCCTGGGAATTCTAGAATCTCCGAGAGTGAGACCCAGGAATCCATATTTGCAACAAGTTCCCCAGTGATTTTTCTACCTCCAGAAGTTTGCAGGTCATAGCTGTTAGTGTGGGGTCATAGGTGGAAGGCAAAGATTCTGATCCTGAAAGGGCTTCTCAAACTTTACCAAGCATGTGGGTTTGTTGAAGAGCAGATATGGAGTCGGCGCATCTAGGAGGGCACTCGAGATTCTGGGGAACCAATGTTTCTGGGCACAAGCCACATTTTTAGTACTTTTAGTAGCAAGGATCTGGAAAGCATGTCTCCCTTCCATTATCTCCATGCATGTGTGTGTGTGTGTGTGTGTGTGCGCGTGCGCGCGCGGGCGCGTGTACGTATTACAGTAGTAATTAATAGCATAGCACTTTCACGTGCTTTATCTCCCCTAGTGAAATATAATGAGGCTATTGCTGTAATAATGATTCTAAACCTTATTTAAACAATCACTGCTGTCTCAGGCAGTCACTCGGGAGGCAGCACACAAGAGTGGTTCATAAAAATGGCTCTGACGTCCGAGGTGCACATTCTCGTAACAGGTGCATTCTGCCCCTCATGAGCCAATGCAGCTGGGAGCAGTTATGAAACCTTCCCAAGCTTCAGACCTTAGCTCTAAAATGGGATTGACTCTGGCTTTTTCTCTCAGGAGGTGGTGAGGGGCCCACAAGATAACGAACATGAAGTATGCAGGTAGCCCCTGACACACAGCATGCACTTACACATCAGCTATTAGTATTAGTCTGTGGTATAAAGCATGCAGGGGATTCCCCTTCTGGGTCTGGCACGAGAAGAGGATCAATGGGATAAGAGATCAGTCTCGTTAAGACATATCTTCACCTCCCGTTTTGACCTGAAACACTGTCATTCTGGCCATCACCTACTCCAGTGACTTTTCGCACCAAATGGCATCTGGCGTTTTCAAAAAATAAAATCCAGCTTTGTCTTAGCTTGAGCTGCTATAACAAAAATACCATAGACTGGGGTAGCTTAAACAACAAACATTTATTTCTCAGTTCTGGAGGCTGGGAAGTCCAAGAGCAAGGCACCGGCATATCTCGTGACTGGTGAGGGCAATCTTTTCTGGTTTGCAGAAAGCCATCTTCTCACTGTATTCTCATGTGGCAGAGAGCAAAGAGAAGGGCAAACTCTCTTGTATTTCTTTTTCTTCTTCTTATTATTTTTGAGAGAGAGAGAGAGAGAAAGAGGTGGGATCAGAAGAGAGAATCATAAGTAGGCTCTATGCCCAGCACAGAGCCTGACACAGGGCTTGATCTCAAAACCATGAGATCACGATCTGAGCCAAAATCAAGAGTTGGATGCTTAGCCTACTGAGTCACCCAGGTGCTCCTTGTGTTTCTTCTTATAAGGGCATTAATCCCCTCATGGGGGCTCCACCCTCATGATGAAATTACCCTCAAAGGATTCATCTTCAAATACCATTGCATTAGGGATTAGGGTTTCAATATATGAATTTTGAGGGGACACAACAATCCAGTCCGTAGCAAGCCTTAAAGAGAGAAAATAGGGGCGGGGGGCACCTGGGTGGCTCAGTTAGGCGTCCGACTTAGGCTCAGGTCATGATCTTGTGGTCTATGAGTTCGAGCCCCTCATCGGGCTCTGGGCTGATAGCTCAGAGCCTGGAGCCTGTTTCAGATTCTGTGTCTCCCTCTCTCTCTGACCCTCCCCCGTTCATGCTCTGTCTCTGTCTCAAAAATAAATAAACATTAAAAAAATTTTTTTTTTAAAAGAGAAAATAGGTAATTTCAGATGGCCTGTTCCAGTGATGCTTTGAGTGATGTCAGTGTCCTTGGAGCAACTGAGTGGCATCTGTCCTGACTTCCCTCCAGCCACCCTTCTGCCTCCATTCTGACTGGTGCCCTTGCTGTGGTGATGACAGGTCCCCATAGAACAACCCCTGGATGTAAACCACCTATTCTTTGTCTCTTCCCTCTTCCCCAACCCAGGACAAGGATAACTGTCTATCACAGCCCTGATCATTCCTGGCATGTATTCCAAGTAGATGTCCCCTGCAAATGGCGGCAAAACTCAATCCACACATTCTTTTGGCTGGGCACTGAGCTAGGTGCTGGGGCATGGTAGTGAGTAGTAGTTACTACCAACATGGTAACTATCTTCCTCAGGCTCACAGGCTGTAGGGAAGACACACAGTGAAATGGCCACATAACTTTGACAAGTCCTACAGTGGAGGCATTCATGGTGTGTTAATGAATATCTAGTTGAG
This sequence comes from Leopardus geoffroyi, assembly GCF_018350155.1. Taxonomy (NCBI): domain Eukaryota; kingdom Metazoa; phylum Chordata; class Mammalia; order Carnivora; family Felidae; genus Leopardus; species Leopardus geoffroyi. Next base: position 45,698,070 of record NC_059339.1, read on the forward strand.
AGAGTGGACCTGGTCAAGGAAATTAGGGAAGAAGTGATGCTTGACCTGAGATAGGAAAAATGAGTAGCAGTAAATTGGGCAAGATGAGAAGGAACAGATTTTCTAGGGGAGAGCATATGCAAAGCCCTAACATCAGGTGGGAGTGTGGTGTGTAGAGAGATAGATAGGGTCAATATATTAGTCAGGGTTCTCCAGAGTAACAGAACCAAGAACCAAGAAGAAGGATGGAAGGATGAAAGGATGGAAGGATGGAAGGAAGGATGGATGGATGGATGGATGGAGAGAGAGAGAGAGAGAGAGAGAGAGAATAGATAATAGATAATAGATGATTGATAGATAGGTAGATAGATAGATAGATAGATAAATAGATAGATAGGCTTACATGACTGGAGGCTGAAAAGTCCCCAGATCTGTAGTCAGCAAGCTGGAGACCCAAGACAGCTGATGGTGTATTTCCAGCCTAAGCCCAAAACACTGAAAGCCAGGAGAACCAAAGGTATAAACTCTAATCTAAAAGCCAACAGTCTCAAGACCCAAGAAGAGTGGGTTTTTCCATTTGAGTCTGAAGGCAGAAAAGACCAAGGTCCCAGCTCAGATAATTGGGCAGGAGGATTTCCCTCTCCGTCTTTTTGTTCTATTCAGGTCTTCAGGTTGATTGGATGAGACCCAGCAAAATCAGAAAGGGCAACCAGCCTTAGTTACCCATTCAAATGTTGATCTCATCTAGAAACACCCTCACAGACACACCTAGAATAATGTCTGGCCAAATGTCTGGGCACCTATGGCTCTGTCAAGTTGACACATCAAATGAACCATCAGTCAGACTATGAAGGCCCCTGTTGACCACAAGGAATTTACCTTTATCCTCTAGACAATGGAACATCTTTAACATATTTAAATAGGATGATAACATAAGCAGATTTGAGATTTAGAAACTGAATTGTGGTAGGAGTCTGGAAGCTCAATGAGGAACTAGCACGGGCAAAGGCAGACCAGTCAGGAGACTTCTGCAGTGATCAGGACATGGGGTGTCAGTGTGGGGAGTGGGTTGTGATGGATACTGAGAGAAATTATATACTCTAGAGATATTTAGGACTTAGTATTGGATATGGGAGGGGAGGAAGAAGGAGAGGTCACGGCTGATCCCAAGTTTCTAGCCTTGACAACTACAACGAAATCAGTGCCCATACTAGGGTATAAAGGATTGGACGGGAAGAGGGTGAGTTCAGGCTTCCATATTGTGACAGAAGCCCTTCAGTAGGATGGAGTTCTCACCAAAATGTGGGACTACGTTTCCTCTTGTATCCGGGTGTGGCCAGGTGTACTGGTTTTCTGTGGTTGCAGTAACAAAGTGCCACAAACTGAGTGACTTAATATACCCTTATTCTCTCATAGTTCTGGAGGTTGGAAGTCCAAAATGGAGGTGGCAGCTGGGTCAGTTCTTTCCAGGGGCTCTGAAAGAGAATCTATCTGTTCCATAGCTTCTGATGGTTGCTGGCAATTCCTGGTGTCCCTTAGTTTATAAACGGATCACTTCAATCCCTGCCTCTGTCTTCACATAGCATTCTCCCCTGTGTCTCAGTGTCTTCGCCTGGTCACCTTCCCTCTGGGTATATCTGCATGCTCAACTTTCTAACATCTTGTAAGGACACCCGTCATGTGATTGGCCAATATGACCTCATCTTAACCTGATTACATCTGCAAAGGATTCTATTTCCAAATAAGGTCACATTCACAGGTACCTGTGGTTAGGACTTGAACATATCTTTTTTGGGGTGATGGTAGGCAACAATCTAACCCATAATACCACGTGACTTTTTGTTTGATTTGTTTTGTTTTTTGTTTTTTGTTTTGGGGGGGTTCTTTTGGTCAACAGAACATGAGTAGAAGTGATACCATTTCCCAGGCCAAAGCTTTTAAAACTCAGATGTGGCTTTGACACTCCCTTTTTCCCTGTTGAAGGAGTTCAGGACGTGCCAACCCAAAATGTGCCACTTTGGCAAATTAGTTATTTTGAACTGAAGGCACTTGAAAACCAGCAAATGCAGTTTGCTTTCTCTGCAGTCCCCTTACCTGCCTAAAGTCAGATCCTCCAAAACGAACTCCATTGTCATAGATTCCCTGCCTGGGGAGTTTCATCAACCCAAGAAGATTGACTCTTCTCACAGGAGAGGACTGGAAGCCAGCACCACAGCCAGACAAACTTTGTCGTACCCTGTCATACATCCCATCTGGTCTCTCATCCTTCCTAAAAATAATTTCCTCTTTCCTGCGTTGTCTTTATCTCCCCTCCCCTTCCCCTATAAGACAGTATTTAAGCTTTCAATTCTCACCATTTTGGGGGTGTTCACTTAGTTTTATCCTGTGATATCCCCAGTAGTGTAATAGTAAAAATGAATGCATTTGTATACTTTTCTCCTATTAATCTGCCTGTTGTCAGTTTATTTCATAGACCTGGCTATCAAATCTAGGAGGGTAGAGGGAATGTACTTCGTTCCTCTCCTGTACTCCCCACTGGATAAATGCAGAGGACTCTGAAGATACAGCAGGTGGCACAGAACCTGGACCTTTGAGTCACCATGTGGGAGAGATGACCAGCAGACCAGAAACTCCTGCTCTGGACCGGCATATCAGAGAGGAGTAAGCTTTTACTATGTCAAACCCCTGAAATATGTTTCTGTTTTGTTTTGTTTTGTTTATTTGTTTGTTTTGTCACAGTGTTAACTTCCACAGAGATCTTGGGGGGTAAAGGCTGGGAGACATTCAGAGGAGATGTCATGTAGACTGTTGTGTATGTGGGTCCAGAGCTCCAAAGACAGGTCAAGCTGGAGACACACGTTTACAAATGTGCCTGGAGTGCGTGAACACATGGCTTTGCCAGGGGAGCGAGCATAGAGGGAGGAGGGCAGCCCCAGGACCAGGCCTGGTGGAACGATAATGTTTAACACCTGGACAGACTGGGATGTGTCTACAAAGCAAAGGAAGAGTGGTGTGAGAGAGATAGCAGGACCCCTGGGGGCAGGTTGGGTCGTAGGGCACCGAGGAGCAGGAGACCGAGGCCCTAGAGGCCCTGTGTGAGGAGGCCTGCAAAGTATCAACCAGATTGAAAGACAGGATCGTGGCTGAGGACGAGTGCTGTTTTAGAAGGCACCTGAGCGGGGGCACCTGGGTGGCTCAGTCGACTGAGCCTCCGACTTCAGCTCAGGTCATGATCTCATGGCCTGTGAGTTCAAGCCCCACATCAGGCTCTGAGTGGGGAGGAGGCGAGAAATTGGCATCAGCAAGCAGAGAAATTGTTTTGACAAGTTTAGTTGTGAATGTGAGGAAGGAGCTAGGGCTGAAGCTCAAAGCTGAGAACCAAAACCCTCCACCCCACACTCAGCCTGGACGCAGAGAAGTGAAACCACGCCTTACTGCCCAGTTGGCGTGAGGTCGCTAGTCCCATCTTCGCTGGCATTCCTCCACTCTTTGCGACCGTCCTCCCAAGCAAACAGGGTGATTGCTCACTACAGTAACTTCCCCCAGATACCCATCAACTCTTCAATGAGAAACACGTACAGTCTGTGCCTGGAGATGCTTTGAATCCCTCCCGTTGCCGCCCCCACCAATCCTGGGCTGCGGTATCAAGCTCGTTACCCAAGTCCTAGATCCCCCACCTTGAAAGACTAACCTCAAACCCAGCTTCCGAGTCCTGATGCATTCTGGGCTTGTCTCCCCTCCTCTGAAAACCAAGCTTCACTGCACTTCCCTCCTGCCCACCACACCAAGCGGCGGTCGCTTTGTCTCCTCAGTGGGGGTGTTGGCAGTACTGGGGGAGCCAGCTCCTGACAATGGGGATGAAGAAAGAGGTCAAGTTCGTTGTTTTTTATTTCTGTTTTCTTGTTGCTAAAAAAAGACTTGAGGGTGTCTACAGCCAGGTGAGAGAGAGGGGTCAAATTACCAAAAGAGAGATGTGGTCAGGTTCCTGAGATGGCAGAAGGAGCTAGAATCAGAAGGAGCAGAGAAGAAGGATTAACCCTAAGTGGGAGGGGAGGTAAAGAGAAGGGAAGTGAAGTGCCAAGGCGAGCAGGTTTGCATGGATGACATGGGAAGGTGAAGTTCCCATCTGACAGCTTCTATTTTCCCTTTCGGTGAGAGGCAAGGCCCACCTAAATGGGAGACAGAAGGGCAAGTAAGGGGAAAGGGGTTTGAAGAGAACGAAAGAATTTGGAACAGCCGTGGAGATCAGGAAAGTGAACCAGCCTGAGAAACTACTGTTCTCTTAAGTACAGACGTCACGGACGTCTGGAGAATGTAATGCATCCTGTTCTGTGACATCCCGAATGAAGGAATGAGGACTTCCGGGGTGACTCCATGTTCACTTGGATTATGTAAGTGCTAATAGACTTAAATGTCACTTTATTTCCTGGTCACATTCCATTTATTCCAATCTCCTGCCACCTAAAGCCAACTGCTGTGGAAAGCCATCATAGATGAGGATAAAGATAGCAATAGTGATATTTACTGCTTACCATGTGCTGGGTACTATGCATAGTACATATATATGGTATGCATACACAGACCTATGTACATAGACATGGTGAATATATACATATATACACATACATATCATATGTATATTCATATATATATGGCTTTTTCCTATCTAATTATTTCAACAAACCTATGAAGGGATGATTGTCCATTTTAAAGACAGGAGGATGGGGCGCCTGGGTGGCTCAGTCGGTTAAGCGTCCAACTTCAGCTCAGGTCACGATCTCGCGGTCTGTGCGTTCGAGCCCCGCGTCGGGCTCTGGGCTGATGGCTCAGAGCCTGGAGCCTGCTTCCGATTCTGTGTCTCCCTCTCGCTCTGTCCTTCCCCCATTCATGCTCTGTCTCTCTCTGTCTCAAAAATAAATAAACGTTCAAAAAAAAATTTTTTTTTTAATAAATAAATACATAAATAAATAAATAAATAAATAAATAAATAAATAAATAATAAAGACAGGAGGATGGGGGTCCGGCAGGGTTCCTTACTTCCTGCCCAGACTCCACAGATCTCAACACTGGCGGCAGTGGACTTGCCTGACCAAGGGAACTGGGAAAGACCACGGAGGAAAGGGACGTAGGGAATTCTTGACAATGAAGAATCAGCTTTGCTGGTTTTTATCCTGTGAGATAAAAATAAATTCTACACTTAGGACGAGGTAGAATTTTCTGTTTGGCGCCCCTACTGCGGGCAAAGTTGATCAAAGACCCCCTGAGAGCTCCTGGGGGGGAATCATACACATGATAACAAGCTGACAGTCCTTCTGCTTCCCTGCCACTTCCCCTTCTCCCTACCCACTTCCCCTGCCCACCCACCCCCAGTACCCACAGTCTCTCAAGGCAGCTTCCCCACCTCGGGCACCACCACTGCCAGCCCACTGGCCCCCAGGTGCTGTCCCCAGCTTGCCAAAGGGCCAGAGCAGTGCTAAATTCTCAAAGATAAGGAGAATCTTTATCTTTGAGAGAGAGAAAGAGAGAAAGAGACCCTGCTCTCCCTCTCAGTTTCACCTTTGATCCCACTGCTCATGGGCCCCAGGGTCTTCTGGAAAATAGTTCCTGTGACTTCTGTCCAGCCTTCTCATCTCAGCCTTGGAAAACATGAGTCCCCGAGGCAGGTGTGTGTGAGGTGGGGGTGGGGAGAGAGTATGTCAGCGTGTGAAAGAGTGCGTGTGAACAAGCACGCGTGTGTGTACGTGAGTGAGCATGTGTACGGTGGGGGAAGGGGAAGCAGTGGGTGGAAAGTTAGCAGTATTCCGCATTTCTTTCCTCATCTACTTACTTTACCTCATCAACTTGTGCAAACAGGCAGCCTGCAGACTTGAGGCCCCACCAGATTGCTCTGGCCCCATAGGACCGGTCTGCTTCCAACTTACCTCAAGCCAGGGCCTCTGCTATTAAAGCAGTACTTATCTGTTAAGCTTTTGACCTAAAATTTTGTGGGGCACCTTGGGGCCACTCCAGGAGCGTGGACCTTGTCCTCTGGGGGTTGGTGAGACAAACCTGAGGCCCACAGCTCCCTCAGCACACCATGGCTTCCCCATCTGACTGGAAGGAGAGCAAACTGGTAGCTCAGAGTGTGCAGGGAGAATGAAGGGCTAGACTCACAAAGCAGAAAGTAAAATGCAGGCTGGGGTGTCCTCATGGCCCCTCCTCAGGAGCTTGGTCAGGAGGAGAGATTTGTTTTTTGAGGAGATTTGATGAGGACAGGGACACCCATACCCCATACACCTTATACCCCAAGGTCACGGTCATGCAGCCCAACTCTTGCAGGGGGCCAAAAGAGGGGGGATGGGTATTGAAGAAAGTGCATATCCCTGGTGAGCTGCTTTTCAGATGTCTAAAAACAAAACTTTTGGTTTCGATGGGGTGCCTGGCTGGCTCAGTTGGAAGAGTGTGCAACTCTCGATCTTGGGGCTGTGAGTTCGAGCCCCACGTTGGGTGTAGAGATTACTTAAATGAATACATAAATTAAAACTTAAAAAAAAAGAAAGAAAGTCCTTATCCCTAGTGGGCTGCTTTTCAGATATCTAAACACAAAACTTTTGGTTTTGAGAATAAAGGGCTGAGAGAACAAAAGAACCAATATATGATTCTATTTATATGAGGTACCTAGCATGGGCAAATTCATAGACACAGAAAGTAGAATAGACGTTAGCAGTGGCCGGGTGACAGAGGAATAGGGAGTTACTGTTTAACAGGTACTGAATTTCCATCTGGGGTGATGAAAAAGTTCCAGAAATAGTGGTGATGGTTGTACAACATTGTGAACATATTGAATGCCACTGAAATATACACTGAAAATGGTTAAAATTGTAAATTTTAAGTTAGATGTATTTTACCACAGTTTTAATTAATTAATTAATTTATTAATTATTATTATTATTATTATTATTATTATTATTTTGAGAGAGAGAGAGGGAGACACAGAATATGAAGCAGGCTCCGGGCTGTCAGCACAGAGCCCAAGCAGGGCTTGAACTCATAAACCATGAGACCACGACCTGAGCCGAAGTTGCACACCTAACCGACTGAGCCACCCGGGCACCCCTACTTTACCACAATTTTTAAAAATATGAAAACAGGGGTGCCTGGGTGGCCCAAATGGTTGAATGTCCAGCTCTCGGTTTTTGGCTCAGGCCATGATCTCACTGTTTGTGGGTTTAAGCCCACGTCAAGCTCTCTGCTGCCAGTGCAGAGCCCTCTTGGGATTCTCTCTCTCCTCTTCTCTCTATACCCCTCCCCTGCTCTCTCTCTCTCAAAATAAATAAGTAAACTTAAAACAAAATTTTTAAAAAATACAAGAATAAAAATATGGCTGAGGAGACAAGAGAAGCTGTGTGAGAGAACAACAGGCCCAGGGTTGGGTGGGGTGCAGACTGGGGAAGAGAATATTCAAGAAGGGGACCCAGAGTGCAGTATGTTCTGGCTGCTGGTCTTTCAGAGTTCTTCGGCCTGCTATTAACAGCTTGGTCCCAATGTGTTCACTTCAAGTGATGGGCAGTGTAGGACTTAGTTGTTCCCCAGCAGGCGCAGACCGCTAAGGTGACCCCAGCTCCAGCCAGTCCCTTCCTGCCCCGAGGCTCCGTCCTCCCTGGCCTCTTTGGTGTTGCCTGGCGACTGCAGGACTCACACGATCAGCTCCCACTCCATTCCCCCATACCTCCTCCTTCTGGCTGTGGTAGCCAAAGAGATAGATAGGGCTGCCCCTCCTAATGCTGTGGGAACCAGAGGATGAACTCTGCAGGACCCAAGGAGCTCAGGGCAGGGGCTTTTTCCCAAAGAACTCCTGCTCTGCTTCTCTCAGCTTTTCCTTCTCTGCTGTATGTCATCACCTATATTGACCACAATGTTGCTGCAGATCGAACCACCCCTGATTGTAGTGGTATCAACCAACAGACATTGATTATTTCTCAGGCACCTCGGGGGCGGTTGGACAGTTCTGCTTACCTAAGCGGAGCTCAGCTGATCTCATCCAGGCTCATTTATGCGTCTGCAGTCACTACGGGCAGACTGGTCTAGGGTGGCCTTGGCAGGAAGGACTTAGCCTTGTTCCACATGGTCTCTTATCTTCTGGCAGCCACGTCTGGGCTTGTTCCCATGGTGGAAGCTGTCAAAGAGAACATGGAACACTGGACAGAGTTAAACAAGTGAGGAAAACTACTCAAGATTATTGAAATAGAGATCAAGACTACTGTAATAGGGGACCGAGATTGAACTCAACTCTGAATATGACAGAGAGCTGGGGACTTACAGCCAATGGGCAGGGTGAGGGAGTCAGTGGATGGAAAAATACCAAGAGGAACTTGGTTAGGTATGGAGGGTAGGGAGGGATGCTTGCTAAACTGGCTTGGCAGGAATCTGGCTGCACTGAAGTCAGCAGGCCAAGGAAAAGGCCTAGTAGACAGGGCTCAGAGAAGAAGCCAAGGGAGTCGGTAGAATATAAGGCTTCCTAAGGCCTTAGCTCAAAATTGGTAATGTCACTTCCATGGTGTCTAAGTGGGGCATCTGTCTGGTTGGATGGAGGGCCCCCAAATGTGGAGCGAGGATAGGGTAGAAGCTGGTGGAACAGGAAGCAAAGAATTCCCCTGGGGCAGAACAAAGGCGATCAAAGTTTAATGCATATACCACAAGGAGCGGTGGGCTGGACAGCACAGAGAGGCTGTCTGTACCTTTGCACCGAGGCAGTGGCAGTGGCTGGGGCTGTTTTTAAAGGGGGAAGATGAGGAGGTATGAGAGACATATGGAATGTTCCCTTTTTTGGTAACTGTGCCCAGTGGTAAGTTGCCCATTGGTTAGTTAGGGCCTATGGAGATTCTGAGATGGGTCTCCTGATGGGCCTGTCTATTTAGCCAGGTGGTCGCCGTGGACCCTTTCTACCTTCCATCGTTCAAGTCTGTTTGCCTAAAAGAGGCCTCGACAACTTTCACTGCCTTTGTAGACAAAACCAGTCACAAGGGTGGCCCATATCCAAGCAGAGGGGAAATGGCTCCATCACGTGACAAGTGGCTGGGGTACGAGGAACAGTGGGACAATAGGGACATCTTTGCAACTTCATGGGAAGACCGTCTTTACTCACCAAGACCCTTGGGCAGAATGTACAGCCCCCAGTGCTTCCCATATCCTGACTTAGCTAATAACCTGGCTCAGCATGGAAGGCTTACTTGCACCGGAAGGCACAGATGGAAGCTGCCAAAATTGGAATGTAGGGACTCATGTGCTAATGAGGTTCTCAAGACCAAAAGAAGGCAAAGAGAATAAGATGGGACCCTAATGAACACAACGTAAGTCAGAGACTTAGTCTTAGGAAAAAGTAAACTCTGGTTGTCAGAAATCAGTGGAGTCTCACATGGGGACTAGAACAAGATTTCTTATAGAAAATCATAATGCAATACTGGCCACCATTCCTCGGGTATCCAACACCGTTAGGTGTTTTGATAAATGCTCTACATTTAATTGTGCTTCACTTTTTAAAAACTTTTCTAAATGTTTATTTTTGAGAGAGGCAGAGAGTGAGAGGCGGAGGGACAGAGAGACAGAAGGAGACATAGAATCTGAAGCAGGCTCTAGGCTCTGAGCTGTCAGCACAGCGCCCGACGCAGGGCTCAAATCCACGAACCCTGAGATCGTGACCTGAGGGGAAGTCGGGTGCCCAATCAACTGAGTCATCCAGGCACCCCAATTGTGCTTCGTTTTTAAAACAGCCCTGGCGGGGCGCCTGGGTGGCGCAGTCGGTTAGGCGTCCGACTTCAGCCAGGTCACGATCTCGCGGTCCGTGAGTTCGAGCCCCGCATCAGGCTCTGGGCTGATGGCTCAGAGCCTGGAGCCTGTTTCCGATTCTGTGTCTCCCTCTCTCTCTGCCCCTCCCCCGTTCATGCTCTGTCTCTCTCTGTCCCAAAAATGAATAAACGTTGAAAAATAAATAAATAAATAAAACAGCCCTGGTATGATAGCCTCCATTTTTATTGGTAAGCAAATTAAGACTTAGAATCCAAGACCACAGAGTTGGTAAATGTAGAGGATTTAGGATCCATTCAGGTCAACACGTTCTGAGCACCTTCTGTGGGCCGGCTCTGTGTGAGGCACTGAGGAAACAGTGACAGACATAGACCCTGTCTTCGAGGAGCTTACAATGTAGGGGGTAGGGACAAGTAGAGAGGTCATTTTTATGCTGTGAGGCAACTGTGTGTATAAACAGACCCGAGGAGAAGTATTCACTCAGGAATGTCTTATGCCCAAGTATTACTACACACTTTTCCCAGTGTGCCATACGGGCTCCTTGGAGGCCGTCTCCATTAGGGTCGCCTTTGGCTGTTAGTAACAGAGATGTGAAATAACAAAGGAGAATTTAATTATTCTCTCCCACTTAAAATGGTTGGAGGTGGGCAGCCCACGGCTGGCGTGGTGAATCCACCGTCTCATCAGAAACCCGGGCTCCTTCTAGCTTCTGCCCCACTGTTCTTAGAACACAGCTTCCAACTTGAAGGTCATCTCAGGGCCCAAGACAGATGCTAGAACTCCAGCTATCATGCCCTCGATCTAGAAAAGAAGCAGGAAGAAGGCAGGAGATCTACCTATCTGAAGTCTCTGAAGGAGCTGTCCCCAAGTCTCACCCACCAAGTTCTGCTTACATCTCCTTGGCCTGAACCCAGTCAGATAAGCTTCATGGGCCACACAGGAGGTGGGAGCTGCATCTGTTAGCTGTATACACAGCCTCTCAAGTAAAACTGATGGCCATTCATTAGTAATGAATTGGGTTGAATCGTGTCCCCCACATAAAGGTATGTTGGAGTCCTCACCCCCAGGACCTCAGAAGTATTGCCTGACCCGATAGTGATGCCCATTCCTCCTCTCCCCTGTCCAACTTCACCACACACAGGAGACCCACACCCTTTATTCCCCAAGGCACAGCCAACACCAGGATGTCCTGCAATAACAGACTTGGCTGAAGGCCTGAGGATCAAATGGGGCATCGCTGAAAGATAAACTGAGACCAGATCCCCCCAGGGTTCTGGAAGAGCGTTGACCACACTCCCTCCCACTACCTCCCTCAAGGTGCCTGGGTCCCCTTGTTCCTACCCACCCTCTCCGTTTTTCCATGCCCCACGTTCAGGACTCCCACCCCAGGCAGAGATGTGGCTCCTACAGGAAGCAGCCTTTGGTGGAAGTATATGAACTACTTAAAAACCAGAGTCTAACACAAAAGACCAGGTACTGCATGATCCCCATTCACATGAAATCTCCAGAACAGACAAACCTGTAGACGTAGAAGGTGAATTGCCTGTGTCAGCAGGAGCAGGGGAGGGAGGAAAGACAATGATTGTGGGGTTTCTTCTTGGGATGATGAAAATATTCTAAAATGAGTGATGATGGTTGCAGACTTCTGCAAACATACTAAAACCCGCTGAATTGTATACTTTGTGTGAATTTTAGGGCATATGAATTATATCTCAGTAAAGCTGTTTTTTTTTAAAGATTTTATTTTTTAAGTAATCTCTTACGCTCAACATGGGGCTCAAGCTCACAACCCCGAGATCAAGAGTCATTCATGTGTTCTACCAGCTAAGCCAACCAGGCACCCCCAAGGTGCTTTATTTATTTATATATATATATTTTTAAGTTTATTGTATTTATTTTGAGAGAGAGAGAGAGAGAGAAAGAGAGAAAGGGAGAGAGGGAGAGAGGGAGAGAGGGAGGGAGGGAGGGACAGGGGCAGAGAGAGAGGGAAAGAGTCCCAAGCAGGTTCCACACTGTCAGTGCAGAGCCGGACATGGGGCTCGAACCCATGAACCATGAGATCATGACCTGAGCCAAAGTCAGAAGCTCAACCAACTGGGCCCCCCAAGTGCCCCAAAGCTGTTGTGAGTGGTTTTGTTTTGTTTTGTTTTTTAAACAAACCTCTGTCTGCAGGCCTTCTTGTAGGCCCAGGACCTCTGTGAGAACAGGGAATGTGCATAGCGATCCTTGAACAACATGGGTTTGAACGCATCAGGTTCACGTATACATGGATTTTTTTTTTTCAAAAAATATACCTAAAGTACTACAAATGCATTTTCTCTTCCTTATGATCTTAATAGCATTTTCTTTTCTCTCACTTCCACTATTGTAAGAATACAGCATATAATACAGATGACATGCAAAATATGCATAATCAACTGTTTATGTTATTGGTAAGGCTTCAGGTCAACAGTAGGCTGGCTATTAAGTTTCTGGGGAGTCAAAAGTCATATGTGGATTTTTGACTCTGCAGGAGGTCAGCACCCCTATCCCCCACATTGCTCAAGGGTCAACTGTATTTGCTTTACGTCTAGAAGCACACAGAAAGTCGCCCAGAGCTGTTCCCGCCAGAACACGGGAGATTCTGCCTCGGGGATGACCACAAGCTTCCCTCGGGGGCGGGGCGGAATGGGCCCATGGCTTCGCTGGTAAGATTAGCCAGGCCTCACTTTCAGCAGTGGAGAGGCTGACTTCTTCAGGAAGGCAGGTTAGCTCTCCTGGGGAAAACGGAAGCACCGGTAACCAAGACTAGCACCCCACGGGCACGCGATATGGGTGTGATGAATGAGGGAGTGAGGAGATAATGAAGGAATGACTGACATCACCTGCCAGGGCACAGAGAGAGCCTGGACAGACCGTAAGATTCCACCTCTGCCCTACTGCCCTTTTCACCAAGCATGCAGATCCGCCGGCCCTGGGAATGGTGCCTGGATTAAGTCTCCACAATCCCAAGGCTCCACCGCTCTCGCTGAGGCTCCCTCAGAGGGACACTGTGAAGACAAATGGGCACAAAGGCCTTGCCTTGTCAGCCCCGTGGGCCTTTTCACACCGCAGGCAGGAAGTAAATGACTCAAAAGTTCCTTTTGGCTCAGGCAGTTGTCTAAATGGGATTCCACTCTCAGCTGCCAAAGGAGGGGAACTGAGGGGGTGAGGGGGCTTGGTTCTTTCAGACCCCTCCCCAGTGAATCCTGGATGGAACCACACAAAGCTTTATACGCCACTGTTTTACTAAGGCCAGGCCGCTGCTTGTCACGCCCCCGAAAATCAGCTCACAGCAGGAGCAAAGAATCCCTCATTTCACCAGGAGCTCAGGGTGTCTGCTGCCTCAGAAAGGTTCCAGGACAGAGGGAGCCTTGTGCAGGCTCCAGAATGGGCTCGGCCTTCCTTGGTGATTTGCTGCCTGGTTCAGAGGACCCAGGAGCTGCCCTGCAGGTGGCTTGCGTAGGGCCTGGCCTGGTGGTGAGCAGCACTGCCCTGGGCCCTGCGGGAGGGCCGCCACTGGAGGGCTTGGCTCCTCTAGGTGGCTCAGAACGTGGTGATCTGGGGAGGGGGGGTGAGGTGGGTGGGCAATGCCCCGGACAGCCCATACCATGGGGAGGGGCCAGGGAGACAGGTAGTGAAAACAAGTCTGGAGTCTTGGCTGAGAAGCGGGGAGACTGGGGAGGTTTCCTGCCCTGTCAGGGTCTCCGAGGCCTCATCTCGAAGTTGGACCTTCAGGGTTGTAAACAGTCCATGACCTCACACCTTGGGAGCCCCTGCACCCCGTATGGAACATCATGGGCACTCCTAAACGTAGGCTTTCTCGTCCCAGCATTCAAATCCCACCCGGGGGCGACCTGACCTCCTTCCGGGCCTCCCCGCCTCTCACAGGCTTCTGCCTCTCCACTCGGCTGCCACTTCCACGCCTCTGCTCACTTAGGTCCCCTGTCCCCTCACACAGGGAGTGCTCACTGCTCACGGCAAGCAAGCTTCAGGAGGGTTTGTCTTGTTCATGGTTATATCCACAGAGCCCAAACAGAGCCTGACATGTAGCAGACTCTCGATGTGTTTTGAATGAACGAATGAGTAAAGGAGGTACTTACCGCAAAGTACAGATCTGCTCTGCAATGGGGCTCTAGGCAGCCCGGGGCAGTCAGCTGGGGGCCCCCGCTCCGCTCCACAGGGCAGCTCTGGGGCTAGAGGTCAGCAGAAGCAGGGACGACTTCTGGAGCAAGACTCTGTTCCGGGGAGGGGCTCAGGGAGCTCAGAGTGGATCCATCTAAGAGGCCCAGAATCCCAGGACCTCTGCTCTGGCATCTATTGCTGTGGGACAGATTTCCCTAAAATGCAGTGGCTTAAAACAATTTTACCGTATCTCATAATTTTGTGGTCAGGAATTCATGCAGGTGCGGCTGGGCTGGGTGATTCTTCTGCCCCACGTGGCATCAACTAAGGTCACTTGATGGCAGTCAGCTGGCAGATGGGCTGGTCCAGAGGGTCCAAGACAGCTTCCCTCACAGTCTGGTGGCCTAGTGGGAGGTCTAGAAGGACATGCTCAGCAGGGACTGTCTATTGGAGCGCCTGCACCTGGTGTCTGCAGCACAGAAGCCTCAGGGTGCTCAGACTTCCGCATGTCAGCTCGGGGCTCCCAGAGCCTATTCTAGAAGACTAAGGCTGCCAGGCTGCTTTCGATCTGACCTTGGAAGTCACGTAGCATCACTTCCACCATGTCCTACTGGCAGCAAGCAAGTCACAGAGCTAGCCCAGCTTCAAGAGAAAGGGCCAGAAACTACACAGGGGAGTGAATACCCTTGGGGTGGGGGTGCGGGCATCTTGCAAACAAGCCAGCACAGCCTCCTTCCAGACAGGGTAGAGGGACAGAGCCTGAAGCTGGGGGAGGGCCAGGAGAAGCTCAGTGGCCTCACTCGTTTGACTGGCTTTCCCAGGAACAAGAATCAAAGGACCACTGACTCCCAAAGAGTCCCAAGCACTTGAACTTCCAGATGATTCCATATTCTATTTCAGTACTTTGCCCAAACCAACTGCTCAAGAAAGATTATCACGTTCTAAGCATTACTAATCACCTACTGTATTTGTTTTTTAATGTTTATTTATTTTTGAGAGAGAGCACACACAGGAGCAGGGGAGGGGCAGAGAGAGAGGGAGACACAAAACCTGAAGCAGCCTCAGCACTGTCAGTGCAAAGCTCGACGTGGGGCTCAAACCCACAAACCGTGAGATCATGACCGGAGCCAAAGTCAGACACTCAAGCAACTGAGCCACCCGGATGCCCCACCTGTTGCATTCTTGCGCGTTTATGTTTTCAGCCAGATCTGTAGCTGTCCCCCCTCTGGTGGGCCTGCAGACCTGGTACAGAGAAGGGTATCCTCTTCTGACACAGTCGCCCAGGATCCTTCAACCTTCAAACCTCTCAGCCACCAAAACCTGCCAGTCCCCAAGGAACGGAGCCTGTGAATCCAACAGTGGCTGGTTGTTCTGGAGACGTTAAGAGCTATAGTCCAGGTGGGGGCAGTGCCGTTCCCAAAGTGCTCCTGGTTGCTCCAACCCGTGCAGGGCGGATCCCAGACACAAGCCGAGGGAGGAGGCTGGTGGCACGGACTGAAACACTGGGAAGGCAGCTGGAACGCAGGCCACGGACCCCACCTTTTGGCAAAGACGTGGCCTCCAGGGAGAAAGCCACAAGTGACCTCACCGATGTCAGGAATCCACATGGAAACACTTAAGAGCAGAACCAACAACTCCCTGTAAAATGTAAGGGGTTTCATTTCTCCTTCACAACAGAACTCTCTCAGGTGCAGATGAGAAGAACAGGCTTAATCAGAAAGACCTGGGTTCGAACCCTTGCTGGGTGACCCTGGGTTACTGAATCTCTCTGAGTCTCCTTGATAAACTGGGGGAGAATGTTGCCCACCCACCCTTGGTAAAATGAAATGACACGACACCTAGAAAATACCTAGCACAGTTTGCAGCATGTAATGAACATTCAATAACTTAGTGTCTTAGGTATTGTTACTGGGTTGGTAACCCCAGCAGCTGCTGCCAACACCTGTCTCCTCTGCCGCTTCCCAGGCCCAGTGTCGAAGAACCACTCCAGATCAGCACTGACCAACAGAAACATCATGTGAGCCAAATATACACATTGTAATTTTCTAGTAGTCCCGTTAAAAAAGGTAAAAAGAGGGGCACCTGGGTGGCTCATTTGGTTGGGCGTCAGATTTTGGCTCAGGTCGTGATCTCATGGGTCGTGGGTTCGAGTCTCGAGTCGGGCTCTGTGCTGACAGCCGGGAGCCTGGAGCCTGTTTCGGATTCTGTGTCTCCCTCTCTCTCTGCCCCTCCTCCATTCACTTTCTTTCTCAAAAATAAACAAACATTAAAAAAAAGGTAAAAAGAAATGGGAGATTCATTTTGATGTTTTATTTAATCTATCAAAATATTATTTCAACCTGTAATCAGTATAAAAATGATTACAAAATATTTTACATCCTGTGTGTTGTACTAAATCTTTGAAATCACTGTGTACTTACCCTTATGTACAGCACATGTGAATCTGGACACACGTCATTTCAGTGACGGCCACACATGGCTATGCTCACCCTCTTGGACAGCAAGGGTCCAGCAGAAGGAGCTGGGTCATCCTCCCTGTTCGGAGCTAAGTGGCCTGGATGTTGGAAGAAGTCAGAGTCTGTATTTAAGATGCAAGAACCCTCCCCCTGCTCCCTTCCCCCAGGGATAACAACTGTTTTTGCAATCCTCTCCAGCTGAGTTTGAAGAGAAGAGAAAGAAAGGCAAATTATCATGAAAACAAACGGTTTATTTTTCTTTATATCCACAGGAGATTCGTAACAATATACAATCATACAGAATCTGGCCTCCTTTGGCGGAAAGCATACTTTATTTGTACAAATGAAAAAACCAAGCACTTTGGCTTTGACTTGGGGCCAGCAAGGTCGGGATCATCAGACCCAGACAAGACATGGCCAAATGGACCATTTTTGAAAAAAGGGAGTGCTGGGTGAGGGAAGCAGAGAGCCACAGACAATGAGAGCTAAGGGGACTGCAGTAATCTGGGCCAGCCCCTGGGTCTATAGACCTCTCGCTCACCCTGCATTTAGAGCTGAGCATGTGAATTTGGCATAAAATGTAGAAATTAAGGCTTGGGGGGCAGAGGGAAAGCCCTAGGAGAGATGGAAGCTAAAGGAAACAGGATGGTATATTGAAGAAACACCTCATCCTCTGCCTCCTGCTGGTGTCAAAGTAAGATAATACCTGAGGTTTTAAAAACAATGAAACTGGACCACTTTCTTACATTGTACATAAAAATAAACTCAAAATAGATTAAAGACCTCAATGTGAGACCTGAAACCATAAACGTCCTAGGAGAGAGCATAGGCAGTAATCATTCTGACATCAGTGGTAGGAACATTTTTCTAGATGTCTCCTGAGGCAAGGGAATCAAAAACAAAAACAAACTATGGGGATCACATCAAAATAAGAAGCTTTTGCACAACAAAGGAAACAATCAACCAAACAAAAAGACAACCTACCGAATGGGAGAAGATATTTGCAAATGATACATCCAAAAAGGAGTTACTATCCAAAATATGTAAAGAGCTTATACAACTCAACACCAAAAAAACCAAACGACCTGTTTTAAAAATGGGCAGGGGACCTGAACAGACATTTCTCCAAAGAAGATCTAAAGATGGCCAACAGACACATGAAAAGATGCTCAACATCACTCGTCATCAGGGAAATGCAAATCAAAACCACAATGAGATACCACCTCACACCTGTCAGAATGGCTAAAATCAAGAAGAAACAACAAATGTGGGTGAAGATGTGGAGAAAAAGGAACCCTTGTGCACTGTTGGTAGAAGCAAACTGGTGCAGCCTCTGTGGAAAACAGTATGGAGGTGCCTCAAAAAATTAAAGATAGAAATACCATATGATCCAGTAATTTCACTATCGGGTATTTACCCAGGGAAAATGAAAACACTAACTTGAAAAGATCTATGTACCCTATGTTTATTGCAGCATTATTTACAATAGCCGAGATATGGAAGCAACCTAAATGTCCACTGATAGACTTATGTGGCATATTATGTGGTATATATACACAGTGGAGTATTACACAGCCATAAAAAAGGACGAGATCAAGCCACATGAAACAACATGGATGGACCTAGAAGGTATTGTGCTAAGTGGCATAAATCAGACTGAGAAAGACAAATACCATATGACTTCACTTAGAATTTTAAAAAATGAATAAAAAAACAAAAAGGAGAATCAGAACTATAAAAACAGAGAAGAAACAGATGAGTTGCCAAAGGGATTGGGGGGTCAGGGGGAGCATAACAGTTGAAGGGGAGAGGGAGGTACAGGCTTTGGATTATGGAATGAGTAAGGCATGGGAATAAAAAGCACAGTATAAGGAACATAGTCAATAATATCCTAATAGTGATGTAATAGGACAGATGGTACACTCGTGGTGAGCATAGCATAATGTGTAAACTTGTCAAATCACTAAGTTGTACACCTAAAACTAATTAACATGTGTATCAACTCTACTCAAATTAAGAAATTAAAAAATAAAAACAATGGGACTCTGGAATGCCATTAAAAAAATTCAAACAAACAAAAATAAAAAAGTCCTTAGTAGAGATTCTTTTAAGAACAGGTCTCCTAGAAACAGGAGATGGGCCCATTACCTGTGCATGGTTCTTTCCTGACTTAGGAACCTCCATTTGCTTGAATGGCACTTGGAAAGACAGGCTTCAGATGACATTTGGACAGATGCCACTTTCCACAAAAGGAGAACTCTCTCAGTTGTACAGAGTTTTGTGGGAGCAAAAGAACAAGGGCAATTCTAAACCCGGTTTTCTATTTGATCCTCAGCCTCTGTAAAATTTATATAGATGAAGGACATACAGCAAACTGAAACTATATGTGTGTAGGGGAACCTGGGTGGCCCAGTTGGTTAAGCTTCCAACTCTTTGATTTCCGCTCATATCATGATCTCATGGTTGTGGGACTGAGCCCCGAGTCAGGCTTTGGGCTGGCCGTGCAGAGCCTGCTTGGGATTCTCTGTCTCGCTGTCTGTCTGTCCCCAGCTGTGCATGCTCTCTCTGACTCTCAAAATAAATAAACATTAAAAAAAAAAACTGTATCTGTGTAAACATCACTCTGAACATCTTTACCTTAAATGACACACAGAGACCAGGAAAAGACAAGGGAATGAATTTAAGGTACTCAAGTTCCAAATATACGAATCCATTCCTATTTGTTTCATCTTCTGTGTATTTTTTCAACAAGTTGGAAGAATGGCCCCTGACTAAGCTGACCTTATTCTCCATGGACAGGCTTATTTCCCAGACGCCGAAGATGGTTCTCCATGAATGGCGTGCATGACCACCAGTGCCAGCCTGGCTTCCTGCCTGGGGAGGGCTCACTGGGACTTCACTACCTTCTACATCTCAACATGACCAGACCCGACACCTGGCAGAGCAGTCAGGCATTCAAAACCTGTCATGATCAGAAATATCTGAAGTCAGACATTATTTTCTTAAACCTTCACTGTGAGTTCAGAAGCAAGTTACCATTTCATGCGTGTTCATTTCTTTGGACTCCCACAGAGGAAAATTTAGAGTCTTAATCAAATTTTTAATCTGGCCCGAAAAATATACTTCAGTGTTCAATGACATGAATGAAATCTCCTCTGAGCCATCAGGGAATTCAATGGATCAAAAGCTTTAAGGGATGTGAATATAAATGCGTGTGCTTTTGTGTATACGTATGTTCTATGTTTGTGTCACTGGCCAGGGAGCACATCCATCAACAGTTATAAACCCTATTCCCTCTGGTGATCATTTAGGAGCAAGTTAGCCTCACAGTGGACACCAAGAGTGTATAGAATTCAACACAACACACAACCCCAAAAAGGCTTTAGCACTCTCTCTGGAGTAACAGCGTCCTTGCTGATGTCTTACTTGACTCAGAACTCCCATTTGACCCTCATCTCTGCCCCTGCCCCCCGTGAAAGCCCTCCATGAGGAAGTCTGTCTGTGCTCCTAAGTGGGTGAGTGGGGGCTCCAGGCAAGCCCATGACAGCAAGGGAAAGGTGTCCCCAGAAAAGTCTCCAAAGATGTAAACACATAAAGTGCAACGAAATTCCTTGAGCCCGCCTCCGTATAGTCATGTTTGGTGAAGGGTGTTTAATAAGGAGGCCTGCACATCAGTCAAGGTGAGCAGACCCATCCCCACATGGGGGGTTCCAGGTCTGGGTCTGCCCCACTGAGCCCAGCACGGTCAGCAAGGCTTGAGTGAGCCTCTCAGAGCAGGAAGACGCAACACCGTCAATTCTCTCCAACAGCCCAGAGACTTCTCCTTGATGCAGTGAGAAGTGGTGGCCTTGTTGTCCCTGTTTTCTTCCTTCTAACACATTTGAGCGGGACCTCTGAGGCCCAGGGGCCGTGCATTCCAGCCAGCAGCCTGTGAGTCTATTTTTCCTGTCCTTACGAGCCCTTCTGCTCCGAGAAAACCAGCAAGGCCTCTCCGAGTCCGCCAAGCAGGAGGCTGCAAAAACAAAACAAAACAAAACAAAACAAAACAAAACAAAACAAAACAAAACAAAACAGCAAGAGGTCAGCTTTCTAGTCCCTCGAGTCTAGAGGCTGTAGACCCACAGACTGCCCGGTGCTCACCTGCATCGGGGCAAGGGATCCCTCATTCCCTAACCCCCACCAGGCCTGCCCTGCTGCCAGGTCAGGCCCAGGAACTGCCTGGTCGTCCCAAGTAAACCTCAGCTGTGTGGCAGGAGGGGAGTGGGCTGCAAAGTGGGGCTTGATCTTCCCCTGCCTCCTGTCCCCAGGAAGAAGGTTGTGTGTCCTGTTCATCCTGACCCGGTGAACTGACATGCTCCATTCCGCAGTAGACACAGAGGGTTGATGACATGAACCCATGCAGGTATCCAGTCTGATCATCACTGGGGTGACGGTCTCTGAAGCCTGTTATTTCACTGAAACTAACAGAACACTCAGAGATGAAAATACTAAAGGCGAATCATGAATCTCCCACCAGAGCAGAAAGAAATGTGGTCAGTGATTTGAAAATGAAAAGGTGGTGAGAAAACTGCAGACCCTGAGAAGGAGGAGTTGAATATTTTAACATGCCTAAAACTGAATACATCCAAAGGTCTCTGTACATTTTCTATTTTAAACTCCTTGGTAGACAATCAACGTCTGGTCTGAATCCCAAAATTCCTCCCAAAAAGCACTTCTGAGGACTGGACTGGGCCATCACAAAAGATTATGACAGGAGGTCCCTGGTGATGAAATGCTCTTGGTCAGAGGGGCAAACAGCCCTTTGGTTCTACCTGCCCTTCCAGTCTTCTCCCACATCCCCCACAAGGCCACCCACGACACACACACATTTACACTATGGCATCTTTATGTTTCTTTCTTTTTTTTTTAAACATTTTTATTTATCTTTGAGAGACAGAAAGTGTGAGCAGGGGAGGGGAAGAGAGCGAGGGAGACACAGAATCCAAAGCAGGCTCCAGGTTCTGAGATGTCAGCACAGAGCCTGACGTGGCGCTTGAACCCATGAACCGTGAGATCATGACCTAAGCCAAAGTCAGAGCTTAAGCAACTGAGCTACCCAGGCACCCCGGCATCTTTATGTTTCTAACATTCGCCCGGGGCACCAAACATACGAAACACAGGCAGGCTGTGCACATCACATTCCCAGTGAGAAATGTCACCCATGTGAGGGACTCTGACATAAAGATAATGGTAAATGTACCATTTGCCCCATTTAGCACAGGAATGAGCTGAGCAAGCGTGAGACTATTAAAACAATAAACTGAGTTCCGATTGTGGCTCAGGCATTTATTAGCCACGTGACCCTGTGCGTGCTATTCAGCTCTGGTCTTGTCTGTGCCCCAGGAGACGGTCACATCCAGCAGTGTCCGTGAGGCTGAAAAGGATATACCGGAAGCCATCAACCCCTGCATTTGGCCTATAATGCACAAGCGATAAAATATACTGACTAGCTGACTGTCCTCCCAGAGCAGCAATGCCTTCCTCACTGGCCCTCAGAGCTGGTGTCCCGACTCTGCTTGAAGACTTCTCCTGAGGGGCAGGCACGTCCTGCTGCACAAAGCAAGCCTATTTCCCTGTTGAGCAACTCTGGCCGTGGGGTCCAA
This sequence comes from Leopardus geoffroyi, assembly GCF_018350155.1. Lineage (NCBI taxonomy): Eukaryota > Metazoa > Chordata > Mammalia > Carnivora > Felidae > Leopardus > Leopardus geoffroyi. The sequence continues at coordinate 45,720,073 of NC_059339.1, forward strand.
GCAAGCGTCGATGGGGATCTTACTTATCAAAGACCCTGGGCACATGGTTCCTCCCTCCTGAGGGAAGCCCTTCCTCAGACTGACCCTTAAAGAATGCACACGTCATCTTCTGAAACACTGGGGCAAGTGCAGAGTCACCGTGACCTGACACAAAGGCTGCACGGAACTTTGGGCTTGGGCGGGGCTTATTTCTGCAAAGGTAACTAGGGGCTCAGCCATTTCTATGGGTTTCCAAGAACCCTGCTTTGTCACCAGGGAGAAGAACAGGGTATGGGCTGGCTCGTTGCCACTCCTCCCCCCATGGCCTTAGAACCATGCTGAAATGTAATAACCTTGCATTTCATCTGTTCAGTTTAGCTATTTCATGAAACACCAAAGCAGCTTAGTGAATGCTCAGAAGGAAACAAACCTTGGTTCAGTTTACTGTTAAGAGAGCCAGGGAGGTGAGCTTTGACGTTGTCTTCTCAACAGCAGGAGAAGCTGACACGGGGTGCAGGAATCTTAATAGCATTACAACCATTTAAGTCAGAGCTTGACCAAACTGTTTGCAAATCTTGTAATTCCCATCATTCCTGAAGTGAACACACTTCATGCAATGAAGGCTCTGCCATACCAGATGGCAGAGCATACCCGGCCAGAAATACTCATCACTAGGTCCTCTCCCAGGGCTTTATTTTCGGCGGCCCTCCAGTCTTTTCCCTATCTCAATTTTACATTCATTATTGTGCTTATTCAAGCACCTCCTGATTGCACTTGATAGGGGGCAGGGACTGTACCCTTTTCCATCTGTAGGCCTAGCCCTTCATGCAGCACCTAATAAATATTTTCTCAATGAATGACGATGAATTTCTTACCCTTGCTCCCCTTTCTCCCACCTATAGTCCAAACTATTTTTGTTTTTTCTCTTTTCTTAATGTGCCTAGAGATCTGCCTAATGTACCATTCCCTTGGGGACTTGCTGAGTGACAGTTCACAATCTGATAACTTACTCTCTGTTGAGAAGTAATGAGTGATAGTAATTTAGAAGTCCCTTCTTAGCATTTTAGAGAATTTTCACATTTTTTAAAAGGTTTTTTTTTTTTAAGATTTTTTTCATGTTTATTTATTTTGAGAGACAGAGACAGAGCATGAACAGGGGAGGGGCAGACAGAAAGGGAGAGAGAGAATCCCAAGCAGGCTCCACACAGTCAGTGCAGAGCCCAATGTGGGGCTTGAACCGTGAGATCATGACCTGAGCCGAGATCAAGAGTTGGATGCTCAACCGACTGAGCCTCCCAGGCTCCCCTTTAAAATTTCTTTAACTAGGTTTTATCCCCAGCACAGAGTCCAGTGCGGGGCTTGAACTCACGACCCTAAGTTCAACACCTGAGCTGAGAGCAAGAGTGGGACACCTAACCGACTGAGCCACCCAGGCACCCTTTTTAACTCAAATGGAAAACTGGTAAATTTCAGTCACTGTGATCCTAGCTATACTATGGGGTGTGTTGGGGGGAGTACTTTCTTCACCCCCTAAATTCACTCTTCCTACAAAGAGGCTTGGGCAGTCTCCGTGCAGTGTCCTAAAATTAAAGGCGTAAGACATTGTTACTCAAAGATGATATAAGACCATTTTCTAAGGACTGTTGGTATTAGTGAGGCTTGTGCTGAGATCAAGCATGTTGGTAAGCCATGATCACTGGTGGGCCCCATGAATGACTGCCTAAGGAGAGAAGTGGTCACGGAATCCTCAAAACAAAGAGGTTGTGTTTTGGTCATTTTCTCTCCTTGTACTTTTGCAAAGAGAAACTATTGCAAAGAGAAGAGTGTCTAAAAAGGATGCAAAGAGAGGGCACCCACAACTAATTCTACTCAGCAGAGACACTGCTCACAGTTCAGCATTTTTTCTTTTGTGTGTGTTGAATCCTCTTTGCTGAAATTTTGGAATAAAGGGAATTCATATCAATATATACAATAAAACTCTGTTAATTGAAGGTGAATAATTAAATATTAATCTGGACATTTAAATTCTGGGTTTGCAATAGATTGTTTTTATAATAAAAAACAAGATAATTTGCTGGACAAGATCAGTTGCTTTTAAGAAAAGACTTTAGGGGGCTCCTGAGTGGCTCAGTGGCTCAGTGGCTCATCTGACTTCGGCTTAGTTCATGATCTCACAGTCCATGAGTTCGAGCCCTGTGTCGGGCTCTGTGCTGACAGCTCAGAGTCTGGGGCCTGCTTTTGATTCTGTGTCTCCCTCTCTCTCTCTCTGCCCCTCCCCCACTCATGCTCTGTCTCTCTCTCTCTCAAAAATAAACATTAAAAAAATAGTTAAAGACTTTAAAATTTGACCAACATTGGTACTTAGGTTTATAATTTTCCTCCATATATATATACATATATATATACACATATATATATACACATATATATATATACACACATTTTTTAAGTTTATTTATTTATTTTGAGAGAGAGAGAGAGCAAGCAGGGGAAGAGCAGAGAGGGCCAGGGGGAGAGAGAGAGAATCCCAAGCATTCTCTGCACTGCATGAAGCATGAAGCCCAGTGCAGGGCTGGAACTCACAAACCATGAGATTATGACCTGAGCCGAAATCAGGAGTCAGACACTTAACCAACTGAGGCACTCAGGTGCCCCAAGGGTTATAATTTTGGGGGTACAGTATTTAGAAGGCTGGCCACTCGTTTATTCGGCAAGCCCTTAGGGCTAGGCAGGGAGACACAAAGGTGCGTGAAATGTGGTTTCCCTTCCGCAGGAGCTCACGATTGCAGGTAGATGGGGTGTGAACCCTCACCCGGCACTTAGTGTGGTACGTGCTGACGGTGCTGTGCACAGAGAGGGTGGGATAGGCTGCCCAGGCCTTGACACACGAGCTGACCAAATCTCTAATTAGAGGGTAAGCAAGGTTCTTAAGATCTTGCTGAAATTTGGAATGGCGTCTTCTCCACTAACCACCACAAACATTTAGATCTGTGATTCCCAACTGGGGTCATTTTGCTGCCAAAGGGACATGTGGCAGTATCTGGAGACATCTGAGGAGGTGCCGTTGGCATCGGTGGGGTGGGGCTCAGTTTGTAGCTAAAAACCCTACAAAGCACAGCACAGCTCCCTACAGCAAAGAATTATTCACTGTAGCCCAAAACGTCAACAGTGCTGAGGTGAAGGAAAACCCTACGTTAGATGATGACCTGTTTTGTACAGCTAAGCTGCTCCCCGTCCAAGAAGGCGGCTAATGACATCTGAACTCATTTCCCAGACGGTGACCTTGCTGGGGTCACGCACTGTCTGTAGCCTCGGAGCCCACCACACGCTTTTTGTGACATGAATGAGTATAAAGCAAATGGGTGTTCGGATGTAGCTGAGACAGAACCCCCTGGCCTCAGCCAGCCTGGAGCCGTGGAGGCCGTGCTGACTTAGCCCATGTCCACGTGACAGGCAGCCTCTACCTGGTCCGGCAACCGCCGCCGTGGGGACGTACAGGCTCAACGTAGCACTTGTTCCACATTTTCAAAAGAATCAGGAAATTTGGATTTTTATGGGGAAATCACCTGATTTCTAAACGTGATCGAATTTAAACTCCGAAAGCCAAAAAACAAGCAATAGTGACCCTACGGGCAAACACGGGAGGTCTAAACAAAACAGTTCTGCAGTCCCTGCCCTCTGTGACTTCTGATCAGTCTAAGCTCCCACACATCAGAGAGCAGGCCTGCCCGTGCCCAGGGTCTGAGAGCTGGTCACCCAGGCTCCGCTGGGGACAGCACGGGCCGGCTCTGTGCAAAAGACAGGAAATCTGAACTAGAGTCTGACACTCCTCTTCTGGTGGTTCACTTTGTGGTTGGAAAATTCTTTGAGGCTGAAAACACACCATCCTTAAACTCAAGTTCTGAAAAATCAGGAAATTCCAAAGTCAAGGTTCCTTTTGCAATAATCACACACGCTGTTTCCTTGATTTGGGAACACGCAGCCTTTCTTTCCATTTTGCTCAGGGCATACCATAAAGTTCACAGGATGTGAAACAGCCTGCAGACCTGGCCTCTTCCAGACTGCTGCTCTAATATCTAGGCTCGGCCTTTCCTCCCCACTGGAGAGCCACCTCTCTCCTATTTCTCACACTCCGGTCAATGCCTGGGTTTTTTAAATCCGTTCTGAAATTCTGTACAGATTATGGTTGTCCAAGGCTTATTCGTGAGAAAGAAAAATACGCCAAGAATTTAGACTATCACTACGAAGGTTAAGATACAGACATTGGGGGAAGAGTGTCAGGAGACACTGGGAATGTACCAGGAGATCTTGGCAGTTGGGTTTTTGGATGTCACCGGCCCACTGTGGGCGTCATGCCTTCCTGGAAGGACAGGTGCAGAGGAAGGAGGAAGGCGCGAAGGATTAGCTCTGTGCCCCACAGCCCCAGCTCTGGTTCCAAATCACTAACTCTCACCGTTGGCACCCCCTGCCTCTCCACCCTTCCTTGTCTTTCCTGGGGCCAGAGGGCCCAAATCCTCTTCCACCCACCGCCTTGCTCGGCCTCTGTGTTCTGCCTAAGGTCCAGTTCAAACCAGTCGCATAGCCCGCCTGCTGGCCTGTCCTCTCTCCTTCCTTCGGCCCTCACATTCACCGTGCATTCAGACTATGACTATCTTATCCCACAAACTATCTTCATGATTTCCATTCCCCCGTGCTGCCTGAAGGCTGAAGGCTGTCTTACTTCACATGTGGCAGTCACTCAAAAGATATTTTTAGCTAATTGATAGAATTATTGCTAATAGCATTAAAAAACCCAAGACAATGAGATCTTTTTCCTATGATCATTCCACTGGACAATCTTAGTTCATCATGTCAGCCCTTGAACAAGAAATAGAGCTGTCTTATCCTGGATAACACTCCTTTCGTATTGCTGTCGAATTATCTAGAAGCTCTTTATGGATGATCATATTGGTGGGAAGAGGAACATACAGGCCAATTTCTCTTATACCTCCCTTACGGCCCACTGTTACCTAGACACTGTCTACACTGCTGGTAAATCCCTGGTGTTTGCCAAATCAGTCGTGCAGAAGTACATGAAGGCTATGGGGCCTTGGATACACACAGATCTGGTTTTGAATCCTCACCCAATCATAGTAGTTATAGAATCTTGGTAAAATCACATAATACACACAAAACTAGTAGTTCACTGCTGGTGCTTACGCTGGTGTGGATGAGTGGCTGAAAGATGCACAGTGGTGTTCTGTTTCTTGATCTGGATGCTGACTGCAACGGGTTTGGTATATTCAGTTGTGAAAATTCATCACGTTGCACATTCATGATATATGTACTCCTCTGGATGTATATTTGTGTGTCAATAAAATACATACCCCAGGGCGGCCTGGCCGGGGTGGCTCAGTCAGTTTGAGCATCTGACTCTTGATTTCAGCTCAGGTCACGATCTCGTGGTTCGTGGGTTCTAGCCCCATGTCGGGGTCTGTGCTGACAGTGCAGAGCCTGCTTGGGATTCTCTCTCTCTCTCTCTCTCTCTCTCTCTCTCTCTCTCTCTCTCCCTCTCTGTCCCTCCCCTGCTCTATCTCTCAAAATAAATAAATACAAACTTAAAAAATACACACACACACACACACACACACACACACACACACACACTCCAAACACCCTTTTGCCAACATTTGAGAAAAAAAATTAGTATCCTGGTGAAACCCAAACAATAAATTTGCTCTTCCTCTCTCCAGGCAAAAGACTTACCATCCCACTGTTGCACTCGTCAGGATCATATCAAACAGCAATATGGACAAGCCAGCTGTGAGGACCTGTGGAAATAATTTCAACAAAAGGCCATCAGAGCAGCAGGACTTCGGTAACCTTCTCCAAAGTCATCGTTCACAATGACTTGTGAGGCCCCTGTATTTAGTGCTCCCTCTGAGCTAAGCATTTGGTGTGGAAAATGCCAAGTCCTAGTCTATTCGGGAGGTGAGAATCTTCAAAGAGACATTTAACTTCCGAACTCTTCAAAAGAGGAGGCACGCAGCCAATGTCTCACCCATCTCTCTCCAGGGCAGGGGCATGGTGAGAATATTCATTTCCATCCTGTCTCAAGGTGAAGAAATAATCCCCAAAGCCAGTTGTGCTCATTCATCTGTCCCCAGATCCTCCAGATAAAAACTTGGCTGTCACCCTGCCTTTGCCCACAGCACCGTCTCTCCCCTGTCCTAATGGCCATGTCTTGCTGGCCCGTGATACACATTCTACAAAACCAGATACTTCTTGGGGGAGGAAACAATTAAATCATTAACTAACTCTTTGCAGGGGCACCTGGCTGACTCGGTCAGAGGACCATGCAATGCTTGATCTCGGGGTTGTGAGTTTGAGCCCCCGTAGGCTGTAGAAATTTCTAAAAAAAAGATGAATAAACTTAAAACAAATATTTGCAAGTGTCTAGAAGCCAAAAGAGAGGAAGAGGCTACCCCCACATCTTTCAGAGCTAGAAATTACGGAAGAGTGTCTTGGAATGGCAGTAACAGAACTCGCACCCCCACGGTATCACCAAAGAGCACACAGAGTGTACGTGAACCAAAGACCCAAGTTCGTCACCATTTGGAATGCCTGCTCAGGAAAAGATGGTTATTTTCCTAGAATTCCGTATTCTCAGATGCAAGACAGTTTCTGTTAGGAAGGTCAGCCTGAGGACTTACTTTCTTGCAATGAGAAGTAAGAAGCAGGTCATTGTGGGATGGGTCACTCAGGCTGGACACCCTGGGACATGGGCAATACCATCTCACTCAAGGGGACCCATCCACTGTCCTGGAGCCCTCTTTGGGTGTCCAAGCTGGGAACAAGGCAGCAAGCAGGTGGTTCAAAGGAAGGAGTATGTTGAAGGAGCCTCATCCTCATTCATTTACCATCTTAAAAAGAAGTCTGGAAACATAAACCAGGGACCTTCAGTATAGAAACTCTGTGAAGTTTTAGAACCTTTGTAATTTACCCATTTGAGTCCCTTTCTGTTTGCTTCTTTTATCGACTTGCAGCAAAAACCCTGATAACAAAACAGACCTGGGTTGTCTTTGGGAACAAAAATGAAGCGGCGACCAGGTCAGCCAGACAGCTTGCAAAGCTGAACCCAAAGAACAGAGGAAAGAGGATTGTCAGAGTGCTGGGGGTGGCGGTGGGAGCATGTATCTTTCTTTTCTTTTTAAAAATTTTTTTACAAGTTTATTTATTTTTGAGAGAGAGAGAGATTGAATGCGAGACAGGGAGCATAGGAGGGGCAGAGAGAGAGAATCCCAAGCAGGCTGTGCCGTCAGCAGGGCTAGATGACAGTGGGATTCTCTCTCTCTCTCTCTCTCTCCCTCTGCCCCTCTCCCCCACTCGCGATTGACACGGGGCTCGATCTCAAGAACCACAAGATCATGAGCTGGGCTGAAGTCAGACGCTTAACCGACTGAGCCACCCAGGCGCCCCGGGGGGGGGCGGGGGGCGGTGCCGGTACCTCACAGAGCATGATGAATGGCACTTGTTCTCCTCCTACCCTCCTCTCGTTTTATTTAACATTATATTTAGGACCTTTGCATCAATGGTCATACCTGAAGTGGGCCTAATATTTTATTAGCTCACAGTGTAGCCATCTGGTTTTGGAAACAAGGTTATACCAACCACGTAAGTTAGTTCATCAACCTCCCTGCTTATTTTCCTATAAAGAATAAAGATGATTTTTACTGTGGATGTTAACTCTGACTTGAACACCTTTGGACCTGCACCTTCTAGTTGCGGTGGTCTTTAACGGCCAACGTCCTAAATCAAATTTTCTCCTTCTCCTTGATTCAAGTTTGTCATTTTCACTTTTCCCAAAAATGTGTTTCATCTAGGTTTTCCAACTCATTAGCATTTTGCTATTTGGAAAAAATATTATTTTTTCTCATTGGTGCCCATTTTAATTACCTTCCCTTTCATTCTTAATTTTATTGTCATTTTTTCTTCCTTTTTTTTCCTCCCTTAGTTTTTTAAAATTAAAATTTTTAATTTAATTATTTTTTTAATTTTTTAATGTTTATTTTTTTTTTACATTTATTTATTTTTGATAGAGAGAGACAGAGCACAAGTTGTGGAGGGGCAGAGAGAGAAGGAGACACAGAATCCGAAGCAGGCTCCAGGCTCCGAACTGTCAGCACAGAGCCCGATGCGGGGCTCAAACTCACAAACCGCAAGATCATGACCTGAGCTGAAGTTGGACGCCCAACCGAGTGAGCCACCCAGGGGTCCCTGATGTTTATTTATTTTAGAGAGAGACAGAGTGCGAGCAGGGGAGGGGCAGAGAGAGAGGGAGACACAGAATGGAAGCAGGCTCCAGGCTCTGAGCTGTCAGCACAGAGCCCAACGTGGGGCTGGAACCCATAAACGACAAGATCATGACCTGAGCCAAAGCCGGCTGCTCAACCAACTGAGCCACCCAGGTGCCCCACCCCCAATTTTTTTTTATTTTAGAGAGAGAGAGAGTGAGTGAGTGGGGGAGAGGGGCAGACGGAGGTGGAGAGAGAGACAGAGACAGAGAGACAGAGAGAGACAGAGAAACTCTTAAGCAGGCTCCACGGTCAGTGCAGGGCCTGACATGGGGCTTAATCCCACGACCCTGGGATCATGACCTGAGTTGAAATCAAGAGTCAGATGCTAGGTGGCTCAGTCGGTTAAGCAGCCGACTTCGGCTCAGGTCATGATCCTGCGGTCCATGAGTTCGAGCCCCGCGTCGGGCTCTGTGCTGACAGCTCAGAGCCTGGAGCCTGCTTCCGATTCTGTGTCTCCTTCTCTCTGACCCTCCCCCGTTCATGCTCTGTCTCTCTCTGTCTCAAAAATAAATAAACGTTAAAAAAAAAAATTTTTTTTTAAAAAAAGAGTCAGATGCTCAACTGACTGAGCCACCCAAGTGTCCCTCCTTCCTTCTTCTTAATCAAAGTTAAGTTTGTTCATTTCTCTTTACTTTTGCAACTTCTTGGGATGTCCTGACATGGTGCCAATGGTGATACGTTTCTTAGGACTGATGAAACAGGCCCCGTTCTACCGACGGATGGCCACGATGTTGGCAGCTTGGTGTAACGGAACACCTCACAAAATTTATGAAGGGCCCAACTAGCCTTTCCTAATTCTTCACCATGTCTTCATGCCCTTCACCCCTTATCACCTCTTTACGGCCTTCGGCCCTCATTCTCTGGTTGTGTCTCTCACGTGGCTTTCCATCTAGCGTGTGAGGCTGTCACCTCCCACCTGCCCTGAAGTACCCCAGCCTGGGACTTGGGCCTCTGTTTCTCCACACGCCTCTTAGCCCAGGAGGAATCCTGTCTGCCATGAGATAGACAACGGGCCTGCTTATTCCTCTTAACTGCACCTTTTGCCAAGAAAAACACATCTTAAAACTTCCAAACCAGCCCTTACTTGAAAATAAGACTGGTTTAGTAGCCACACTGGTGCCTTTGACATGTGCCGCTTCCTGGAGATGTTTGTACAGTCTCCTGCCTTTCTCCCGAGGCACTTTTTCAAACTTTTCTAAAGTTTTATCTCTCGATGAGCACATTTTCTGCTGGCTGAGACACTCACTAACATTTCACAGAGAGACGTGTCTTATTTCTGTAGTGAATGTATGGTGAAGCTGTCTACACCACGGAGCTACTGTGAAGTTCAACAGACCACTTTGTAGTCTATTCAGTAAGAAACACTGGTTTCTTGGGCTTCCTTTTGCTTCCATTGCCAGCCCTCGCAGTCAGCATCAGAGGCATTTTCTCACACACACATACACACAGTCACCAAAGTTCTACCAGTTCACAAAAGTCACTGCCGAAGATGGGTTGAGTAGGAGCTGACAGCTCCTCGCTGAGAGGCAGACAATGGGCACTCGGCCAGCCCGACTTGCCCACTAAGTGACTTGCACCCACACATCAACCTCCACGTGCAATGTGAGCGTCAAATTCATGCCTCAGCCAAGTGGAAGATTTCTGTATGCCATGGGCCGTCAGGACTGCTCAAGACCCCTCAAAAGTGTGAATGATAAACCTGTTCATGCCAAAGGCCCACTCTGCTTCCGGTTCTACTGAGGAATAAACAGAAGCCAGGAATAGCTGAAGGCACACGTCTGGGTACAGAGTGCCCTACACATGGTCACCTAGGTGCAGGACCTGAGAGGTGGAAGGGACTCCCTGCGATCACAGGTGGGGGAACTGTGACCGAGAGACGGTGAGTGATTTGCTCCAGGGGCCTGGGACCCCAAGCAGTGAGGGGTGGAAAAGACCTCGACTCCCAGGTCAACCTTCTCACACAGACAGAAACTCAAGAAAGGGCCCACGTGAGCTCCATATGTTTTTTTTTTTTTTTTTAAAGATTTTGTTTTTTAAGTAATCTCTACACCCAACATGGGGCTTGAACTTACAACCCTGAGATCAAGAGTCACATGCTCTACCGACTGAGCCTGTCACACACCCCTCCATGCAGTTTTAGAAGAAGAAAAAAAGAAGAATGCACTGAAGACAGGGCTTCAAAGAGATATTTGCAAACCCATGTTCATAGCAGTATTATTCACAATAGCTCAGATTTGGAAGGAACCCAAGTATCCATCAATGGATGAACAGATACCCAAAATGTGGTGTATACATGGTTATTCAGCCTTTCGAAGGAAGGCAATTCTGACCCATGCGACAACATGGATGAACCTTAAAGACATCACGCTAAGTGAAATAAGCCAGATACAGAAGACAAATATTGTATGATTCCACTTACATTAGGTGCTTTGAGGAGTCAAATTCAGAGACACAAAGTAGAATGGAAGTTACCAGGGCCTGGGGGGGGGGGGGACTGTGAGTGGGGAGTTAGTGTTAATGGGTACAGAGTTTCAGCTTCGGATGATGAAAAGGATCTGGCAGTGGATGTCAGAAAATGTGTAAACTTTTTTTTTTTTTAAGTGTTTAAAAAAAAAATGGCTAAAATCTGGGACTCCTGAGTGGCTCAGTCTGTTGAGCATCTGACTTCAGCTCAGGTCGAGATCTCACAGTTCCTGGGTTCGAGCCCCATGTCGGGCTCTGTGCTGACAGCTCGGAGCCTGGAGCCTGCTTCAGATTCTTTGTTTCCCTCTCTCTCTGCCCCTCCCCCACTCACACTCTGTCTCTGTCTTTCTCTCTCTCAAAAATAAATAAACATTTAAAAAAATGGCTAAAATCTGCTCAAGAAATAGACTTCAAGTTACACTTGGAACTTGCCATTCAAGAAACTTAAGTAGCAGCCATTACAAGCACTTGTCCTTATTTTCAAAAAGCATTTTCAAAAATACAAATTTTTCCCCACAGAAGAAAGAGTCCTGTGGTCTGAGGAATGTCTCCCCTGTACACACAGATCTGAATAACAAACACCAGGACCCGCCACAGCTGAGGGACGCCAACAACAGCAGAACTCAATACATTGTGTCTGCGGCAGCAGGGGCTTTGAACTTCCTGGCTTTGTCAACGGATGTCACAACCTCTGTGTTATTGAAACAGATTTTGGTATTTAAAGCAGATCAGGCTTGTTTTTTAAACATTCATTTTGATCCTAAGACAAATTTTCTGTTTGTCTAAGGGAAAAATAAAGGGGAATATTGTTGGTGGGAACCTGCCAGACAGTCGTGCATTTGGGGGGCAGGAATTAGTCAGGCTTGTTGCTTGTTAGCATTTTGTTGTTTAAATACCTACGACTTCAGAAAAAAGGGACTGCAGCACGTATAAAAGCCCTTCACGGTGACTGCCTCACTTACAGCCTACACCTCCTACTTCAACTAGCTGTAGTTTTTCAAACACGGGTTCTACCATCACGCTGCCTTTGCTGCAAGGTCTCTCTGCCTGGAACAGTTTCAAAGGCCTCCCCACACAATTCCTGCTCACTTTTTGAAAACCCATTTCTAGGGACACCTGGGTGAATCCGTTGGTTAAGTGTCCCACTCTTTTTTTTTTTTTAATGTTTATTTTTGAGAGAGAGAGCGCGCACAAGCAGGGGAGGGGCAGAGAGAAAAGGAGACAAAGAATCCAAAGCAGGCTCCAGGCTCTGAGCTGTCAGCACAGAGCCCAACACAGGGCTCAAACTCACAAACTCACCACCTGAACCAAAGCCATATGCTTAACTGACTGAGCCACCCAGGCACCCCAAGTGTCCCACTCTTGATGTCAGCTCATGTCATGATCTCATGGTTGGTTTGTGCGACTGAGCCCCATGTTGGGTTCCATAATGACAGAGTGGAGCCTGGTTGGGATTCTTTCTCTCCCTCTCTCTCTCTGCCCCTCCCCTGAGCTCTCTCTCTCTCTCTCAAAATAAATAAACATTAAAAAAAAAAAAAGAAAGAAAATCCATTTCTAGAAAACATTTTCTGGACCTTCCCCCCTGCCTCGCCCCATCCACACATCTAAGTGGATCAGGCACTTCTTCCAGTGACTTTCATGCCCCTTGACATTGTACATGTTAAACTATGGAAATGTGTGGTCTCCCCAACCGGGGCATGCACTATCCATCTTTGTATGTTCAGGACATGCCAACAGAGACCCACGTAAGGTAAGTGGCCAATATACTTTCCAGAACTGCACTAGTCATCAGTGCTGGTAAGTCACAGTCTTGTTTTTTTGTTATTTGTTTTAGAGAGAGAGAGAGAAAGCACAAGCAGGGCAGAGGGTCAGAGGAAGAGAGAGAGATAATCTTAAGCAGACGCCACAGAACACAGCCTGACATGGGGCTCGACTTGTTATCATAACCTGAGCCAAAACCATGAGTCAGACGCTCAACCAACTGAGCCACCCAGTGCCCTAAAATCTTATTTTTAAATCCCTTTTGATATATTAAGGGCACTTGGACCCCGGACGGGAGAAGCACAGAGACATTCTCTGCTCCTCTTCTCTGCTTCTTTGCCCAATTACCTCCAGGAGGCTAGAAAGAGCTCCTCAGGGAGCATCTGCAGCTGGTTCACTCTGATTGCAAGTCCAAAAATGTCAGGAAAATTCTGATTGTCTCCTGGACCAACTGACCATGGCTAGGGGAGCAGAGGAATGTAAGAGTGTGGAAGTTCATCCTTGAACTTCATGGTTAGAATCAAGGAAGGAACATTTCCCTGGGGGGAGGGAGGGAAAGTGCTGGGCAGACTGAACACCAGATGTCTTGCATGCCCTTGCCATCTACACCTGGGAGCCTGTAGGAAATGCAGAATCCCAGGCCCCACCCCAGACCTACCGAACAACATCTACATGTGAACGGATCACCAGGTGATATGCTTGACCATGAAAATGTGAGGAGATCTCTATAACCACCCCCACCCCCCCAACTCCAGCACTGTCTCAAGAACTACTCTGTCCAGCTGGTGTGGGACAGCTTGGCACAGCCACATCTCCAAAGAAGGGCAGGCTGTAACTCCCTCACAGACCAAGGAGCGGAAGGCATATGTCAGACTGGCCTGGAGTCTGTCTGTGTCGAAGACTCACCTGTGAATATTACTAATAGACCTTCCTTTTAGGGTAAAGAGTAAGACAATAAAAATTTATAAACTGAGAGCAGATTATCTCTTTTTTCACCTAGGACCCAAGGAACTATTCCAAGTCCACCAGACAAACACCTCAGCTAAGACTGAGAATCCACTTGACAATTTCAAAATGTTCAATTAACCCTTATTATCAATCCTATGATTTATTATAATGATCAGTGTAATAATTATTATTATTACTTTTTATTTTAGAGAGAGAGAGAGAGCAAGCATAGGCGAGGAAGAGGGGCGGAGGGAGAGAGAGAGAAAGAGAGACAGAGACAGAGAATCTCAAGCAGGCTCCACACTCAGCACAGAGCCATCATGAGACTTGATCCACGTCCCTGGGATCAGGACCTGAGCCGAAATCAAGAGTCGGTTGCTCAACCGAATGAGCCACCCAGGAGCCCCATGATCAATGTAATTATTATTATTTTTGAGAGAGAGAGAGATAGAGAGAGAGAAAGCATGAGTGGGGGAGGGACAGAGACAGAGGGAGACACAGAATCCAAAGCAGGCTCCAGGCTCTGAGCTGTCAGCACAGGGCCCAGTATGGGGTTCAAACCCATGAACTGCAAGATCATGACATGAGCCGAAGTCAGATGCTTAACCAACTGAGCCACCCAGGTGCCCCGATCAGTGTAATTATTAGTGAGAGACAACCCAAGCTAAACTCTGGGCTTGGCTATTAATAATCTTCGGCATCGCCTCATTCAAGTGCGCAATGAGTTATTCCTTTTGCCAGGTATCAGAAGAACAATCTTATTAATTCATCATTACAATTTTATTTTTTTTATTTTTTTTATTTTTTAAAAATTTTTTTCAACGTTTATTTATTTTTGGGGGGACAGAGAGAGACAGAGCATGAACGGGGGAGGGGCAGAGAGAGAGGGAGACACAGAATCAGAAGCAGGCTCCAGGCTCTGAGCCATCAGCCCAGAGCCCGACGCGGGGCTCGAACTCACGGACCGCGAGATCGTGACCTGGCTGAAGTCGGACGCTTAACCGACTGCGCCACCCAGGCGCCCCTCATCATTACAATTTTAATTACCTTTGTTCTTTTATCATAGTCTAGGGTTATACATATATATAATTAAAAATATATTAATATATATAATATACATCAAATATATATTAAAAAGATATATTAAATATATATATATATATATATATATATATATATATATATACACACACACACACACACACACACACACACACATATGTACATACATATACACACCAATCTGGGGCAACAGGACTTTCTTAAAGGCACAGTGTCTTTCTCTTCAGACACAGTTTCAAATATGATGCAACTGTTGGGGATTAATAAGACAGCCGGTGGTGAGAGGAACAAGTTCTTCCTCATGATTCTCTCTGCCCATCAGGAAGGAAACTCTTCGGCCTCCTGGCCTTTTACTCTCATCCAAGTTCATTCTGATGGGAAGACTTACGTATCTTGCTGTACATTTATTGAGGCTCGTTACACTTGTTGGTGGGATTCCAGGGCTTCAAGCACAAAACCCAGACTTTATATGGTTTCTCTCTTCTCTTGAATCCAAGCAATAAAATTCTCCGGAGTTTCTGTCTCCACCTGTTCGGGGTGGGATTGGAGGATGGGAAGGAAGCCATGCCCCCTATAAGGAGCAGAAAGCCTTAAGTCTCTAAACCAGGGTTGACATTTTCAACTCAACTTTGTTTCCCACTTGCCTACTAGTCCTTGTGCATGAATTCTCTTAGTCTACATTCCCAGAAGGGAAGAGGCGTGGGCAGTAGAGTTTAAGTACCCAGACTTTGAAGTGTCCAACACATGCTATGTACTGAAAAGACCTGTGCATCTTGTCACACCATCTGACATCGGTCCTTTGGTTGTAACTTCAAAAATCTGTGGCCCTTTGGACATGTTTTCTCTTGGGACTTGTAACTTCCTGGCACAGCTGTGCAGAAGGTGTTAGCTCTTCCCCCACGTGTCAGACTTTTCTCTTCAGTATTCATATTTCTCAAGCGCCCATATTAATATGTACACTGACGAGGTGTTTCCTGGTACCTTTGGAGGGCTTCTTTTTATCCCTGTTGGCATTCCACTTCAGCTCATCCTAAAATACCTGATTTGTTGGATTTTCTATCAAGTAAAGGGGCTGTAAATATGCCAAGTATAATGTTGACGTACTTAGAACATCCCACTGTTGAAGACAAATGGAGAATTTGAGATAGCCCCAATTTCCTCTCAAACTCATTTCAGGGACAGCCTGGCATAGAGTTAGTAGATTCTTCATTCTGGAACATTCCCTCAACTTTCTCAGTTTCATCTTACTCAGTAAATGTACCCATCTTCTCACAGACTTACCTTTAGAAGGATGGGTTTCTGACAAAGTTATTTTTTAGATTTTGTCCTGCTGATTAAAAAGTTCCATCAGTCTCCCAAAGCTAAACAGTACTCTGTGCTTCTGGAAAGGAAGGGCATGTGGCTAAGGTGTTTAATTTTCTAAGTTGTTTTGATTCACTCAAAGGATAGATCTAATCTCTGAAGTGTATTTTTAGAAATGAAATAAATTTAAGCTCAAAGGAGCTTTAAATAAAAGCACCATAATTATATTTACTCCAAGACCATGAGGCTTTTGTTCATCTCCTTTTGACAGAAGTTCAATTCATGCCATTGTTACCCTTATTAATACTAGAGGTGGAAGAACAGATTTGCCAAAATACATACAGCAGGACCTCCTTGCCATGTTTAAAGAAACATGGTGCCCATTTGGGAAAAACCCTTTTGCTACTTACAACCTGCCTCCTTCCTTAATCCCAGTAATTCCTGAAGAAATACCACTCGGGAGAAGTGAGGCTGTGAGGTCATGGGCGGTGCCCTGGCTCCAGGTCCAGTCACACTCGATTCTGCACGATCTGAGAGTGACAACTCCTGAGGAATGTACAAAGCTTGTGCAAGACTCACCACGTCTGCTCAGTTCCACCAGAGGGATTCACACAAACCGCGAAGGCTTTGAGCTATTGCTGGACAAGTTGGCACCCACTGCAAAATGTCAGCAAGCTCCTCTCTATGGACTTCTCCCTCCCCCCATTCATATGTTTAAGCCCTAACTTCCAATGTGGAGATGGGGCCTTTGGAAGGTAATCAGGGCTAGATGAGGTCATGGGTGAGGGGGGTCCTCATGATGGGCTTAGTGACCTTGTAAGAAGAGACCAGAGAGCTCGCTCGCTCTCTCTCTCTCTCTCTCTCTGCCATGTGAAGACACAGCCAGAAGGCAGCCATCTGCAACCCAAGGAGAGAGCTTCCTCCAGACACCAATCCAACCTTGGTCATGTACTGGTGGCCTCCAGAACTGTGAGAAATAAATATCTGTTGCTTAAGCCGCCCAGTCTGTGGTATTTTGTAATGGCAGCCTGAGAAAAGACATTATTCCTTGCTCTTTTGGAGAGTTAAAAAAAAATGAAAGTTAAAAAAACAAGGACTAACAGTTTCAGAAGAAGCTGTCACCGAATTAGAAGTGAAAAAGGAAAAAGGCTTTGAGTTATTGCTGGAATGGAGCAGAGGCTAAATGACACGCACCAAGCACCTCCCCGGGCGCTAGAGAGGCGAAAATGGAAGTCCAGAACCTGCCCTCGCGGCACCCTATTCCAGGACAGCTGCTCCAGAAGGTGACCAAGCAAATTGTATCAATATAACACGCTAAGTGCTGAGATTACGAGTACACTCTGGATACCACGGAACAAGCCCCACACCGAGGCAATGCCCGTGTTAATCTGGGACAGATAAGAATTACTGGGTGAGGAAGTTTGGGAAGGGCGTTCTACATAGAAGGAACAGTACAAACAAGTCAGCAAACTCTAAGCCCCTGGGTATCAATTAGAGCACCAAGTGAGGTGAGTAGTGGCCACCGTTAAAGCTGAAAGAAACAGAGAGAGGAAAGAAAAAAAAAAAAAAAACTCAATAGTTGGGAACCCCTTTTCTCCTAGCAGGTATTAAAAAAAAAGCCTTGGGGCGCCTGGGTGGCTCAGTCGGTTAAGCGTCCGACTTCGGCTCAGGTCATGATCTCACGGTCCATGAGTTCGAGCCCCGTGTCGGGCTCTGTGCTGACAGCTCAGAACCTGCAGCCTGCTTCAGATTCTGTGTCTCCCTCTCTCTCTGACCCTCCCCCATTCATGTTCTGTCTCCCTCTGTCTCAAAAATAAATAAACATTAAAAAAATAATAATAAAAATAAAAAAATGAAAATAATAAAAATTAAAAAACCCTATGGAATTTTTTTTACTTAGGGAAGCAGGCAGCTGGTTTCAGGAAGACTGGGTATCTGGTTTGATCAGCATGCCAGAGGTCATCCTGGACTTCAAAAGAGCTCATGCCACTCTCGTGGGCCTCTGTTTTTGTGCCCATGTCTGTGGGGGAGTCCTGGGGGTCAGAGACTCCCTGAGTGACCTCAGGTGGGCCAGCTGCCCTTTCTGGATTTCAGTTTTCCCCTCTATAAGAAAGGAATCCTCTATAAAGTGTTTCTCAGGGATTAAATTTTAGTCTTTCTTTTTTTTAATTAAAAAAAATTTTTTTTGGAATGTTCATTTTTGAAGGAGAGACAGAGCGTGAACAGGGAAGGAGCAGACAGAAAGGGAGACACAGAATCCAAAGCAGGCTTCAGGCTCTGAGCTGTCAGCACAGAGCCCGATGCAGGGCTCGAACTCACAAGACATGAGATCATGACCTGAGACGAAGTCGGATGCTTAACCGACTGAGCCACCCAGGTGCCCCTTAGACTTTCACTTAAAAAAAAATTTTAAAGGGGATTAGGGATTTTATTCATTCCCTGACTTGTTCTGGTGAGAATTTTTAAGAAGCTTAAAGAAGCAGGGGTTACAGGCAAAATACATCCATTAGAAGTAGATGAGAGAGATAAAGTGTACTCTCCCAGACATAAGCCAGGTGTGGGACTGCTCTGTTGTAACACACACCTCTTTTTCTAAAGTTTAGCCTTAGTGTTTTCTAAACCAGAAATGTTACTGTGTATCCTCCCCAACATTTGGTATTGTCAGTGTCTAGAATTTTAGCCATTCTGGTGGGTATGTGGCTCCACATCAGATTGGACACCACTTGCCTCTCATTTCCCCATTCTCTTACAACCAAGCTAGTACAGGGCAGACAGCTGCAATTTCCCTACTGAAGACCCGGCCAACAATATTTAGGGCTGATCCTCTTTTTCTTGCTGCTTCTTTTTTAAATAAACACCTGGGTAGAACTTCCAAAATGTTAGAAAAAACAGATTCTCTGAGTCATTTGAAAAATTGAAAAAAGCACTTTGAAACCTGTGGTGTTACTTGGATCTGGTCATTTTGAATTTCTCTTGACACCAGAATGGGAAAATGGAACAGAGCATACGTGAAGGCTCTCTATCAACACGAATCAGCAGCTCTCAAATTGTAGCTGAACTCAAAATGCAAACAACACGTCCAATGTTTCTCCATCGGCGAAGGAAAGGCTCATTGTTTGCAAGTAATGCTGTCCTCGCGAACATAAAATGTGCAACACACATTATTTCCTACAATCCCTGCAACATTTCTGTGAAGTCATACAATGATTTCCATTTTACAGATGAGAAAGCTGATCCATACGAAGGCTAAGTAATCTTTCCAAGGTTGCACTGCTAGAATGGAATTCTGATCCAGGTCTTTCTGTCTCCTGAGAGCTGGGCTATCTATCACAACTCTCTACTGTCTCAGCACTTTATAAATTGCTGCTGAATAAATCTGCTGAATGTTACATGTTCCAATAGAGCAACGTGAAAAAAAATTTTCAGGAAATAGAAAAACCTCTTAAGAAGCATGGGTATTGAGGGGCACCTGGGTGGCTCAGTCAGTTCAGCATCCAAGACTCCTGATTTCAGCTCAGGTCATGATCTCATGGTGGTGAGGCGGGGCCCTGAGTCGGGCTCTGCACCGGGTGAAGAGCCTGCTTAAGACTCTCTTCCTCTCCCTTTCCCCCTCCCCTGCTCATGCACGTACTCTCTCTCTCATAAATAAACAAACAAATAAATAAAGCATGAGTATCAAAAGCCAGTTATGCATTACATAATTCTCAGAGTGAACAGTCAACAGCCTGCCTGAGTATAAGTTGAGGAAAATGTGAATAACCATGACTGACTCCCCAGAAGACGCATCAGGACTTGGTGAGGTCTGAGTGGTTCACGCAGCTGTAGCTCAACTCTGATGCTGGGCCAGGGAGTACTTCCGTGAAGAAGTATCTATTAATCACCCAGAATGGGCTCGGAGCTGGGCTGGCTGCAGTGGGGGATTCGAGAAGACACCCACCTACTCCCTCAGTTCCCTGGAGTTAACTCTTTTTCTAATTTCTCAAGAGTTCTAGCTATTCTTGAAAGGCAAAACTTATATACTCCAATGAAAGGTGACACTGAATAACCACCAAACACCTCCCCCTGAAAGTGCTGAACTCGAAATCCTAATATTTTAAGGGTGCACGGAGAACGGTAAAGAGATCTGAACAGCACAGCCTAACGGTGCAAACATTCGGCAATTTGGGATAGTAGGGTTGACCATGCTTACTGCAGCATCCGTAAGGTAATGATTTGCAAGAGTACAGGGACCAAAGTCAAGAGAACACCTCTTAACTCTCACCTAAAGAAAAACATTTGTTTTCACAGGTGAAAATCCTTTCTGGGGGAGAGAGGGCAGTGCAGAGATAATAACAGGTGACTGGATCCTTGAATTCCTTCTTAGAATTAAAACTAACACAGTGTGACAATCTTGTTTCTTTTTTAGGGGGAGGGGTAGTCATTGTACAAAAGACTACCCAGAGACTTGAAAACAATGACTCCTAATTCCAGTTTCAATAAAAAAAAAAATGGAAGAGGCACTTTAATACTCACCAAATTCTTTACAGTTCAAATTTTGCGCCTGGGAAAACCCCCGACACTTTGCACCTTATTTGGGCACGTTAATGGCGAGTGGGGACACTCTGCCAGGTGTTAGGAATATAACCTTGAGTTAAGCCTCCGACTCTTGATTTCGGCTCAGGTCATGATCTCACTGTCATATGATTGAGCCCCACGTTGGGTTTTACGCTGATGGCACAGAGCCTGCTTGGGATTCTTTCTCCCCCTCTCTCTGCGTGCCCCCTCGCTTGTGTGCACACACCTCTTCCCCCCGCCCTCTCAAAATAGATAAACTTCAAAAAAGAAAAAAAGACATTCCCTGACCTCCTTGGGCTCACAGGCTCACACCCAGGTGGCTGGCTGGGAAGGAGTGATCTGATTATTTTGATTTTTCTAATTTGCCTGATCCTTGTCCTTCTTTTTCTTCTCCTGACATGGAGGTGAGGGAAAGTGGTGGGTATTTTATCAACTCTTGACTAATCACCTACCACATTCTGGGCCAAACATCGTGCATCTGGAAACTGTACAGAAAACACACAAACCCCAAGTAGGGAATAATGGCCTGAGACGAAGCAGAAAAGAAACGAGGTGGAATTTTCCTTGGAGACAGATGTGACTGGGGGGTCTGCTCCCTGTGCAGACCCCCCAGCCTCCGGAAGTCCCAGGAGGAGAAGACAGATGTGGAGGTGTAGCCTGGGAGATCCTGTTCCCCTTACAACTACCACCCCCTCAAGACCCCCTAGAAGGGCACAGAAACAACGTAATTAAATGACAAATCTAACATTAGCTGTGTTTACATGGTACCAGGCAATTCACTGTTGACTGAAAAAAACTTTTCTTGCTGGGTATTTGACTGACTTGCTATTTGGGATCCATATAAACAAGAACAACCTGCTTACAGACACATTTACTTACATAGAAACAAAAACATCACCACAGGTCTTTCAAATCCACGTTACTCCTTTCTATTTGTGTCAAAACTCTGCCTTCCCATCATAAGAGTCTGTACCTTTGAATTTCCCAAGGAAGGTTTCACTGTATTAGCTTTGACTACGGCAGCTCCTTCTCTCGTGACCCAGGCAACTCATTTCTGCCCACACAGTCCACCCTCTGGTTTGGGCACATACAGGGGAGCTCTTTGCTGATCACCCTGTGTTGGGCCACACCTCGGAGAACTTAATTTTAGGGATACGGAGGGAGGGTCTTTACAAGGAAATGATAAATGCACAAAGGAAGGAATGGGTGCATCCAGAGAAGGAGAGCATTACTGGGGGCAGCTGGAGGTACTGCATGAGGTAACGAGCAGAATTCCGCCTTTCCCTGTCTCTGACGCGAGGGCACAAACCTGCAAAGATGTGTAAAATAACATCAGCAGATTCAGGCATTTACTCAGCACTCGTGTATGCAATCCTATCCTACAGTGAACAGAGTACTCGCCAGTGTATCCAGCAGAGGCCTTGTGAACACTCCTAATTAACTGGACTTTGTGTCGCAAAAATCACTTTAATTTCAGTTACGTTAAATTATAAACAGGAATGCCTGGGTGGCTCAGTCGGTTAAGCTTCCAACTCTTGATTCTGGCTCAGTTCATGATCTCACCATTCGTGAGTTCGAGCCCCGTGTCAGGCTCCGCGCTGACTGTGCAGAGCCTGCTTGGGATTCTGTCTCCCTCTGCCCCTCCCCTGCTTGTGCTCTTTCTCTCTCCTCTCTCTCTCTCTCTCTCTCTCTCTCAAAATAAATAAATAGACTTGAAAATTTTTATATATAAACCGTGGAGCCAGGAAATTTGTAGAAATTCAGGGTATTTCCTTAGTAAATGAACTGATACAAATTCATTCAGGTCAAAAGTTGTGAAAGCGAGCATTGTTATCATATTTTTGCAGCAGAGAACACTGTGATGGTCAATGGCACTAAAAATAGCTGAGGAAAGAATTAGGAGTTCATAACTGGAAACAAGAAAACAACAACCTTATCCAACGTAGCAAAATGTCCGTTAGCATCCCTCTCTATGAATTATTCTGACAATAGGAAATGGAATTTAATTTTTTTTCTCTAATCCATAACTGTATGTCCCCTCCCCTGTGCCCTCTGGGAAAACCTTATTCATGAACGGATAATTCCCAGATAACTAAATTCTTTGCTGACTGTTTCCATACAGCTCCACAACAACAAGGCAGCTCCTGAACTTGCCACTTCAAGTTCCTGTCGCTTCAGCAGTGATGTCATGGAAAGACATCCCCACGTGCTGTTTTTGTTGCCCAGCTAGAGACTGTAAAGGAAATTATGCTCTGCCTCTAGGTTTTAATTTTCCATGAAAAGTTATTCTCATTGCCAGAGCTGCCTAAACTGTGAAAGAAAAGTGATTTAATTAGGTCATAGCCATAGTTAGATTTTTAAGCACACTCTTCTGACAGAAAAGTCACATTTCACAGCTTTGTTGGGTTTAATAATTTATTTTCATCAAACCATTCCTGACGTGTTACGGTGCTGAATAACAACGGAGGGAGGAAGACATGAGAATCACTAACTGCTGTGCAGGAAGTTATCTCTTCAAGTGAGCTTTTCTTTTCTTTTCTTCTTTTTTCTTCTAACATTTATTTATTTTTGAGAGACAGTGCACAAGCAGGGGAGGGCCAGAGACAGGGGGGACAGAGGATCTGAAGCCGGCTCTGTGCTAACAGCGGTGAGCCCAATGCGGAGCTCAAAGTCATGAATCGCGAGATCATGACCTGAGCTGAAGATGGACTGAGCCACCCAGGTGCCCCTCAAATGAGCTTTTCACTGTCCCAGCAAGAGAGGTGGAGTCTTGGGCTGATTAGAGGGAAGACCGAGTCGGGGAGGCTCCTCTTTCCTGATTCCCTTTCCCCATTCAGTAAGTGTGGAAAGACAGTAACAGGCTCTCCACACCCAACAGGCGGTGACGATGACAAGAATGATGAGGAAAATAAAGGAAAGGAAGTAACTGTGTCCACTTTGGCACCATATGTACTAAATTTGGAACATTACCGAAAACGATTAGCATGGCCCCCCTGCACAAGGATGACACACAAATTCATGAAGCGTTCCCTAGTTTTCTGTAACTACGTGAGGTGATGGATGTAAACTTGTTACAGTGATTGTTTCGCGGTATATACAAAATCAAATCATCATGTTGTGCACCTTAAGCTAATAGTTATATGTCAATTATATCACAATAAAACTGGGTGGGGCAGGGAAGGGGTAACAGTAGCAACAGAGTAGGAAGAGGGAGAGAACTAACACTGTTCAGCATAGACGACCTAGTGAGAGCAAAACGTGATGGGCATCATAACTCTACTCCCAGGATTTCCCATAGTGTCTTCTTTGTGTGTGTGTGCACACCCGCACGTATGTGTATACTCGTGCATGCCGGATACTGAACCTAAGAAGTCTCATTCCTGAGCCTGAAAGATGTGTTTACTTGTCACCTCCTCAAAAGTTCAACTTATGATTCAAAATCAAGCCTTGAAACTTCTGTACAAATACATCTAAAAACTTAAGCAAAGAGTAAACAATTATGTTATTTAGAAGACACGAAATTTGTGTGATCCCATATTAAAAGACACTAAGCTGTTCCTTCTTCTTTAGAAAAAAATTTCTACCAGAAATGGCAAGAGTTTTATCAATGGTCTTGGAGACATTTTAAAATTCCAAACATCGGGGCGCCTGGGTGGCTCAGTCGGTTGAGCTTCCGACTTCGGCTCAGGTCACGATCTCACGGGCCGTGAGTTCGAGCCCCGTGTCGGGCTCTGGGCTGATGGCTCAGAGCCTGGAGCCTGCTTCCGATCCTGTGTCTCCCGCTCTCTCTGACCCTCCCCCGTTCATGCTCTGTCTCTCTCTGTCTCAAAAATAAATAAACATTAAAAAAAATTTTTTTTTTAATTCCAAACATCGAACCCTCACAGCATCTGTTGACAATGCTTTTACAAGTTCATCCTATACACAAAACAGGCTTAATTTTACCCGGTAAACTGACATTGCCAAGACTCCTTCTTGGTTCAATATCTTGGCAATAGGTCAAGAGAAATGTCAACATGTCTTTGAAAAAAGAAAGACATTAGTCTGTGCTCCCAAGATCTGGCAAAACAGCCGGAGAGACAGCTAGTCAAAACTCAGAAAAATTCTTATCCTTTTAAGAGATCTTCATAAGGATAAATCCATCAGAGGCTGAAACTTACCAGTAGATCTTCTCACCCCTTTTAAGAGCAACCCCTATAGAGGAAACACAGTTCAGGATGGCGGTCTGTTACTACACAGGGAGATGTTGTTATGGAGACAGCTCTGAAGGCTCCCTGGCAATCCCAGTGTATAATTAAGGCTCCATCACAGAACAGCCAGCAGGGTGGTCTCCATGGGAACCAACAAACACACATTGTCACGGGCCTAGCAACTGTTCTGAATCAATGACTCTTTATATAGGTTTAAAAACATTGTGAATGGGGCATCAATTGCTTCCTTTGTTAGACAATGTCTGATTAAATATGTGTGAGAGACCCCGTTCTCATGCATGCTGAATCTCCAGTAGTGTCTAGAGTAGGCTGCCCACAGCTAAATTCACTTACCTAGAACTAGGAAATACAAATGATAAATTCAGACTCAGGAAGTCACTGGTTAATTTGGTGAAAGAATTAAACCATTGGTCGACAGTGCCAGGGATGACTGGCACCCACTCTTCTATGGCTGTCTAAATATTATCCCATCCTCTCAGTACACTAGACATTATTATTATATTTGTTTACAGATGAGCACACATCTAGAAGGCGGCAGACCTGGGACTCAAAGGTAGGTCAGAATGAAGTCCTGGTCCAGGTTTATATAACTCTATATAATAATGCTCTTTGTTTTCGTACCACATTATCACGCCCCAGCTACCCTCACAGACATGATCTCATATATTCTGCTTTTATCTTGAAACATTGGGGAGTTCAGTTCTAGAATTTTCTAATTTTGCAATATTTTCTTCCTTGATCTTTCTTTGTCTGCCCGCTCTACTTCTGCACCCACCACGCACTCCAGGTTTGAAGATTTACATGGGACCCTTTCTAGGAAGGTTTCCCCCATGTCTAGGAAGGTTTACCTGGACTGTGTGAGAAGCATTTTCCTAAGCAGCAAAGGGAAAGGAAGCCCATTACATAAGATTCTGACTGCCCAAACTCTAATAACAGCGGAAAACATCCCAATTAACTGCTTGTAGCATTTACACATAATCTTCTATGACAGAAGGCAGACTTGGGTGATAGGGATGGAAGGTGAGATTGCCGATTCCTACTTTATTCTGATGGGTTCTATTAAGGACTTTTTTTTGAGAGAGAGAGAGAGAAAGTATGAGTGCATGCACACATGTGTGCAAGCGGGGGTGGGAAAGGGCAGAGGGAGAAAGAGGGAGAGAATCTCAGGGAGGCTCCACACTCAGCTTGCAGCCCCACACGAGGCTTGATCTTGAGACTGTGAGATCACGACCCGAGCTAAAATCAAGAGTCAGATGTTATCGACCGGGCCACCCAGGTGCCCCTATTAAGGACTTTTAAAATCTGGCAAATGCTTTATTAAGTAGGTACTGATAATCAATGATCAGGCTCCTGGCAAATCATCATTATATATAATCATACAATTGAATGTACACATCATCAGCATTTAGCCTTAAATATTAGATTCATCAACACTGTCAGAGCTCACTCGAGTCATAACATTTCTAACATTTCTGAGCTACCTGATCAAAACCAAACAGTGAGGCTCTTTCCCTGTTCCCCTGAAACCCCAGTCCCATGCATCTCTTGGGAAAGCCTCCTTCCCATTTTTCACTGCCCTTCTACTGAGGCTCAGGAAAAGGGCTGTCTTCTCTAAAGCAAGCCCCCATTCCCCTTCCGTCTCCCATTGAAGTTCATCATTCTCCCTATTTCCCCTCATTCTTCAGCATCTCCAAATCTCTCTGTATATGGCGTCTTCTTTTCTAGTTTCAAATATGCCCAAGTCCTTCTTTCCTCAGGAAAGAAATTATCTTTGCTAGATCTGACTATCCCCCTGCCCACCACCAGTCACAGTCTCCTTCCTGCATCTGTGTATTCTTGGATATTTATGATCTATCTTCCGCCCCCCTCCCACCCTGCCCTTATAAAACTTTTTCCTGCACGACCAGTAATGTCCTTGGTCTAGGCTCATCCCAATCCAAACCTCTCTGACCTCTTGGCAGCATTTTGCTTTACTCCTTTAAACTCTTCCTTAGACTTCCCCACAGAGAACTTTCCCAGCTTTCCTTGGCTATCACTTCTCTCTCCCACACATTATTGATCTCTGGTATTGAAGTATCTCCCAAGAAAGGCTTAGCCCTCTGCTCTGCTCCACCCACATCCTCTTGCTCCTGCAGTGAGCTCATCTATTTCTTCACGTTCCTTTTTTTTTTTTTTTAGTTTTTTTTTTTTTACACTTATTCATTTTTGAGAGACAGAGACAGCGCACAAGCGGGGGAGGGGCAGAGAGAGAGGGAGACACAGAATCAGAAGCAGGCTCCAGGCTCTGAGCTGTCAGCACAGAGCCCGACACGGGGCTTGAACCCACGTACCGCGAGATCATAACCTGAGCCGAAGTCTGACACCCAACCGCCCGAGCCACCCAGGCGCCCCATTCACGTTCCTTTTTTAAAAACATGTTTGTTTATTTATTTATTTATTTATTTATTTATTTATTTATTTATTTAGAGAGAGAGTGCACACGTATATGTGTGAGAAGGGGAGGGGCAGAGAAAGAGAGGAAGAGGGAGAATCCCAGGCAGGCTTCACTGTCAGAGCAGAGCCCAATGCGGGGTCAATCTCATGAACCTTGAGATCATGACCTGAGTGGAAATCAAGAGTCGGACACTTAACTGACTGGGCCACCCAGGCGCCCCTCTTGACGTTCTTGATTCCAACTCCACTGCTCTAGGCAGAGCCCAAAGGGACACATGAAGCCCTGAGCTCTGCCCTCCCTTTCACCCCATGTGTCCAGCACAAAGCAGTTCCATTTAGATGCTCCCTCACCATACACATCTGTCTAAAATAGATTTCACCAGCTTCCCTCCCCAAAGATGTTCTTTTATAATCCCCCCACCCGTTTCTGTGACGCCATGGAAGTCTCATGTCTGAAGCCACAAACCTTGGGGTCATTTGTGAACCTCCCTATCGGCCACTCCCTGGACCCAAACGACTATCACACACTCCCTACTGCTCTAAAAGGATCTGGGTCTTTGTTATCTAATTCTTTGATCACATAACATTTATGTGATAGATTAAACAATCACAATTTCTTTTTCTTCAGACTGTCAGTCAAGTTGACCTTCCCTCCCTTCTAAATGCTTGGAACTCATTTCCAACATGACTTGCCTTTAGACGGTCTCATTCAAAAGTTCACAGTGATCTCCAGGGCATGGCTTTTAGGGCTTCCTAACTGTCTCTTCCAGGCCCATTTCCACCCTCACACCCTCACACTCTCCTCCTCCTCTGGTCAAATTTATTTCCTCATGGTTCCCCACGTGCACGTCCTGCCTCGGGACCCCTGCCATTCATCCTGGAAGGCTGTCCTTCCATTTCCACTTCTCCCAGGCAACCTGGGCTTGCAGGGGCCAGTTCGGTCTCTCCACCACCTCAGCCCACTTGGAGCTTCCCTTTACCCAACTCCTGAAGTCAGTACTACCCCGCTTAGCAATGTACTGTAACAGTCTCACCCTGTCACTCTTATCTCCTCCTCTGGATTATAAGATGCACTCGGCAGGCCCTACACATATACTAACCCATTTTCCCCACCCCAGACTCCAAAGGTTTCCCCAATAAAGGCTGACTGGTAGAATCATGTCCAAAAAGAAGGCCATTCAAAGAGAGACCACATACCTTGATATCAGGCACTTTTAATACTACCCAAACTGAAAGAATCTAGTATACCATGAAGTCCCATGGAAATAGCAATTGTTTCTGGTAGGCAGTAAATTATGACACATTGTCAGGGAAGGGACTGGGGGAGGCAAGCAAGGTACCTAGGGTGCAACATTTAAGGGGGCACTCATTGTTCTCAGGTGCCGACCCCACACTGCATGATGGCCCTCATCCCAGCCCTGTGCATGTGAAAAATGAGACTCCTAACATTCAAAATACAAACTAAACCAAATCAAGAGACACATACAAGGCAGGCTATAGAAAAATCTTTCCCAGGGCCATAGAGAACAAACTAAGACTTGGTTTCCTGGTCTACCACTGAGTCAGGACAAAATGGCGGCAGCAACTATGGCATTAACTTAAAGGAAAAAAGCATTCTTATGGAAGCAGCTTTGAAATGGAGAGCAAAACCTGGATTCTAAGGGCCCTAGAGGGCCAGAGCTGCTGTCTGGGAATGAATCTTCTCTCCTGGCTCATCCTCAACATAAACTCACTCTGGCCTCAGTTGCTTCTTCCCAGTGGATGCTGAGAACACCAGTCAGTTTGAAGTTAACCAGGATGAGACAAGGCACTATTCAATCCGGAAAAAATTCTCACATGATAACTTAAATCTACTAGAGAAACCCATTAGCATACCACATCTTCCTTATATGTCTACACATTTCATTGCTTTCGTCTTAAATTCATTCACTTTTTCCTGCATCAGTGCTTTACAAGTGGGAAGAGATTCCAAGATTTTATGAAGATGAAGTTAGATTTCACATGCCCAAATTTATCAAACTGAAGGGAGAAATAAAAAAAGTTGCTAAAAAGGTTGCTTTTTAGAAGGTTTCTTCTTTAAAAAATGTTTGTTTGTTTGTTTGTTTGTTTTGAGACAGAGAGAGAGCAGAGGAGGGGCAGAGAGAAGAGAAAGAGAATCCCAAGCAGGCTCCATGCTGTCAGCACAGATGCTGACAAGGGAATTGATCTCACAAATGATGAGCTCATGACCCGAGCCAAAATCAAGAGTTGGACATTTAATTGACTGAGCCACCCAGGTACCCTGAGAATGTTTCTTAAATTCACAGATAGAAAAACAAGAATAACAATGGTAACAATATAAAGTGACTTCAAAGGCCCTTTTTTTTCCCATGCTGAGCATTCTCAGACCTAAAGAAGATACTAAGATAAGGACCAGAGAGAAGCATGGATACCTTAGAAGTGATGAAGTTCATGTGACAACTCCTTGGAAAATAGCAGAGAATGGATCCTTCTGGAGCAAGGAAGAAGGTGCCCTCAGCCTCTTCTGAATGACCTTCCTTTCTGAGTGTCTTTGAGTTTTTCCACAGAATCCAAATTCTCCTCTGGGGCCAACGGAACATCCTTCTGAGTCATTTTCCGAACATGCTGGCACTCACTAGAGTCACAATGACGTCATGGGGAAATGTTGTATTGCTAAGTACAATTATGTTGTATTTCAAATGTCAGCACATTCTGATGTGTAGGTGGTCCAAAGAATGGGAAAGTATTATGCCACTGAGGATAACAGAGCTTATTTTCAAACAGAAAAGAAAAAGGAGGAGGAGGGGAGGGAGAAAAAGAGAGACTACTGAAGCTAGAAGAGACCTTAGTGGCTCATCTAATCCAATCTTCAACATTTAAGGAGGATTAGCATTAAACCTTAGCAGCCAATTAAAAACCCTTATACTTTCGAATCAGCTACAGAGAAGGAAATGATGAACCTCACCTCCCCCCAAGTTTAAAAGAAAATGAAAAATTTAAATAGGTAAAAAGGAGGCTCATGAAAGTAGTGGCCAAACAGGCAAAGCCATACACAAGAAAAATATCCTTCCTAATACCAACAGACAATATTTAAGCACTATTCTTTGAGCACTTTGCAGCTTTCAGGGATGGTTTAATGCCATAAAATCCACCCACTATAAATGTAAAGTTCAACGATTTTTTTTTTTTTAATTTTTTTTTTTTCAACGTTTATTTTTGGGACAGAGAGATACAGAGCATGAACGGGGGAGGGGCAGAGAGAGAGGGAGACACAGAATCGGAAACAGGCTCCAGGCTCCGAGCCATCAGCCGAGAGCCCGACCCGGGGCTCGAACTCACGGACCGCGAGATCGTGACCTGGCTGAAGTCGGACGCTTAACCGACTGCGCCACCCAGGCGCCCCTCAACGATTTTTTTAAAGTGGGCTCCACGCCTAGCACAGAGCCCAATATGGTGCTTAAACTCATGACGCTGAGATCAAGACCTGAACTGATATCAAGAGTGGGAGGCTTATCAGACGCCCCAAAAATTCAATGATTTTTTTAACTGTTTATTTTTATTTATTTTTTGAGAGAGTGAGTGTACACACGAGCAGGGGAGGGACAGAGACAGAGGGAGAGAGAGAGAATCCCAAGCAGGCTTCACACTCAGCGCTGAGCCCAACATGGGGCTCGATCTCACAACCATGTGAGATCACAACCTCCACCAAAATAAAGAGTCAGATGCTTAACCGACTGAGCCATCCAGGTGCCCCCAAAATTCAATGATTTTTAATGAATACATTTAATAAATTAATTTAAATGATGGTGCAACCATCACCACAACCCAGTTTTAGAACATTTCTATGAACTAAAATAACTTCCTTGAACCTATCTGTAGTCAATTTTTGCTCCAAGAAACCATCACTATGCTTTCTGTCTCCATAAATTTGCCTTTTTTGGAAATTTCAATAAGTGGAATCATACTCTATGTATTTTTTTGCACTGGCTTCTTTCACTTAGCACAACGTTTTTGAGATTCATCTGTGTTGCAGCAATGAGGTAATAGTCCATTCCTGTTTATTGCCAAATAGTATTCCATTGTATGTGAACAGTACATCTCTTTTATACATTCACCAACTGATGGCCATTTAGATATTGTCCAGTTTGGGGCTAATATGAATAATGGTACTCTGAGTGTTCATGTTAAAGTCTTTTTGTTTTCATTTCTCTTGGGTAGAGTTCTAGGAACAGAATTGCTGAGCTATTTAGTCAGTTTATGCTTAGCATTTTAAGAAACTGGCAAAACAGTTTTCTAAAGTGGCTATACCATTTTACATTCCTACCAGTAATTTATGAGGGTCCCAGTTTATCCACATCCTCGTCAGCTCTTGATATTGTCTATATTTTTTTTTAATTTTTTTTTCAACGTTTATTTATTTTTGGGACAGAGAGAGACAGAGCATGAACGGGGGAGGGCCAGAGAGAGAGGGAGACACAGAATCGGAAACAGGCTCCAGGCTCTGAGCCATCAGCCCAGAGCCCGACGCGGGGCTCGAACTCACGGACCGCGAGATCGCGACCTGGCTGAAGTCGGACGCTTAACCAACTGCGCCACCCAGGCGCCCCTGTCTATATTTTTTTATTACAGCCATCTTAGTGAGTGGGTAGTGATATCTGATCATGATTTAATTTGCATTTCCCTAATGGCTAATGACATTGAGTTCCTTTTTATGGACTTCACAAACCATTCATATATCTTCTTTGGTGAAATGTATGCCTATTCATATCTTTTTTTTAAAGTTTTTATTTAAATTCCAGTTAGTTAACATACAGTGTAATACTGGTTTTAGGAGTACAACATAGTGAATCAATACTTCCATATCACCGGGTACTTATCACAAGTGCCCTTCTTAATCCCCATCACCTGTTTCACCCACCGCCCCCACCTTCGCCCTGGTCATCAGTGTGTTCTCTATAGTTAAGAGTCTGTGTCTTGGTTTGCCTCTCTTTCTTTATTTTTTCCTTTTTCTTGTTGGTTTTGTTTCTTAAATTTCACATATGAGTGAAACCATGTTATCTGCCTTTCCCTGACTGATTTATTTCTCTTATTAGCATTACACTCTCTAGGTCCACCCACGTCATTGCCAAGTGGCGAGATACCATTCTTTTTATGACTGAGTAATATTCCATTATATAATATTTATGTATTCACATCTTTCAACCATTTTTTTGGTTGGGTTGTATGTAGTCTCACTGAAGAGAGTACAAAGAATTCTTTATATATTCTAGAAACAAGTCCTTAATCAGATACATAATTTGCAAATATTTTCTCCTAGGCTGTGGCTTTTCATTTTCTTAACAGTGTCTTTTGACCATTAATTTGAATTGCATACTATTTTAATTTAAATGAAGTCTAAGCCTGGGGTACCTGTGTGGCTCAGTCAGTTAAGTGTCCAACTCTTGATCTCAGCTCAGGTATTGATCTCAGTCAGGGTCATGGATTCAAGCCCTGCGTTGGGCCGCACACTGGGTGTGAAGCCTATTTTTTAAAAAAATGAAGTCTAATTTATCACTTTATGGCTTATGCTTTTGGTGTCATATCTGAGAACTCTTTGCTTAAACCAGGGTTGGTAAGATTTCTTCCCGCAGTTTATTCTAAGAGTTTTCTAGTTTTAGCTCCTATATTTAGGTTTACAATCCACGGTTGAGTTGATGATAAGAGAGAGGGTTTAAATACTTTTTTTTTTTTTTTTTTTTTTTTGGCATACCTGGTTGTTCCAGCACCATTTGTTGAAAAGAAAATCCTTTCCCTGTTCAATTGCCTTGGCACTTTTATTGAAAGTCCAGAGACCATAAATGCCTATCCAATGCCAATACCATAATGTCTTGATTATTCTAGCTTTATAAAATTCTAAAATCATGTAGTTTAAATCCCCCAACTTTCTTCTTCTTTTTAAAGTTTATTTATTTATTCTGAGAGAGAGAGCATGTGTGGGAGAGGGGCAGAGAGAGAGGAGGGGAGCGAGAATCCCAAGTAGGCTCTGCACTGTCAGCACAGAGACCCAGCTAGAGCTTGAACTCACGAACCAAACCGTGAGATCATGATCAGAGCTGAAATCAAGAGTTGAATGCCCAACGGACTGAGCCACCCAGGTGCCCCTGTTTTTCTTTTTCTAAATTGTTTTGGCTATTGAATTTCCAAATAAACTTCAGGATCGGTCTGTGGATTTGTACAAAGCGTTTGCTGGGATTTTGACAGGGATTACATTAAATCTATTGATCAACTTAGGAAGAATTTCCATCTTAACATCGAGTCTTTCCATTTATTGAGATCTTAGATTTCTCTGAGACTTTACAGTTTTCAGTCTTGAACTGCATTAAGTTCCTAAGTATATTTTTAATGCTGTTATGAATGAAATTATTTTCTTAATTTCATTTTTATGAACATGACTGTTCATTATTAATACATAAAACTATGAATGATTTTTGTACATTTATCTTGTATCTGAGACCTTGATAAATCGTTTATTAGTTCAATTAATGTTTTTATAGATTTCTTAGGATTTTCTACATGTAGGATAAATGTCATCTGTGAATATAGACTATTTAATGTTTTCCTTTCTAATTTGGATCCTTTTTTTTTTTTTTTTGGTCTTATTGCACTGCCTGATAGACGTGATGAGGCACAAACATTCTTGTACTGTTCCCAATCTTAGGGAGAAAGTACTCAGTCTTTCACCATTAAGCATAATGTTAACTACAGGTTTTTCACATGTGCTTTTTATCAGGTTGAGAAGATTCCCTTCTATTACTAGTTTGTTGAGTCTTTAAAAAAAAATTTTTTTTTAACGTTTATTCATTTTAAAAGACAGAGAGAGACACAGCATGAATGGGGAAGGGGCAGAGAGAGGGAGACTCAGAATCTGAAACAGGCTCTGGGCTCTGAGCTGTCAGCACAGAGCCCGATGCGGGGCTCGAACTCATGGACTGCAAGATCCTGACCTGAGTTGAAGTCAGAAGCTCAACCGACTGAGCCACCCAGGTGCCCCGAGAGTCTTTTTTAATCACGAATGGATGTTGGGTTTTTGTCAAATCATTTTTCTGCACCTACTGACATGGCTCCTTTTTTATTCTTTATTCTGTAAATATAATGTATTATAGTACTTTCCATTTGTTAAACCAACTTTGCATTGCTGATAAATCTCACTTGATTATGGTATAAAATTCTTTTTCTATGTTGCCAGATTCGGTTTGCTACTGTTGTGTTAAAGATCTGTATTCATGGAGAATATTGGTCTATAATTTTCTTATGATTTTATTTAGTCTGGCTTTGGTATCAGAGCAACTCATAGAATAAATTGGGAGTTATTCTCTTTCCTCTGCTAAGAGAACTTGTAAAAAAAAATATTTCATTTAAAAATATTTGATAGAATTCATCAATAAAGCCCATTGGACCTTAGCTTTTCTTTGGGTAAAGATGTTTAATCACTACTTACATTTATTTACTTGTTATGAGTTTATTCAGATTTTCTATTTATTCTTGAGTCAATTTTCCTGGTTTGTATGTTTCTGGGAATTTGTCCATTTCCTCTAAATTGTCTACTTTGCTGGTATAATATGAATAAAATTATTCATAATATATAATCCTTTTAGTTTATATAGAATCAGTGGTAATGTCCCTGATTTCATTTCTAATTTTGATAAGTTGTATCTTCTTTCTTATTTTCTTAGTCTAGCTAGAAAATAAATAATTCTCCCGTGTGATTCTTTGCCTCATGGGCTATTTAGAAGTATGTTATTTAATTTCCAAATAAATGGTTTTTTCTAGATTTTTTTTCTGTTGTAAATTCATTTTCTTTTTTTCTTTCTTTTTTTTTTTAATTTGAGAGAGAAAGAGAAAGTGTGAGTTGGGGAGAGGGGCAGAAGGGGAGAAAGAGAGACAGAGAGAGAGAATCTAAGCAAGCTTCATGCTCAGCACAGAGCCTGAAGCAGGGCTGGATCCCACAACACCAGGTTCATGACTGGAGCCAAAATCAAGAGTCGGATGCTCAACAAACTAAGCCACCCAGGTGCCCTGTTGTAAATTTCTAATTTAGCTCTGCTGTGGCCAGAGAACATATGTTAAATGATTTTGATCTTTTCAAATTTACTAAGACTTGTTTTGTGACACAGCATAACACTTATCCTGAAGAATGTTCCATGTATGTTTGAAAAGAATGTGTTTTCTGCAGTCAATGGATAGAGTGTCACATGTCAGTTATGACAAGTTGGTTGACAGTATTGTTCAAGTCATCTGTACCTTCTATACTCTTACTTTTCTTCTGGAACTCTTATATATGTTAATATGCTTGATGTTGTCCCACAGGTTTCTGAGCCTCTGTCCATATTTCTTCAATTATTAAACGATCTTTGTTCTTTAGATTGAACAGTTTCTTTTGCTCCACCTTTCAGTTCACTTAGTTTTCCTTCTGCCCTTCAAGTCTGTTATTGAGTACCTCTAGAGGATTGTTCATTTCATTTATTATACTTCTCAACTCCAGAATTTCCACGTGGTTCTCTTTTTTTTTAATCATCTCTCTTTATTGAGATTCTGTATTCACTGACTCTTTCGATTCTTTAAATATGGTTTCCTTTAGATCTCTAAGCATATTTAAATAGCTGCTTTGCAGTCTTTTTCTGCTAAGTCCTATATCTGAGGACAGACACTCAGACACAGTTCCCATTAACTGCTTTTTTCCTGTGTATGGATCACGCTTTCTTGTTTCTTTGAATGCCCCTAAATTTTTTGTTAAATATTGGACATTTCAGATAACATATGGTAGCAACTTTGGATTCTGACTTTTCCCCAGAGCATTGTTGTTTTGCTTATATAGTAATTTGCCTGGACTAAGTCAATGAAATCAGTCTCCCATATACGGTACAGCTGCTGATGTCCTTAATTTTTTTTCTTGTTTTTATTTTTAAGCTTTTTCTGGCTTTCTAGAAGCCATCCACATGTCTGCATAGCTTAGTGTTCTAGCAAAGACTAGTCAGAGGTTTTGCTCAAACACCTTCAGCCAGAAAGGCTTCTCTCTGCTTCTGACTGTGTGTGGGCTGGGGAGTACATTCAAACTTCAGGCTGAAGTTTTTCATGTCTGCCCCAGCTTTTACTTTCTACTGGCTCTCTCCCATCTCCTCTGTGCGTGCACGCAGGCTCTGCTGGCCAGGGACATGTGGGTGTTTTGGGCACACTCCATCTCTGCTACTCGTGCACACAGACTCCGGTCAACCTGGGACACATGAAGAGCTATCAAGCCCCTGATGGCTGTCTCACCTCCCCGAACTACCCACTAGTCCCCAGCTAGACCACTGGTCCATTGCTTGCCCCAAAGAGGACTGTAAACTCAAGATAGTGGAGATACTAGCTCTTCTTACTGATTTACCACTGACATGGCCACTTTAGCTAAAAATACTCCAAATAGAATATTCTGGAAGTGGTAGCAAGGCTGCTGGTTTTCACAGCCTGCCCTGCTCTGGTTGAAATAACACACTGACAGAGCTGGGGAGGAGGGAATGGGAGCAACCTGAGGTAAGAACGCCACAGGCTCACGCTGTTCCTACCCAAAGTTTAGCAGTTTTCGTGAACAAATGCTTGCTTCCCAGTTTGTTGCATGCCTTTGGTCAATTTTTAGAGAGCTGAAATGGATATTTTTGACAATCTTTTCCCAGCTTTCCAGTTACTTTTTGTGAGGAGGATTTGTCAACCTCTTCATTCTGTCATGCAAGAAATCAGTATCTCAGTCACTCTTCACATTTTGCTATAATTAGAATTATTAATGCTGTTAAAAGGAAGAACTATACAGGTGAAAATATTACCATGAAATGTTGTTTTCAAAGAAAATGTTTTTGTTTTCTGGCAGAAAAAATCAACAAACATAAAGACGAGTGAAGATCTAAGCTTAAATGATGATTTCATGAGATTAAGTTAAAAAATCTCATTTCTCAGGGGCACCTGGGTGGCTCAGTTGGTTAAGTGTCTGACTTTGGCTCAGGTCATGATCTCAAGGCTCATGAGTTCGAGCCCCGAGTTGGGCTCTGTACTCACAACTCAGAGCCTGGAGCCTGCTTCAGATTCTGTTTCCAGCTCTCTGCCCCTCCCTCCCTCCCTCTCTCTCTCTCTCTCTCTCTCTCTCTCTCTCTCAAATATAAATAAACATTTAAAAATTTAAAAAAAGAGAGATCTCATTTCTTTTTTTTTTTTTTTAATTTTTTTTTTCAACGTTTATTTATTTTTGGGACAGAGAGAGACAGAGCATGAACGGGGGAGGGGCAGAGAGAGAGGGAGACACAGAATCGGAAACAGGCTCCAGGCTCTGAGCCATCAGCCCAGAGCCCGACGCGGGGCTCGAACTCACGGACCGCCGAGATCGTGACCTGGCTGAAGTCGGACGCTCAACCGACTGCGCCACCCAGGCGCCCCGAGATCTCATTTCTTAGAAGCAACACCTAGGGCCCTACGACTTGACTCCTTCACAGACATGAGAGAAATGAATGACATACTCCACTAGGAAAAAGTTAGTCCCAAAGCATCTCAGTCACGACTGAGCATCCCCCAGCTGCTTTTCCTGTTTCTTATTTTCCCACTTCTCTATCATAGGCCTCAACCATGGTCATCAGATATGCAACGGACATTCCTAGAATAGTCTGTTGTTTGCAGTCTGGATACCGTCACAGCCCCATTCCTGCCCTGTGCATCCAGGAATCCAGTCTCGTAGAACTGGAGAAGACTTAGAGATTTTTGGGGGCAAAACCTTTCACGTTGAGATGGGGAAATTAAGGCTTAGGGGAGGTAAGGGGATTATCCTTTCCAGGAGTTTGATAAAGATTATGTCATGCTGATAAAAATAGTCAGAGGACCTCAGAAACCGTTACTGGAATGAGTGAGTTATCAAGTTCAGGGCCAATGACTGGGAATGGTTTCAGGAAGATCAAACACATGCTCCAAGAACACTGGACATGAAGGCTCCTGAGGTTGATTTTTCCCACTCCTTCCCTCTTTCTTACCTTAGCAAAGAAAATCCAGGCTGCACACTGCCCTGGGGCCATAAGGATTTTTAGCTTCACTGTGCTGAGCATGAGAAAGAATCCTAAAATTCCACTGGAAGGAGAAAATAATCTCTTGTTAGTGAGGCTTGTCTTCCTTGAGCCAATAGCTATTTTCTGTTACATTTTAACAGCTAGTTTCTAATTATTACACAACCTCTATCTCATCTGTGCTTTCTAGTGATCTCTGGATAAAAATATCAAATATTAAAAAACCCACGAAGCTCTAATTTTATGAGGAGCTATGATAAAAGTGTTTCACTGGGTGGGGGCAGGAAGGGAAGGAGTATAGAAACTTGGGAAATCTCTGGCTAAATCATGAAAGAAAAAAAAAATGTGGAGGACAATACCTCCTGCTCCCTCCCATACTATTTCTAGAGCTTGGTGCTTGCCAAGGTAGAGCTTCAATTTTTTTTTTCAAGCAGAACAAACTGCCAGAAAAAGACTTCCAAAGTGAAACTCACCATATGGGGACAGAGGGTCTGGACCGGCTCCTGGGTTCAAGGTAAGAATCTAAAGGGGAAGACTGGCTCCAGTAGCAGAAGCCACCCCCCGCCCCCCAACCCAGGCTGAGCTACACAGAAGCTATGCTTTGGGAATGATGCCTAAGCCCATCTGTGTGACCTGAAAGACCACACCCCATGGGAGCCCTAGAGGTCTAGAGCATCCAGACCTTGGCCTAGCAGTGGACACGTAATTAGTGGCCTACGCTGGAATCCATTTTTTTTTAATGTTTTTTTTTTTTTCAACGTTTATTTATTTTTGGGACAGAGAGAGACAGAGCATGAACAGCGGTGGGGCAGAGAGAGAGGGAGACACAGAATCGGAAACAGGGTCCAGGCTCTGAGCCATCAGCCCAGAGCCCAACGCGGGGCTTGAACTCACGGACCGCAAGATCGTGACCTGGCTGAAGTCGGACGCTTAACCGACTGCGCCACCCAGGCGCCCCTGGAATCCATTTTTAAAAATTTTTTTAAAAATGTTTTATTTTTGAGAAAGAGAGAGAGACAGAGACAGAGACAGAGACAGAGCATGAGCGGGGGAGGGGCAGAGAGAGAGAGGGAGACACAGAATCCAAAGTAGGCTCCAGGCTCTGAGCTGTCAGTACAGAGCTCGACGCAGGGCTCGATCCCATGAACTGTGAGATCATGACCTCAGCTGAAGTTGGAAGCTTAACCAACTGAGCCACCCAGGCACCCACACTGGAATCCATTTTTGAAAACATCACTGTGTGGCCAAGGACAAAGCAAAGGGCACTCCAAAACAGAATGGTCACTCTTCCTTGCATTCAGAGGCAGGGCAATCGGAGATGAGAGACTCCACGATCGAGGCTGACTTCCTGTAACTGTATCAAGTGGGCGCTTGAGTGTGACTTTTATTGGAAAATGAAAAGCAAGAGCTAGGACCGCAGTGGTACCCCAAACCAGAGAGGCTGGTCATACGAACTGTAGCTCTAGGCCCTCAGGTGACACCCTGCCATCTCACCTTTATTACAGGCACTGGTGTGTGGCTCCAACATAGACCAGGGGCTCTGAGAGGGCAGGGACCAACCTTGGGCTACTCTGATTTCCCCAACAGAGCCAAACATGGTGCCTTGGTCATTGTAGGTATTCCAAAAATATTTGATGGGTTTACTTAGAATCAGGCTGGATTGAATTAAACACCGATAAGGCCAAATTTCACAGAAACGTGTGCCTTTGCTTCATTAGATTAGATTAGTTTACAGCCGCATCCCTGGGGCAGGACCAAGGACAGGGATGAAGGTTCCCTTGTGTATATTTCAGCCTGTTGGCCACTGATAACCTGCAAAGTTTGTTCAGATTTGAATCTGCAGTCGCGAGAGGCTGGGCAGCTATGGATGAAGACAGGCAGTCATTCATACCCGAAAGGCAAGGTGGGTAAGCAGCCGGCTGGAAATTGAGTGACCTGGGCTGTGCCCACTGACCCTCATAACCTTGACCAAATCCCCCTGTTCCTCTTTTTTTTCTTGCCTCAGGTTCTGTGTTGTTAAAGCAGGAATAAGCATAGTGGTCCTTATCCTACCTTATGGAAATCAGAGACTTTCAGAACAGGAAGCCTCCCTACCCCCAAATCTCACTTTATTAACAAGCAAACTGAAGCCCAAGCACAATTTGAATCCAGGTTTCCTGGCTCGTTTAAAGGTTCACCACAGTATGGAGTGCCTGGGTGGTTCAGTCAGTTGAGGGACCGAGTCTTGATTTTGGTTCAGGTCACGATCCCAGGGTCACAGTATCAAGCCCCCGCATTGGGTTCCACACCGAGCATAGAGCCTGCTTAAGATTCTCGCTTTCACTTTCTCTCTCTCTCCCTCTTTCCCTCTGCTCCTCTCCCCTTCTCCCCCACTTGCACATGTGCTCTCTCTCTCTAAAATATGAAAAAAAATTAATACGGGTCCTCCACAGTTCTTCAAACTTCACCATGAAGATACGTTCTTGACTCAAGAGACAGAAGAGATGCTGCAGGTGCCCGCGGCCACCGCGAGGTTGGGAGTGGAAACTGGGGCAGCTAACGCTCCAGGGCTCCTCCTGGTGGCGTCCACCCCTGCCTCCAGGGATGTAACAACTTCGCACGTGCCTGTGCTGTCTCCCACACGCCCTCCCCTCTGATGCTCCCTTCTCTCCACCTCCAGCCAGAGGAAGGGCATGATGCCACATCCCCTTGCCCCTCAGCACACACTCTGCTAGAGCAGAGCCACTCGGGTCTGTGCCCGACACACGTGGGAAAGCATCCATGATTCCTTCCCATCCCTTGCCTGGTATGCCTGTGCATCATTTCTAAATTACTCATGGGTCCCTCTCTTTCTCCTTCCACACTCAGCTCTCCACCCCTCCCTGTGGAGGCAGATCTGAAAAGCAACAGGAGGATCCTATAAGTAAAAGAGCTCGGGCTCCCCTTCCATGTGTCTCTGGGTCATGGCTACCACTGTCCCCTTGGGCCTCCGTGACTCCTTCTGGGCTCCCACAGGGCCTCTGAAGGTGACAACTCTTAGCCTGAGATACGGTCATGGAGGAATCATGTGATGACATGGGGGAAACTGACACATTTTTAAAAGAGGTCAAGCTTTGTCCTGAAGCCAGGGGGATAGAATGTAATAGAGTTACATCAATTCACACAAAGACTTCCAAATCTTTTAAGTATAAAACCCTGATTTTTCATGCTGGGTTACAAGGAAGTTGCAGATTAAAAGGGGCAGAAATGGAGCTAGAACATCACCCCACAAGGCCAGCATCAATGGGCTGCGAACCGTGCTGCTCTGTTCCAAATAACCAAACAACGGATGCCCTTCCCTCTGCACTGTGTTTGCCGGTCCTGCCAAATAACCAGACCCAAAGGGAACAAGTGCACAGACCCCAAAGCAGCACTAACACTCATGCCACCCAGTCCTAGCTAACAGGCAGCCGACAAGTCCCGACCACATCAATAGGGATGGAGAAGATGACTCCTGTCAGTGTTTTCCTGAAACTTAGCTGCGGATGATAAACGAATCATTCTGAGGCTCAAATGCAAAACCAAACTGTACAACATTGGTACGTTTTGTCCTAACACACCCCGAAGTCAGAAATAGTAGCGAGCCACACAACCAGCTTCTTGACTCTGAAGAATCACTGCCTCACAAGGCACACTCTT
Source organism: Leopardus geoffroyi (assembly GCF_018350155.1). Classification (NCBI taxonomy): domain Eukaryota; kingdom Metazoa; phylum Chordata; class Mammalia; order Carnivora; family Felidae; genus Leopardus; species Leopardus geoffroyi. Next base: position 45,761,833 of record NC_059339.1, read on the forward strand.
TTATGCGTGGGAATAAGTGGTCTGGCTTGGCAACTGCTCATGGTCTGTTGACATTTTATTTATAGTCAAGCTGAGCAGATAATAATAATGGCCATCATTTCCTGGGCCAGGCACGATGCTTAGGGTTTACGCATCTTATTTAATATACACAAGCACCCATTGGTGGTATTATCTTTCCATTTTACAGATGAGGAAACTAAACTGATGCTTGGGGGAACTAGGGTGGCTTGCTCAAAGAGCAAACCAATCAGCAAGCAGCAAGGCTGGAATTCAGCCCAACACTGGACTTCCCACCATATCAGAACACACACCACGAGACTGTCCATTTCTCAGCACAATAAAGTCAAGCGAAGTGGGGATCATGGCAGGAAAGAGGGGACAGGGTGAGTATGAACTCCAACTATATGTATCCATCCCTATTGGTCTGAGGAGCTCCCACAGCCAAGTATTAAGGGTCACTTTGCTGTCTAGACGTCTCTTAGTCCCTGGTTTCCAAAACCTGTTTCTCAGGGTCTTAGGATTCAGTCAAGGCTTTTTAGAGATTGTCCTCTAGGGAAAAGGCAGGGACCAAGGAGGTAGCTGAATGGGTGCAATTCTGGACCCAAGTCTTCCCTTGAATGGAATCTGATTCATCATTTTATACACTCAAGTTCTGTTTAAGAATCGCTAGTGGAAGGGGCTCAGTCGGTTAAACATCTGACTCTTGGTTTTGGCTCAGGTCATGATCTCAATTCGTGGGGCTCAAGCCCCATGTCTTGGGATTCTCTGTCTCCCTCTATCTCTGCCCCTCCCCTCCCCTGTTCACTCTCTCTATCAAAATAAATAAATAAACATTTAAAAAAAATTGCTTGTGGAGGGAAAAACACTGGCTCTTCTGCAAGCTTGAAAACCACTGTCCTGGCCAAGGAACTTCTGCAGGACATGGTACCCCCAGACCCATGCTGGCCCTGAGCACCTGGCGATGCTCATGACAACCTGCTGATGGCCGACGGAGCTGCTTCCAGACCTGCACAGCCACCACTTTCTTCTGCCCCTCATTTGGGTAACTGGCAGTGACCCTGGACTTGACAAAGACAGAAAGCAGTACACACACAGACAAATTAATAGTGCTAGGGGCTTTCTGAGTTAAGCTTACCTGGCACAGCAGCTTCCATGGAACCTGTAGAAATACAGGAACGGAAAGTCCGGGACACTGAAGAGATCACCTGAGGAGCACAGCAAGGGTGAGACAATGACGCACATGCCCCTCTGCCCCCAGCTGTCCTGGAAAACGCAAGGCAAGGGTCTTTAGCACAGCAGCCATCAGAGCACTGAGCTGCACGGCACTGAATTCACTCTGGCATTCCCAGGGTTTCTAGGTTAGTGGCATTGTCTTAAAATAATAGTGTGATGCTGGGGCGCCTGGGTGGCTCAGTTGGTTGAGCGTCCGACTTCGGCTCAGGTCATGATCTCACGGCTCATCGATTTGAGCCCCACATTGGGCTCTGTGCTGACAGCTCAGAAGCCTGGAGCCTTTCTGATTCTGTGTCTCCCTCTCTCTCTCTACCTCTCCCCGGCTCATGCTCTGTCTCTCTCTGTCTCCCAAAAATAAATAAACATTAAAAAAAATGTTAAAAAAAAATAATAGTAGGATGCCCATAATGCCTATTTAGCGAGAGTCCGTCCTGTGCAGGGCACTATGCTAAAAGCTCTATGTACGACACCTCTTTCAGTCCTTGTAACTGCTGTGCGGTGTTTTATCACCCCCATTTAACTGGTGCTCAGAGAAGTTAAGGGATTTGTCTAGGATTACACAACTCTTGAACTGTGAAGCCAGAATGTACACCCCAGTCACTCCAAACCCTACAATCTTTCCTTGTCACCAGGCGGCCATCCTGGCCCAAGACAGAGTATAGGACAAAAAGAAACTTTTTTTTTTCCTTAAAGATTGTTCTATTCTTTCCTGCTTTATGTCTAAAAAAAAAAAGACTGAATGCATGCCTCTGACATCTTTTTCTCATTTTGTGTTTAATTACCGCACAAACGGCACAGGGGCCAGACCGACCATGCTTACTCATTTGGGTGTAAGGTCCAAAGGGTACATTTATTTCTAATGAAGTAAGTCCATTCTTCTAGTTCCATTTGGTGCAAGAGGAAATAATCACACATATTGGCTGCTTCCCTCTCTGGAATTTGAACTTGGTCACAAACAAGAAGTCAGGAGATTGAAAAAGCAAAAAGCCTTCCAAAAATGTCCAGAGGAAAGGAATTAAGCATTTCCACAGCAGATAGCTTAATCCTTCCAAATCTGGAATTTCTGAGACTCTGCAGGAGCCAGACCTTCCAGACCCCCGGGCTTCGGTCTGTCTCTCTGGATCTGGATGGACTGGAGCAAGAAAGGCTGGTCTTCCTCAGGACTCACTGTATGTTAGGTGTGCAGTGCAACATACGAGCAGGAATGCCTTCGTCTCTGAACCTCCTAATCAAGAGTTTCAGAACAAGACACACTGGGCTGCTATACTTCCTCAGAGACCTAACTGATTTCAAATAATTCAACCACCTTTTGGCAAGGAAAATGCTGAATTCCAGTGCCCTAGAGGGCTTTTAGCACGACGATTCTTTTGTTTCGTTTGTGCGTATGTGTGAGTTCTTAGCCACGACAGGGTGGGTCTCTTGGGACCTGGTTTTTGTGCAGCACGACCATAGGTTCAGAGCTCTGGCTTTCCTGCTGCCACGACTACCCTGAGCGCTTCTCTCGTCTATGTGGACCTGCACGGGTGGAGGGGCTTTGCACACAACACCATCGGGCTCAGACATCTAGTGCGTGAAATACACGGTATCTGTGGAAGTGCCTTTCCACACAGAGGCGACAGAGAGGTAACCCTAGGCACCCCAGCCCCAGAGCCCCCTGTTCGGTCGGGTGAGGCAACAGTCCATGCAGGCTTTGCGCTGTCTCTCTGGCAGCTGTGGTTCTTGGCCCTGTTCCAACTTCCCTTCCGGTTTCAGAGAAACTGCAGTGCAGTCAGCGTGATGATGAGGAGGGGCAGAGAAGAGATCAACTAAGTGCAGGACCTCAATATTCTTCTGGCGCCGCCTCCTCTCTGCACCCAAGCTGTCCTCAGAAATGCTCCAGGGACATGAATGAGATTCACGGAGCATTGGCAGCCTTTCCGGCCCAGCACAGGCTGCCGAGGGGCTCTAATGAGCAGTGGAGTGCTGAGAGGTGGACTGGAAAGGAGGAAGGCAAAGGAAAAATCACAGTCCTAGGAAATTTACCAGTCACATGATAACCTTCACCCAAATCCTAAAAACGGACTCGATAAATTATTGAGAGAGAGAACAGCTTATTTTTGAGCCATTTCTATGACCTCCATATGTTTCTCACACAGTACTAGTTGACCATGCCTGTCTCTCCTTTTGTAACCATCAAGTCCTTGCGAGGTGGGACCGTACCTTACCCATATCCACTGTGTTAGGATCAACCCATAATAAGCACTACTGAACCAGAAGTATCCAAAACACCTAAACTCCTCTTGCTTCCCCTGCAGAGAATGTTCCACTTTCCAGTTGGCTATGCTGGTCTTTAATTTCAAATTTGCCCCACATGCTTCCCCTCTGATGCCTTCAGCCTGCCTTGTCTTTCACTAGAGTTCTTGAACAAAGAGGGTGCATGCCAACCTCTAAAGAGCAAAGGTTAATGACCACATGACAAATGGCCCTGAAAATGAGGCAGTGTGTGGCTGGCTGGCCCAACCTCAGTAGAATGAAATTCAGGGACCTAAAAAATTGGTAAAGATGCTCAAAAGACCACTCCTGCACCAGCGATTGTGAACTGCACAATTTAAGCACAGATTAAGTAGTTCAACAGTCGTAAACATAGTTTGTGGCAACAATATGCAGCTTAGGCAATAAAGTTCTAATTGAGCCCTCACTTTTAAGTTTTTATTTAAATTCCAGCTGACGTACAATGTAATACTAGTTTCAGGTGTACAATATAGTGATTGAACACTTCCGTACAATGCCTGGGGCTCATCACAATATGAACCTTCATTTTTATGTTCCAGTTAAAATCTGCTGACTTTCTGAGTGAGGGAATGAATCCGAATTCTCTGAAGACTACAGAACATGAAACTGCCATGGTGAAAAGTGTGGCCCAATCTTACCACACTCAAGACTTACTGATATTTGAGCATCAAGACAACTTCCTGTCCCCACATCGTAGCCCTTGGAACTGGCAGGAAAATGGAAGGTCAGCTCCAAGAAGTAATTAGTGCTACTTGCTCTCATCTCCCACGTGAGCAAGAGGCACACCAGGTAACAAGGTCATTTCTGGGTCAGATTCCTGTGGTTCTCTCTCTGTTTTGGGTCCTTGAAATTCTCTCCCTTTGAACACACAACAGAGGGGCTCAGTACAAATACGAAATGCACACTTTCAAGCAAAGGAAGAACTTCTCTTCTCTACTAGTGCTTAAAATGGTCCAAGGGGAAGCAAGGTTCCAAGATTCTTGAAGCCTCTGCATGAATCATGAGGTTGAAAGATTAGAGGGGGAGGTGGATTTCATTCACCAAGAAGCAAACCCAGTGCCCAAAGGGGGAAAAGTGGCAGGGCCAGAACTAAAGAGACCTACCCAATCCCTACCACCATGTCCCGAGTACTCCAAAAGTGTGTCCCAAAGCCCCATCCTATGCATCTAAAAAACCGCTTATCTTTCTAGTCACTCGGGAATGAGTGAGAAGGGTAGCTCATACAAAAGCACTAGCAAGAGACCACAAAGACTAGCTAAAATAAGGCTGACAACACCAAATGTTAGTGAAGATGTGGAGCAACTGGAACTCTCAGACGTTGCTGAGTAGGGGTGTAAAATGGTATAAACACTTTAGAAAACTGGCACTTTCTTAAAAAGTTAAAACTACATCAACTCTAAGACACAGAATTCTAAGTATTTATCCAAAAGACAAGAATAGACAAAAAGTCCTGTATAAGAATGTTCACGAGCACCAAAAACCATAAAATACCTAGGAATAAACATAACCAAGGAGTTGAAAAATCTATACTCTGAAAACTACAGAAAGCTTATGAAAGAAATTGAAGAAGACACAAAAAACTGGAAAAATATTTCATGCTCTTGGATAGGAAGAATAAATATTGTTAAAATGTCAATACTACCCAAAGCAACCTACATATTCAATGCAATCCCTATCAAAATAGCACCAGTATTCTTCACAGAGCTAGAACAAACAATACTAAAATTTGTATGGAACCAGAAAAGACCCCAAGTAGCCAAAGCAATCTTGAAAAAGACAACCAAAGCTGGAGGCATCACAATCCTGGACGTCAAAGCTTTATTACAAAGCTGAAATCATCAAGACAGTATGGTACTGGCACAAAAACACTCAGATCAATGGAACAGAATAGAGAACCCAGAAATGGACGCACAAATGTATGGCCAACTAATCTTTGACAAAGCAGGAAAGAATACCCAATGGAATCAAGACAGTCTCCTTAGAAAGTGGTGCTGGGAAAACCGGACAGTGACATGCAGAAAAATGAACCTGGACCACTTTCTTACACCATACACAAAAATGAGCTCAAAATGGATGAAAGACCTAAATGTAAGACAGGAAGCCATCCAAATCCTCAAGGAGAAAGCAGGCAAAAACCTCTTTGACCTTGGCCACAGCAACTTCTTACTCAACTTGTCTCCAGAGGCAAGGGAAACAAAAGCAAAAATGAACTATTGGAACCTCATCAAAATAAAAAGCTTCTGCACAGCGAAGGAAACAATCAACAAAACTAAAAGGCAACTGACAGAACTGGAGAAGATATTAGCAAATGACATATCAGATAAAGGGTTAGTATCCAAAATCTATAAAGAACTTATCAAACTCAACACCCAAGAAGCAAAAAATCCAGTGAAGAAATGGGCAAAAGACATGAATAGACACTTCTCCAAGGAAGACATCCAGATGGCCAACCGACACATGAAAAAAATGTTCAACATCACTCATCATCAGGGAAATACAAACCAAAACCACAATGAGATACCACCTCACACCTGCCAAAATGGCTGACATCAACAACTCAGGCAACAACAGATGTTGGCGAGGATGCGGAGAAAGAGGATCTCTTTTGCACTGCTGGTGGGAATGCAAGCTGGTGCAGCCACTCTGGAAAACTGTATGGAGTTCCTCAAAAAATTAAAAATAGAACTACCCTACAATCCAGCAATTGCACTACTAGGTATTTATCCAAGGGATACAGGTATGCTGTTTCAAAGGGGCACATGCACCTCAATGTTTATAGCAGCATTATCAACAATAGCCAAAGTATGGAAAGAGCCCAAATGTCCATCGATGGATGGATGGATAAAGAAGATGTGGTACACACACACACACACACACACACACACACACACACACTAGAGTATTACTTGGCAATCAAAAAGAATGAAATCTTGCCATTTGCAACTACGTGGATGGAACTAAAGGGTATTATGCTAAGCAAAATTAGTCAGAGAAAGACAAATATCATATGACTTCACTCATATGAGGACTTTAAGACACAAAACAGATGAACATAAGGGAAGGGAAGCAAAAAGAATATAAAAACAAGGAGGGGGACAAAACATAAGAGACTCTTTTTTTTTTAATCTTTTTTTGTAATGTTTATTTATTTTTGAGAGAGAGACAGAGTGTGAGTGGGGGAGGAGCAGAGAGAGAGGGAGACACACAATCCGAAGCAGGCTCCAGGCTCTGAGCTGTCAGCACAGAGCCCAACACGGGGCTCGAACTCATGAACCACGAGATAATGACCTGAGCCGAAGACAGACACTTACTGACTGAGCCACCAGGTGCCCCAAGAGGCTCTTAAATATAGAGAACAAACAGAGGGTTACTGGAGGGGTTGTGGGAGGGGGATGGGCTCAATGGGTTAGGGGCATAAAGGAATCTACTCCTGAAATCATTGTTGCACTATATGCTAACTAACTTGGATGTACATTAAAAAATAAATTATATAAAAAAAAGGATGTTCATGAAAGCTTTATTTACAACAGCCAAAAACTGGAAACAGCCCTGGTAAGCAACAGCAGGTGAATGGATAAACAAAAGGAGGTATGTTTATTTGCTAGGTATGTTCATACGCTAGCACCCTACTCAGCAATAAAAGGGAATAAACTGGTGATACATACAAGAACCTAGATGAATCTCTGAACACTACATTGAATGAAAGGGCCAGACACAAAGGAATACTTCCGGGATGCTTCCATTTATATGAGGCTCTAGAATAAATAGAATTTATCTATGGACACAGAAATCAGATCATGGTGGCTTTGGTGCTAGGTGAGAAGGGAGTAATGAAGAAGGGGCAAGAGGAAACTTCCTACGGTGACAGAAATGGTCGATATCTTGATGGGAGTAAGCTACACGGGTGTATACATTCGTCAAAATTGACCAAGCCGTACACAAGATAGGTGCATTTCATACACGTAAATTATACCTCAATTTTTTAATGTTTTAAAAGCACTACTAAATAATTAAGATACAAGTTAAAAAAAAGAAGAGGTGAAAGGAAACCAAAGGGAAGAAAGCCGTGCTTTAAAAATATCAGCAACTGTTGGGGCTCCTGGGTGGCTCAGTTGATTAAACATCCAACTCTTGATTTTGGCTCAGGTCGTAATCTCACGGTTTGTGAGTTCAAGCCCCGCCATCAGACTCTGCGATGACAGTGCACAACCTCCTTGGGATCCTCTCTTTTCCTTTCTCCTTCCCTCCTCCCTCTCAAAAATAAATAAATAAACTTTAAAAAAATAAATAAAAATAGAAATGTCAGCAATTGTTAACAGATCCTTCATAAAAACACTGTACCCATGGGCCCTGAGACTTAACTGGGTCTCAACTTGTGCAGGTGCAGGGAATCAGGAACATGCCCTTCCTGACACTCCGGCCCTGCAGTGGACATTCTAGATGGAAAGTGTAATAAGCAAGTGGGGAAGAATAAAGGGTTGTTCTCATTTAAAAATGGGCTAGACTACTCATGGGTACAATGAGAAAGCTAATGAATTGGAAGGAATTGGAGCTCCCCCATCACAGGAGTCCTCGAATACCTCTGGAGGAGAGGTATTTTCCTCAGGTGTTTTATTTGCTTAAACTCTGTAATAATTGTAGACTGCTATGAGAAAACATCACCAGGACCCATCAAAGAGTTTAGGGTAATTGACTTGGGTTTATAAAGCTGAGAAAAACTGATCCCCTGGTTCTCTTCTAGATTCTGAGCTTCCATCATCTCTCATACCAGATTTCTACCTTAATATACCTATCTGCTTGAGTTATCCACTCTACCAAACAAATATAACCATTTTACTGTGCTTGAGTGCTTTTTGAAGCAACAAGTCGCTGCTTACAGCTGCTCATGTTGTGCACTGCCCAACTTCAAAGGGCAGGGCACTGTTCGGCTAGACCACAACAGTGTGTGGCAACCCTGAGAGTTTCGAAAAGTTAAAGCGAATCAAAACCTAGACAGTGACTTTCATGTGGTTTTCACAAGCAGCCTCCCTACTCTAGTCAGGATTGTTTTGCTTACTCAACAGCCCCGAGTCAAGCAGGCACTTAAGGGCCAGCCCCTTGATACTAAGGTTTCAAGTCAATGGCACTCCACTGACCAGAGGTGAAAAGAGAAACGGCCACACACATCTTTAAGGCCCCTTGGCACACAATTTGTAGAAGTTCTAAGAAAGCAGCAAACGGGATGGTGGTGACCACACGCAGAGTACCGTCACAACAGAGAAGTAGGTGTGGTTTTACAGTGTTTCCCTGGGACGCTCATGGATTAAAAGCTGAACTTGGTGCTGGTACAGATGGAAATCTTGGGCTTCTTCCAGAAGGCTGCCACCAGTCTGTATATAACCCCACACACACACCTTCACCGGGGCCTTTGCCAGAGCCCTGCTATGATGGCTACTGAGGCCAGAAGGATTCCTGAACTCTACAGCTCTGGGGCATCCCTTCACTGGGAGCCTCAGCCACCTGCAGCAAGGGAGGCCAAGGCCACCTCAGCTGTTGACACCATGGTCACAGCCAGTCTCATAGGCCAGCAAAATCCTTCTCAGGAGCCCAACTTTCTTTACCTGGCCCCTGCAAAGATAATCACCTCCACTACCTGAAAACCACAACGCACAAACTTGCATGCAGGAGTCCTTCCAGGGAAGCGTACGGAGCCTCTCTCTGATGAACCCCATGGGAGTTACAACTCCCTGAGCTGCCCACCACAGACTCATCCTCAGCCATTCACCATACCGTGCAGTCAAAACCTGCAGAAGGAATGGGGGTGAGTATCTGACGTCCATTCAGTTGTTGTTGTTGTTTTTGAATATAATCTGAAGGAAAATTCATTGTTGTAAATATCTTTTTCTGGTATAACTGAGTTCTAAACAGGTTCTCAAATAAGAGCGATTTGTTTTTGTTTTTGATGCCCTATGCATTGTTTTTTTAATTGAGATATAATTCACCCTTCTAAAGGGGCTCCTGGGTGGGTCACTTGGTTGAGCGTCTGACTTCAGCTCAGGTCATGATCTCATGGTTCATGAGTTCGAGCCCCACGTTGGGCTCTGTGCTGACAGCACGGAGCCTGGAGCCTGCTTTGAGTTCTGTGTCTCCCTCTCTCTCTGTTCCTCCCCTGCTCATGCTGTCTCTCTCTGTCTCTCTCTCTCTCAAAAATAAATAAACATTTTAAAAAATAAAGTGTACAATCCAGTGGTTTTTAGCATATTAACAGAGTTGTACACCATCACCACCAGCAAATTCCAGAACACTTTCATCACCTCAGAAAAAAAAAAATCTGAGGCCTATTTAAAAAAAATTTTTTTTGAATGTTTAATTTTTTTGTGTGTGAGACAGAGAGAAAGAGAGCATGAACAGAGGAGGAGCAGAAAGAGAGGGAGACACAGAATCCAAAGCACACTCCAGGTTCTGAGCTGTCAGCACAGAGCCTGACATGGGCTCGAACTCACAAACCATGAGATGGTGACCTGAGCCAAAGTCTGATGCTTAACCAGACTGAGCCACCCAGGTGCCCCGAGGGGACTATTTTAAATTACTCTTCGCCTAGGCCATTCTGCAACCATAGGCTACTGACCACTTTGTGTTCCCAGAGAGTAAGTGCCCAAGATATTCTTGCATTGACCTAAAAAGTTTAGCAATAACTCAAGATGAAATGTGGGATTGCTGGCCAAACCGTATAAACTATTACCAGCATCACTGTGCTCAGAAACTGGTAGACAAAACGGCCCTCAAACTGATGAGGGAGCATAAGGCAAGCTGACAGGCCGCAGCCCTGCCCACCCCCTAACCCCCAGGTGGGATATGTGTGATATTCCTCCCACTCCTTGGCTGCCCAAGAATGAAGGAAAGGGAAAAAACAAATGGTTAAGTGATAGAGATCATAGTCCTGCAGGACCTAAGTCTCCATTACCCCTCCATAGTAATGTGGGAATCAAAGGCAGAAGGAAATGGCAGATAGAACTAAATTTCCTTATAACCTACAGCCCCTTGACAAACACTTGAGGCTGGCAGAGTAAAACGTTTTTCCAGGAACTTCCTACTGTTTTAACGCTAATGCTTTGCTAGAGGGAAAAACAACCTTAGCTTGACAATAGCTAGGCCTCCACTATCCTGGGAGTCTTCTTTAGCATACGAAAAGCTCACTAGAAACTTCCCATGGACTTTACCTCCCCCAACTCCATAGTATATAACCAGTCTCTCTTCATGGTCCCTGGGCAGCTCTTTCTGCCCACCGGTCCTGTCTCCATGCTTTAATAAAATCACCTTTTTGCACCAAAGATGTCTTCAAGAATTCTTTCTTGGTCATGGGCTCCAGACCCCCATGAACCCCACTATCACCCCAAAAACCTCATCAAAACCAAGAAAAGCTCCACAAGGAAGTTTAGTAACACTGAAGGTATTCACTCACTCCAGAGACTTTATAATAAACTGTAGAATCACTGAAAAAGAAGCATTTAAAAAGAAAAACCTGAGACAAGGGTCAGGAGACCTAAACTCCAGTCTCTCTCTGCTATTCACCTCCCCTGCATCATCTTGGCCATATCCCTTAACTGCTCTGGGCTTCAATTTCCTCATTTGTAAAATATGACGGCACCAAGGATAATCACTGAGATTCCTTCCAGCCCTGAGAATCATGAGTAACAACGAACAAGCATCACCTCTTGGTTGAAAGGCTGAGGGATTTCTTGAGGTGAGAACCATTCGCCCAAATCCACCAGTAATCACTCAGGGAGCAATAAGCATGCAAACCAAGCAGAACCAGCGAACTTTCCAAAGGCTTTGACCGAAACACATCTCAAAGGGGAGGTTCCTTAGGGGGCTCTGCAATGTCTGGTGGGTGGCAACCTCCTGGCCGTGCGAAAGAATGACAAGAGCGCATGTAAAGGCAGACAACCAGCAGTATGGGTGAGCAGACTGTTCAGGGTCAACACCATGGGGTCCATATGATTTTTATTTTACAAAGGATAGGCTTTCAACACATGAGAGTGCAGAGAGCACTCCACAGCAAACCTCAGAGTCTGGAGATAACACGAGACTGTGGGAACGGGCAGAAAATAGATGCGCATCAGTGTGGGCAAGTGTAGACTAATGCATTGAGAAAAAGATGATTCAAATTGTCCTCATGAGGCATGGTTTGGATGGGTCACATACAATCTAGAAACACTGAGTCACTCTCGACAGTTCCCTCAAGATACTAATTCAAAGAGTCTGAAGGAGCTAAAAGCACCAACAGAAACCTTTCATTGTTTTGGGCACCATAGGAGCTAGAAAGGGCCTTAGAAACAACCCGGTTCACCTTTCTCATTTTAACTGAGACTCTGAGAGCTCGGGAAATGTCTCATGCACAGCAAATGGCTAACAAACATTAGTTTAAGGAGCATGGCCAAGAAAACATGTATTTCCAGCCATACTGCACACAGATACTATTTCGTTATCTTTGGCACCAACTTCAAAACGGTAAAAAACCACAATGGAATAGAGTATTGTGGGAAATTCCTGAATCTGAAAAACCACTATAGAGTAACCAAGGCAGCAACAAGGTAAAGGTAAGCTTTAAAACTTGACTTCCTTAATCAGGAATCTTGAATATTATTGGCTAATATACGATAAAAAGGTATGAAAGGAGGTCAATTAGAAGTAGGGTGAATTTGAACTTTCTCACCAAATCCTTTAGCACTGGGATTGAAGAGCGATTCTGGATGTTTGAAGAAGGAACTTTAGAAGTGGAGAAGGTGAGCACTAGTTTATCCAGCAGATAATAAGCCTGTCTGTACATCTGAGACCACACCAGATGAAAACACAGACAACAAAATTGAAGAAAGGGTAAGAATAAATTCATGGGCGATAAATCCACAATGGGTCCTTGAGACCAGGTTCAAGTATGTGGGCCGTGCCTAACCCCTGAGCTTCCATCCTGAAGGCAAACCACATTCTCCTACAAAACGTCCCTTAGGGATAATAAGGGGGCGGGGAGGGTGCGGTGTCAGAGCACTGGGTTGAATGGGCCACATAAAACAGTCCAACTTACCTGTCGGATGAGATGCAACTGCCAGGAGCACCACACTGAAAAAGAAACAGCAGAGCAGTGAAGAAGTCTTTCCCAGCACTGAAAAATCACAACGTACATTTCCACCCATTCTACTTGGAAAGAGTGAAATTAGCCTAAATGCAAATTATCTGCACTGAATGGTCTCATTCTGCCTAAATCCAACTTGTCAGTGAGAGGGTGAGGATCTCCCAAGATGCCTCAGATTTTGACAAGAGGGTTGAACATACCCCGTGACGGACGGAGGATCTATGCCCCACTCTGAGGTCATCTATGCCACCAAGAATTATCACACTCACCTAATCTTCCAAGAATATTTGTAAGCTAAACAAAGCAAACTGTGAATTACAAATAGGCTGCAATCTAAAAAAATAGCTGTTGGGTGTGAGCTGAATCTACTTTTGCCACAAAATTAAATTTGTAGAGGGTAAGTTAAATTCCCAGGGGGCACCTGGCTGGCTCGGTCGGTAGAGCACGTGACTCTTAATCTCGCGGTCATGAGTTCAAGTTTCACGTTGGACATGGAGTCTACTTAAAAAGACTTTCCAGGAGAGCGCCTGGGTGGTTCAGTCGATTAAGCGTCTGACTTCAGCTCAGGTCATGATCTCGTGGTTCATGAGTTCAAGCCCTGCGTTGGGCTCTACACTGGTGGTATGGACCCTGCTTGGGATTCTCTCTGTCTCTGCCTCTCCCCTGCTTGTGCTCTCTCTCTCTTTCTCTCTCAAAATAAATAAGCTTAAATTTTTTTTTTTTTTTTTTTTAAAGGGAGATCAAACCAGTTGTTGGCTCTGTCAGGCAGAGCTTCTGGCTGGCAGACCAGCACAGCTGCCTTAGGGATCTGAAGGATCCCAGTTCTCTGGGTGCTGATGGCCTCAGTATCCAGTGCCCACAGGAAACTGAACGGCAGCCCTCGTTCTGATTCACATATCTTCATCACTCGTACTGAAATCCTTGGAAACAGAATCGTGGCTTCTTCAGTGGGGTGCGGGGCAGGCCCAGCCAGGAAGCCTTTGGCACCAGGCTCACAAGCAATGAGTGTCCTTACTGGAGGGGAAGGAGCTGGGCTGACAGAAGAATGAGTCAGGGGTCACAGAGGCTCACTTTTCCATCCCCTTATTCCTTTGCCACTCGAGCAGACTATAATAAGTTCTGGGGAGAAAAAGAACTGCCAGCGTGTTCTGATGTCACAGAAACATTTTAAACATCAAGAGCCTTCTGCATTTTCAGAAGAATCTCTTGAAAAGGCTGCTGGTATGTCTGGGCAGAGTGGAACTAATGATTGTTTTCAGCAGAGTACAAAAGAGGCCTATAGCCATGCTTGGAGTGGATCCTTTCAAAAAAAGCATTTTAATAAACTGATATTTATGAGCTTTATCTGCAGATGGAGAGTACAGCTCATGTTGAACGTTTTAAGATGAACTTCCTGCAGGAATCAGCATGACCAAATGCTGAGAGGCACATCCCCGGCCCGGGTCATCTTCCCAAGCATGGCTGCATTCGTGCAAACTTGGGCTCTCCATGGCAGAGCTCATGCTCCTTCTCAGCTAGGTCCCAGTCAGCGACCACTAACCTCCAAAAACACTAGGCAGCTGTTCTATTTAGCTGACAGAGCCCTATTCTTTGCTTGGCTTTAGCCAATGGTATATGAACAACAGTCCATATACCGTATTTAAATATTATAAATCAAGCTTCAAACTTCATTCTATCTTAATAAATAAATATACCTTCAAAACAACCTGGAAGCCTGGATTAGAACTCAGAATTCTTGGAGTCCTTAGAGCTTCATATCAGAATGTGGTCGCATGGACAGATCCAGCCTCTGGCTCCTGGCTCCCAGTGAGCCCCCTTCTCTTTCCACCCCAGGCTCCTTCCTGCACACTGAGGCCTCACACGCTTGTGTGTGGACACATCAGCCTGCAAACCCACCCTCCATGCACACCCTCCTCCCCCACTAACAGCCTGGTTTTGGACACTTCTTGGGTCTAGGAAAGAGTTGGGAAGACAGACCCAAGGAGGCCTTGGAATCAAGCTCGGGACCAATTGAGCAGGGAATTCTAGATCCCAGGCTAGAAAGGAGGGTACGGGCCCTGGGAAGAAATGTCCCCTTAGACTTACAGACTCCATAAGCCATGGGGAGAAGCATGGCCTTCTGAAGTATGGAGCCAGACAGAGGTCCCTCTTGCCTAGTCTACGGACAGAACTACGATTTGGTTTCCTCGACTTTAAGTCATCTCACAAATTATTTAGCTTTCCTTTCTGGTAGGCACATTGGCTCAGAATCAAAGCATTGGAAAATAAAAATCCATTAGCGCCAGAAAGACGTGAGTTGTTCTTTGAAAATGTAAATTATATTTTACCTGAACATGTAGTTTAAGTACTGCTGGTCAATGTCACTAAGGAATGAGAAAAAAGAAAAAAAAAGATAAAACATGTGAAATTGAAGTGTTTTACATACACAAAATAGTCATCTTCTACTAATAAATTATATCTATGGTTAAGTTTCTACATTTAAAAACTGTCAATAAATGGTATAACGAGTATACCAAACGAGTATATTCAAAACTAGTTCCTGGCTCATTTAAAAAAAAATTTTTAATGTTTATTTATTTTTGAGAGAGAGAGAGAGAGAGAGACAGAGTGTGAGTGGGGGAGGGGCAGAGAGAGACACACACACACAGAATCAGAAGTAGGCTCCAGGCTCTGAGCTGTCAGCACAGAGCCCAATGCGGGGCTCAAACTCAAGGACCTCGAGATCATGATCTGAACAGAAGTCGTCCACTTTACCGACTGAGCCACCCAGGCGCCCCTGGCTCATTTTTTTTTTTTTTTTATTTAAATTAAAAAAAAAATTTTTTTTTTTTTATGTTTATTTATTTTTGAGACAGAGAGAGACAGAGCATGAACGGGGGAGGGGCAGAGAGAGAGGGAGACACAGAATCGGAAGCAGGCTCCAGGCTCTGAGCCATCAGCCCAGAGCCCGACGCGGGGCTCGAACTCACAGACCACGAGATCGTGACCTGAGCTGAAGTCGGATGCTTAACCGACTGAGCCACCCAGGCGCCCCACCTGGCTCATTTTTAAAACACGTTTCCTAGTTTGGTGCTATCACACACATGTTCACCTGTGGCAGATTATCTTCTACATGTATTTTGCCTCCTTAAAAAGGAATGTCAACTCTCAGGCCACTGGACTGGCTCCTGGGGCTGCCATATTTGACCAGTAAAAATATAGGACACCCAAATAAATCTGAATCTCAGATAAAGAATCATGTTTAAGTATGCTCCAAATATTGCCTGGGACATAGCTACACTAAAAAAAGGATCACTACTTATCTGAAATTCAAATTTCACTGGGCATTCTGTATTTTATCTGGCAACTCCACTGGCTTCTTGCTGCAGAAACACTTCATTAAAAGAAGGAAAGGTGCTCTAGGGACCCAAGTCACAGCCTCCGAGTATAACCCTCTCCCAGGGGTCCTTCCCTTCAGGCCCACCAGCGGGCCCTGAAACCGAGAGGCCAGTGAGGCCAGTCTAGGGCCTCTGACCTCCCAGCTGCAGCCCAACTCACACCAGGACTCCTGTCTCTTCCATTTACATTTGCCAAGGCTGGTATGTTGACTGCCCAGAATAGAGGCTTCATTTTACCCCAGAACAGACTGGGGAATTTCTGGGTCTAAACAAAGTCAAGTTAGGAAGGGGCTGAGGAAACCAGAAAAAAGAGTTGGTCTCTGAGTTGGAAGAAGTTAACTAGGGCCCAAAGCAGCGAGTCACACAATTTTTATAAAAATGTCATCTGAACGCTGCCTCTGAAGGGAGAGGGTAGAGGACCCCGCTGCTCTTCAAACGTCATTGGTACGATCAGGTGCTGGTGGACCCCGCCTGGAACAGCCCAACAGCAGGACAAATGGCTTTGGGGGCCCCAGGCTGCTGTGCCCTGACCATAACCCAGACTTGCAGAGTTTCTGGCTGAACAGAACAAGCTCACGACACTATGGGCCTCACCTCTTTGCTTTAACCAAACAAGAATTCACCACACTTTAAAAGTTTACCTTAGGGCACCTGGGTGGCTCAGTTGGTTAAGCATCTGATTTTGGCTCAGGTCATGATCTCACGGTTCATGAGTTTGAGCCCCACATCGAGCTCTGTAGAGCCTGCTTCAGAATCTATGTCTCCCCCTCTCTCTGGCCCTCCGCAGCTCACACTCTGTCTCTATCTCTCTCAAAAATAAATAAGCATTAAAAAAAATAAATGAATTAATTAAATTTTACTTTTAGCGTTGCCTGGGTGGTGCAATCAGTTGAGTGTCCGATTCTTGATTTCAGCTCAGGTCATGATCTCACGGTTTGTGGGTTCTGACCCCCTTGGGGCTCCGTGCTGACAGTGTGGAGCCTGCTTGGGATTCTGCCTCCCTCTCTCTCTGCCCCTCCCCTGCTTGCTCTCTATCTCTCTCTCAAAAAAATAAAATAAACTTTAAAAAAATTTTAAAGTTTACCTTAACGCATTGGGTTTCCAGGACTTCTGCAATATCTTATAAGCCCCTGAAAACGAAGCAATGGGTGTTACTGGCACAGGGCATTCTGCATAAAGGGCTGCAGGCAATTCCAGGGAAGCATGAAACCCACATGGACAAGGGCCGCCCTTCCCACGAGGGACATCCACAGCCGACAGGGGGCGACAGGATGTGAAAGCCACAATCCCTGTGATAAAAGTTCAGTACAGAAGAGTGCTGGGCCAGGAAGGCTCGTGATCAGCAGAAGGAGACAATTAACAGGAAGCTTTCGGCTTCCTTTGCAGGGTGCCCAGGAGAAAGAAACACTGGATCTCTGAACTGTGTGTAACAAAGTCAGGGCACTGCTTTCCCTCCACGACAGCAGACAGGAAACACTGAGCGTATGATTTGAAATAAAGTCAGACAGGCTTTTTATTTCCCTCCCTTGCTTTTCTTCGGGTATACTGCTGAAAGAGGGTGTTTCTGACCCAAACTTCTGGATCTCCCTCACCACTTTTTGAGAACGCCAACCGGCATGTCGCAAGTAGACTTGAGCAAGTGGGGCCCGAGCCATGGTGAGTTAATTAATGTTTGTCGAGAAAAAGAGGAGACTATATCAGAAATGAAAATGTTTGAAGAAAACTCCAAAACAGGAAAATCAGATCAGAAAATGCCCATGTAATTTTAATCCTGACACCTGGTCTTTTTTTTAATTTTTATTTTTAATATAATTTATTGTCAAATTGGCGAACATACATACAGTGTATAAAGTGTGCTCGTGGTTTTGGGGGTAGATTCCCATGGACACCTGGTCTTTAATCTTCCTATTGCTCAGAGTCACTGAAAAGTGGACATACATGATAAGGTCAAAATAATAAGCCTCAATTATTTAAGTAAGCATTCTTTTAAAACTTACCTACACAGAATAAGTGAATTACAGCCCAGAAATATCCATCTGGATCAAACTGTAACACAGGATTAAAAAAACAAAAGTGGCTGTAAGTATAGACAAACAGGATCCAGCATAGCACTTGGAAACCCTAAATAACGGATGCACAGTGCCAAGCAAGGGTTCCACAACAGGACTCTCGGGGTCTTGGGCCAGTCCGTCCTCATTTCTCAGCTGGTTGCTTACAAAATCTTCCTAACAGGGCTCTTTGTCTCCAGCACCCCTTGCCCCATTCTCCACACTGTCCTCACACTGTCTCTAAAAGGCTCATCCAATGGTGTTGCCTATGGCTTAAAATCATTCACCAGTCCCCCAGGGACTTTAGGATTAACTTCAAACTCATGACACCCAAGGATCTCTCTGACAAGCCCAGTCCTATCTACTGTGCCCCCTCCAGGGAAAGAATTTGCACTTCCCCAAGCATGAATGCTCCCCCTCCACCAACTTGGGGGGGGGGCACTCCCTCTCTTCTTCCCTTCCTTATTTTTCTCCACAGAAGCTTATCTCATCTGACATGCTCTATTTCACTTGTCACCTGTCTCTTTCTCTACCATCCACTAGACTGTAAATTCCCACAGGGCAGGAATTGGCACAGGGGCATGCACATAAGATGTGCTCACTAAATTTGAATCACAGAATACTCAGGACAGCTCCAGGGCTGTGCCCACACCTGCTTTGTTCTCCCACCCAACTCCTCCTCACCCTTCAAGATTTCGGTCCGAGAGCAGAGCAGGGCTATCATACCAGATACATCTGGTATCAGTTCTAAAATCCCCACTTATTCATTAGCTGGGGACCTTTGGGGCCTCATTATTCTTTTCTTTTTAAAACATTTATTTATTTTTGAGAAAAAGAGAGCATAAGTGGGGAGGGGAAGAGAGAGAGGAAGACAGAGAATCCCAAGCAGGCTCCTCACTGTCAGCACAGAGCCCAGTGCGGGGTGTGAACTCACGAACTGTGAGATCATGACCCAAGTCAAAATCAAGAGCTGAACGCTCAACTGACTGAGCCACCCAGGTGCCCTGGGGCCTCATTATTCTTTAGCTCTGTAGCGGAGATAATAATAGTCCCTTTCCTCATAACACTGTGAGATTTTAAATAAAATAAGACTTGTAAAACATTGGCACAGAGCCTGGCACATAGATAGCTCCCTATAATTGTTAGCTATTCCTCCTTTCTGGGTCCCTGAGTCTTCTTAGGTGCCTCACAACATCCCGTATCTCCCCAGGACAGAGCTCTGGCCTCCCTGTGTTGTAATTATCTGTTTATTATCTGTCCCCCTCCCCTTCACTCTGTCTAGACTCTGCCTGGATGAGGACAATTCTTCTTTGTGTCCCCAGAGCCTGGCTCAATGCCTGACACTTGATGGGGACTTAATAATTGCTGGGGGAGAAAAGAAAGAAAAGAGACCCACTAATGAGATGACAGTACTGGGGGGTAGGGGTGGGTCCTCAGTGCCTAATAAAGAAAAACTCAGGATAACAAAGTGAAAATCACTCTACAGATGAGGCCCTTGGCTGAGGGGGAAAATCAACTTTGCCTCAATGCATGAGGCTAAGGCAACTTGGGCACCGGCTTGTGGGTCCTCCAAGCACCTACAGAGGGCAGACTGCACCCACCACAGCACCCACAGGCCAGAGCCCCGCTGCATTGCCACAGCCTTGGGGAGAAGGCAATAGCCTGAGGAAAAGATGTTAACCTGGCCAAGAGGTACCCGGCCCGGAAGCTTTGAAATGCATTTGTACAGACTAGGGTTCTTCTGATCCTAGAAGGAAGGACCAGAAAGTTCTGCTCATACACGCAGGCTTCAGAGAGTAAAAGACACTTGGAAGGCAAAATGAATGCACTTGAACTGACCTGGGAGTCGTTGAAGGGGAGGCATCCTGCAGCAGCCAGGAGGAAGAGGGCACTGTGCAAAGGGAGATAAAACAGGCAGCTTCACTTTTCAACATCAAAGTGTTTCCCAGAGACCATGGAGATTGAAACACATCGAGTGGAGCACGGATGAGGCCAAGACCCTGCGAGACCAAGCCCCGTTCCCCCGTCCCTCCTCTGACAACCCCAGTAGGTAGTTGTCAACCATGTGCTCCACTGGTGACCAGACAGTTTCTTCCCCGGTGCTCAGCTGGCCTTTCCCCAGACACAGGCATTTGTAAAACCACAGCTGGCTCACTGGAGTAAAACAGGATGCCAGTGAAATAGATGATAAAAGGAGATTTTTTTCAAACTGCAGATGCCCAAAAATACACTAGTGGAAAACTAGGCAATCAGGCTGTAGTTACAGCACTTGGGCAAAAGAAAGCACATTAAAACCTTGGTTGCAGCACCTTTGCCAAGTGATCAAACTTAACATCTCCAATGAGAGGACAGATGTACATCATGTGCCTCCTGATATGAAATCCTGAAAGGACCCAACGTCACTCAGACGGCATTCCTGCCAAATATGCATAACCCACCCCGCATGGCCAGCTGGACCGAGGCAGGGGAACCGGTACAGAGGACTCCTCAGAGCTGGGACCTCACAACCCTGGGAAGGTCAGGATGACAGGGAACATCCTGAGTCACAGGAAGGTCCTCCACTCTAGCCCATCCCCATCCTAAAGCCTTGCCAACTCTTAAGAAGGCACACAAATGGCTTCAAGAAGACTCCAAGGCACCAGATTACCGAGGCACTCAGAGGCAAAGGGTGTGGTGAGTGGAGGGAGGCTGTCGGAAGGGTTTCTGGGACCACATAGGATGAGGCAGGTGGAAGGAGAAGAGAACTCTAATGGACTGGGTGTCTACCTATAGTAGAAGACTTTACAGAATATAGGATCCTTCCCCATCCACAGGCACTGAGTGTTAGACAGCCCCTTGGGGCTGAGAGAAGATGGGGGCCAGCCAGGTGTGAGACAGCGCCTGGTTTTCCCACCAAACCGGGCCTTGAGCAATACCTTAATATATCAGGTATTAGTGGGTTTTAATGCCTCTCTTTAACACCCGCTAATCTTTTAAACAAGAGAATGAGTCCTGACAGTGTTGTTGTTATTTTTTTTCCAAGTAGCAGCCTATAATAAAAGCAAAACAAAAAGTCCTAAATCCGTGTGTCTGTTAGTTTCCTATCTTCAGGAATGAGCTTCGTGGCTATTGTAGAGGAAGCCGGAAGCAGCTAGAGAACAAGGCAGTTAGCACACTGGAGGCACAGGGGCCGCCTGAGGGTCCAGCCCGGTTCGTGTTCCAGCCGAGGAGATGAGACACAGAGGGCTGTGAAGTCTGCCCTGAGTCACTTTGCCATGGCCGAAGACGACGACTCAGATCCCTGACCTTGCAGCCAGCACTTTTCCACCACGGGAATCATAAAAACCCATTAAGTTGCAAACAAATATTTTTCAAATTTTAAGTCATTCCCATGTTTTCCATTTTACTTCTCCCATCAGCAGCGCACAACTCTTAGTGAAGGTTTGGGCGACAGCAGCTGAAATCTAGCATATGTTATTTTCCCCTTAGGAACAGAATATTTCAGGGAAAAAATACACAAAGAGAGAAAGAGTAAAATTTAGAATAAGACACAAAATAGGGGTATATAAGCGTACATAATAAATTCTGTCCACTCTCAAATAGGAATCTGCAACAGTTTATCATCAACAGTTAAAATTAGGTTAAATCTTCTATTTTAGAGGGCTGTGGGTTTTGGGGGTTATTTAAACTTACCTACAGATCTTTGCAGGAGAAGTTTTCTGTATGAAAATAAAGAGACTTATAGTTACTATCTAAAAATTCTTTTTCCCCTTAAAAGAAAATATTTTATTTTTAATTGTTTTTAAGGTTTATTCATTATTGAAGACAGAGAGAGATTGAGCATGAGTGCGGGAGGGGCAGAGAGCAAGGAGACACAGAATCCGAAGCGGGCTCCAGGCCCTGAGCTGTCAGCATAGAGCCCGACATGGGGCTCAAACCCATGAACCACGAGATTATGACCTAAGCCAAAGTTGGACGCTTAACCGACTAAGCCACCCAGGCGCCCCTAAAAGGAAATATTTAGATCCAGAGGCAAATAAGTTTTGAGTAAGCTTATCGGGGCCTTAAGCATTTGCTGCACCTCAGTATTTCTTGGGGCTTTTTCTGCTTGGACCACATGAAGAATGACTCAGAGGTCCAGAGTTGAATCATCTGGGCAAAGCACTCTGGGTGTGCAGTTTTACTACCCTCACCACTGGAATTATGTTTACTCACAAAACCCCAAAATGATGCCAGGGCTAAGCCTTCAAATATCTTACACACCAAGAAAAAAGAGAGAAATTGATGTGACCTGTGTAAGAAGAGAAATTAAGCTCTTGTTCAACTTCTGTTCCAACCTATCTCCTTATATTTTCCTTTCATTAATCCGGCTCTGACTCTGGGCAGTGTTCTAAATCCTCGGGGATGATGTATAAGTGAAGAAACGTGAAAATGGAGAAAGAACAGTTAACTCCCCCCACTGCCCCCAAAAAGAGAGAAAGGGCAGACTGGGGAAATTGGCATTTAGAGCTCTCTGAAATGAGGAAATTCTAATGCAGACTCTACCTTTAGCCTCTCCTTTTTATTAGTCATCTAAAGGGAATTAGTCCTCTGCACTCAGGAAAAAAGTTCTAGCAAGGAAAAGCATAGATTTTTCTATATTTGATAGAGGAAATGACAGATTAATTCTGGTCATTTCAAAAGGATTACTTTGCTAGTTGAGGACAAACTATAGTTTTTATTACTCTAGTTCAGGGAAAGTGAAGTATGAACATATTGTTTAAAAATGAAGCACTCGGGGTGCCTGGGTGGCTCAGTCAGTTAAGCATCCAACTTCGGCTCAGGGCATGATCTCACAATTCATGAGTTTGAGCCCCACATCGGGCTCTCCACTGTCAGCACAGAGCCCGCTTCAGATTCTCTGACCCCTTCCCCTCTGCCTCTCCCCCACTTGCGTTTTTTTTCTCTCTGTGTTTCTCTCTCCCTCTCTCTCAAGAATAACTAAACATTTTTTTTTAAGTCTGTTAAAAATAAAGCACTCAAAAGGCACAAACTTCCAGTTATAAAAGAAATAAGTCTTGGGGATGTAACGTACAACATGGTGACCATAGTTACTAATACCGTATCGTAGATCTGAAAGTTGCTAAGAGAGTAGATCCTGAAAGTACTCATCACAAGAAAAAAAATTTTATAACTACCTATGGTGATGCATGTTAACTAGACTTATTGTGATCATTTTGCAATACATACAAATATCCAGCCGACATATTGTACACCTGAAACTAATATAATGTTATATGTCAATTATATCTTAATTTTTTTTAAATGTGAACCACTGACAAGGAAACATGTTTTGCTATGAAGGCTATCTTCAGTTTTCATGCATTGCTAAATAATCCAGTTTGTACTATTTTAATAAATAGATCTTGTTTGTATGCAAAGGAGTGGCTTGCATCTGTGTGCTGAACCTGCCTCAGCTGGCCACGCCAACCTTGACTCTACTGCCACCTGGTGGGGACACTTATCCCTTCAGTAGGGAAATGTGTCATTAAAAGAACCAAATGTAATCAACATCTCAACAGTTTGGCAGGAAAGTAGCAATAAGACAGGGACAAAAAGCACGTCCCAGCTCTTCCATGAATAGTAAACACGTTCACCCAGCAAGTGTCTGTCTAGGGGCTTCCGACACAGGGCAGCAAATCAATGCAGTGCTTGAAACAGTTCACCCATTTCTCAGAAGAGAGACTGCTTGTTTTATTTTATTTTAAACATGTCTTGGGGCACCTGGGTGGCTCAGGCAGTTAAATGTCTGACTTTGGCTCAGGTCATGATCTCGCGGTTCTGTGAATTAGAGCCCCACATCAGGCTCTGCGCTGACAATGTGGGGCCTGCCTCAGATCTCCTGTCTCCCTCTGTCTCTACCCCTTCTCCACTCATGTGTGCTCTCTCTCTCAAAAATAAACATTAAAAATTTTTTTTAATAAATAAACACCTCCGGCCAGAGGAGCCAGAACCTGAGATATGGATATTAAAATAAGCAATAAATGCATTATTGAGCCCCGTCTCCTAGGGCTCCGAAAACAACTGAGGAGTTGATGTCAGGGTGTTCATCTTCTGAGGCTCCTCAGTCCCAAAGTCACCCGGTGATAAGTCCTCGTGATACCTCAGTGTTCTGAATGGGTCAGTATAACTTCTCAAAAGGCATACCACCAAAAATAACAATAAATAGCTAACATAACCGGGGGTCAGCTAAATTACCATGAGGGCTACCTACTTTGGGCTGGTGTTGTTCTAAGCCCTCTACAGCTATTGACTTATTTCATTTTGGGTTAATTAAGTCTCAGGTTATATGTTACAGATGCGCACACCAAGGCACTGAGAAATTAGCTAACTTGTCCAAGGTCACAGGGTTTGGGTTTGGGTGATCTAGCTCCAGAGGCTGACCTTTTATGATGCTATTCTGCCACAGCCAGCCTGCCAGTCCTGCGGTGGCACCCCACTGGCCCTTTCAAACCACTACCTTCATTTGCTGCTCCCTCTGCCTGACTGGAGTGCCCTTTCTCCCTGCACTTTGAAAATTCCTACCATCTGTGTGACTGGGTTCAAATCTCGCCCCTGACCCTTCCAAACAGACTTACCAGTGGTCACCTCTGGTCCCTCCACACCCGTTTCACCCATATGACATTCTATGGGCATCACAGAGTGTGTTTACATGTTGGTTCTTCCATTTAGCTGAGTTCTGTGAGGGTGACCAATGTGTCCTGTATACCTCCATAGCCAAATGTTTGATATAGAGTATATACTTAATAAGTGTTGAACAACCAAAAGAATGAGTAGCAATATTGTAATATTCAACTGTGACAACTATATCTGCAAGGTAGCAAGACTATTTCCACAAACCACACGTTACCTTATAAAAGTCAAGCTGTGTGTGTGTGTTTGCGCATGCATGCACAAAAAAACAGGGATGGTGACAATGAACCACAGCTCCAGATGGAGTATATTCTCATAACCTGGGAACAAGGTCATGAGGAGGTCAACCTTCCTTTCCGGAGTTGAGTCTGGTGAAACCTGACACAGAATGGACAAAAGAGGCCTCAATGTGAGTCATAGGTTAAGTCTAAGAGGTGTCATATACAGCCGTGTTCCTGGTAATATCTGGTCACTTTGTTGAGGCTCCAGGCTAAATGATCAGGAAAGTGAATCGTATTGAGAAAATATCACAGCAATACTCATCACAGAGCAGCTTTTAATGCCAACCTACTAGAAATCATCTACAAGTTTACACACAGATACTTGCCAACACATCATGTTCCATGTAAGTAGAATGAGGACACAAATAGAGATTCCTGACAAATTGATCAGGAAAATAGGATAGTATATCATTTATGTAAGTATGTCTATATATGTGCCTAGAAAAAAAAGTCTGAAAGAATAGAGTAGTATCCTCTGTGAGGTAGGATCACAGTTGATTTCTGGGACATTTTTCCTCTGCGTGTTCTACAATTCATTATAGTTTATTCCGTTGATAAAGGAAATAAAGGGTTTAAAAATATTTTTTAATGTTTATTTATTTTGAGAGAGAGAATGTGTGTGTGCAAGCAGAGAAGGGGCAGAGAGAGAGGAAGAGAGAGAATCCCAAGTAGGCTACGTGCTGTCAGCACAGAGCTCGACATGGGGCTCAATCTCACAAACCACGAGATCATGACCTGAGCCAAAATCAAGAGTTGTACACTTAACCAAATGAGCCACCCAGGAGACCCAAAATAAAGGTTTTTTTTAAAAATAACTAAATATGTATGTAATCCATGCAATTGTTTCCTAATTTGCCCTGACAAGAAATGATGTTGTTTATAAAGAAAACAATCAATAAACCTAAAAGACAAGCTACTGAATGGAGGAAGATATTTGCAAATGACATATGTGATACAGGAGTAGTATCTAAAATATATAAAGAACTTATATAACTCAACACCTAAGAAACAAATAATCCAATTAAAAATGGGCAGAAGACATGAACAGACATTTCTCCAAAGAAGACATCCAGATGGCCAACAGACACATGAAAAGATGCTCAACATTGCTCATCATCAGGGAAATGCAAATCAAAACTACAATGACATATCAGCTCACACTAGTCAGAATGGCTAAAATCAACAACACAAGAAACAACAAGTGTTGACGAGGATGTGGAGAAAAAGAAGCCCTCATGCACTGCCAGTGGGAATGCAAACTGGTGCAGCCACTGTGGAAAACAATACGGAGGTTCCTCAAAATTTTAAAGATAGAATTATTCTATGATACAGTAATTTCACCCGTGGGTATTTACTCAAAGAATATAAAAATACTAACTTGAAAAGATATATGCACCCCTATGTTTATTGCAGCACTATTTACAATAGCCAAATTATAGAAGCAACCTAAGTGTCCCAACAGATGAATGTATAAAGAAGATGTGGCATATTGAGGCACCTGGGTGGCTCAGTTGGTTAAACATCCAACTCTTGGTTTCGGCTCAGGTCATGATCTCACAGTTTGTGGGTTCAAACCCCGAGTTGGGCTCTGCGCTGACAGTGCAGAGCCTATTTGGGATTCTCTCTCTCCCTCTCTCTCTCTACTCCTACCCAATTCATGTTCTCTCTCTGTCTCAAAATAAATAAACTTAAAAAAATTTATTAATGTTTATTTATTTTGAGAGAGAGAGAGAGAATGAGCAGGGTAAGGGCAGAAAGACAGGGAGACACAGAATCCAAAGCAGGCTCCAGGCTCTGGGCTGTCAGCACAGAGCCCGACGCAGGGCTCGAACTCACAAGCCATGAGACCATGACCTCAGCCAAAGTCAGATTCTCAACCGACTAAGCCACCCAGGCGCCCCTGAAAATAAATAAACTTTAAAAAAGAATTAAAGAAGACGTGGCTGGGGCGCCTGGGTGGCACAGTCGGTTAAGCGTCCGACTTCAGCCAGGTCACGATCTCGCGGTCCGTGAGTTCGAGCCCCGCGTCAGGCTCTGGGCTGATGGCTCAGAGCCTGGAGCCTGTTTCCGATTCTGTGTCTCCCTCTCTCTCTGCCCCTCCCCCGTTCATGCTCTGTCTCTCTCTGTCCCAAAAATAAAAATAAAAACGTTGAAGAAAAAAAAATTATAAAGAAGACGTGGCATATACATATACAATGAAATATTATTCAGCCATAAAAAAGAATGAAATCTGTCCATTTGCAACAACATGGATGGACCTAGAGGGTATAATCTAAGTGCAGTCAGTCAGTCAGTCAGTCAGAGAAAGACAAACACCATATGATTTCACTCATATGTGGAAGTTAAGAAATAAAACAAACAAACATTTAAAAAAAAAAAAAAGAGGTAAAGCAAAAAACAGACTCTTAACTATAGAGAACAAACAGATGGTTACCAGAGGGGATGTGGGTGGAGGAATGGGTGAAATGGATGAGGGGGATTAAGAGTACACTTGTGATGAGCACCGGGTGATGTATGTATGGAATTGTTGAATCACTGTATTGCACACCTGAAACTAATATAACACTGTATGTTAACTATACTGGAATTAACATTTTTTAAAAAAGAAAGAATGCTGTTTAGTGTTAGTGATGAAATGGAGATGAAGATTCAAAATATTTTGGCGTTTATCCAGTTTCTTCCTCTCAGCCTGGAAGTCTGGCCCCTGGTTTTTGCCTGATGGAGATACCCCTGAGGACTCTCTAACCCTGTTTCTTACGCGCAGCCTTGACTATGTGATCAGACTTGTCCACCTGGAAGAAATACCTTGTAGAAATGCCTGGATCTCTTCCCTAGACCAGATGAATCTTCATTTTCAATTCACAACAAAGGTGTCCACTTTGAAGATAAGAAGCATGAGTCAGTCTCCCAGAACCTGAGCAACTCTTGGTGAGTTTCTCGACCTCAGTGACTGGCTAGTGAATATTCAGCTTGGCAATTCTGGGGCTGGACTTCGGGGCTTTGCAGAGAACACGTGGTCCCTGCCAAGGGGGGCTCTGAGAAAGCAGGCAGAGACCCAGGGAAACTCCTACTGTGTTTCATTGAACCTCAGATACCACTGATTGTAAAATTCTCCATTCTTTTATATACTATCAAGAAAGTAAGCATTTGACCATGGCAGGCCATTGATAGTAAAAGCATCCCAACTATAGGTAGTGAATACTTTTCTAAAAGTTTATTTATTTTGAGAGAGAAGGTGCAAGCAGGGGATGGGGCAGAGAGAGGGAGGGAGGGAGGGAGAGAGAGAGAGAGAGAGAGAGAGAGAGAGAATCCCAAACAGGCTCCACAATGTCAGCACAGAACCCGATGCCAGGCTCGAACTCATGAACCGTGAGATCATGACCTGAGCCGACATCAAGAGTCGGACACTTAACTGACTGAGCCACCCAGGTGCTCCAGTAGTATTTTTTTAACATGAAAAAAAAAAGCAGCATGTAATCGATGAAATATGGAAATTGCCAGATGGTGTGAGAGGTATAAAGTCAGAGAGAGGTGCTCACGCTCCTTGAGGTGTCAGGGAAGGCTCCAACTGCATGCAGACCAGCCTAAAATACTGAGAGCCTCCCTCGTGAGACCTCGAGAGTCACCACAGGGTCCCCTCTCACCTCCTGCAGTCCTTTCTCCTCCATAGACAGCTGAATGAGCTTTCAACGCTGTAAATCTGATCGGTCCCTCGGGCCTTTCACACCCAACCCTGGCCGTTCACTGCGCTCAGCATAAACCCAACATTCCTAGCCCAGCCTCAAAGTCTTGTCCTGTCTCCAGTCTCATCCTAAGCCACCCTCTCTTTCTTGTCAAGCTCCAGCCTCACTGGCCAAATCCCTTCCTACATCTGGCCTTTTGCATCAGATGGCTCCTCTTCCTGGGAGCCCTCCCCTTGCCCCACCTGTTGAACTCCTGTTCAGCCTTTGTCTGTGTTTAAATGTCACTTCCCTAGAGTGGCCTCTTGGGCCGTACAATCCAGCAGGTGGGTGTAATGATTTGTCTAGTGTCTTCCCTTCTTGGTTGATGCTCCGTACGAGGAGCCCAGAATGGTAGGGCCATGCCTCTTCCTCACTACTATAGACTCAGAGCCTGGCACAGTGGGCACATATTTAGAATAAATGAGATGGTGTTGAAGAGGTTCTCTGACAGATCACAAGAAAGAAAACATCACGACATGGTCTAGGAAACATGAGAAGTTTGGTTGTGGCTGAATTTTCTAAAACCCTAGAGGTAGATGGTATCCTGGTGGTGACAAGCTTTACGTGCCTCTGTGTAGGTCATGCGTAGTCCCCAAGTAGATGGGGACGTGATTGGATCTGTATCAGAAGGTCACTTGCGTGCAGTGTGGAGGAAGGTGAGGGGGAGAGGCAGGGGGAGAGGCAGAGGCAGAGGCAGGGAAGGCAGCCAGGCACTACTGCACACCTGGCAGGCGATGGCAGGCGATGGCAGGCGACGGCACACACACAACGCAAAGACAGTCCAAGCCAGGTCTGCTCACCCCAGGCCCTACTTGGCTGCCCAAGGGCTTGGGGGAGCAAGATGTCATTTGGCCCCTAGCCAGATAGCCCTGAAAAACAGATGAGCATCTGACCAAGGTGACAGCAGCAGTGGGAATGGAGAGGAGGGGACAGATTCAGAAACAGGGTGTGGTGGAGGGCTGGGGGGAAGACGACCAAACCAGGACTCCAAGAACCCCTATATTTCTGACTTGGGTGGTGATGATCAGGATCATGGGATCGCCAAGTAGGAAGCAGGTTAGGAAAACAGCAGTTCTGGTTTGGTCCCTTTGCATTTCAGATGCCCAGGAAACAGCTGGGCAGACAGCTAGAGGCAGCAGGCTGTGGGGATCTGAGCTCAAGAGAGAGGCCTGGGCTGGAGATGGGACACAGGAGTCACAGTGAACGGAGCGGGGGCGCTGCCATGGGTGTGGATGAGACTATCCAGAGAGAGTGTGCATGGGAACAAAGGGCTCCTGACACAGAGCCCTGGGAGACCCTGAAGGGCAGACGAAAGAAAGGGAGAAGGAAGAGCCAGAGACCGGTGAAGAGAACCAGCAGGTCAAGGGGGCCAAGAGACTCAAGGAAAGGCAGCAATGAACCTGGTGAATGGTGTACAAGGCCAACGGAAGTTGCATAAACGCAGCCATCGGTGACTTCAGCCTGAGCAACCCCAGGGGAATGGTGGGGGCAGAAGCAGGAGCAGGTTGGGGGTGAGAGGGGCACGAAGCCGTGAACAGCTCCGAACCTGACCCTCCCTCCCTCACACACTGTGCTGGGGGAGGGCAAGGACGCGGTGGGGCGGAGGAAGAGGGGTGCACAGGCAAGAGAGCGCACCGGCGTTGGCATCCAGTGTTGGTTTTAGAAACACGGCCTTTCAGAGCTGGGTTAGTGTTGGTGGTTCTCCCAGGGCCCACTCCATCCTTGGTGGACTGAGAGCACTGAGTGTGTCCACTGGCTGAGGAAAGTCAGCCAGCAGAGACAGAGAGAGGTCAGCTATCCAGGATAAGGAGGTAGTCCATGGAGCTGCCCACAAGCAGCAGATGGGAATGACAGGGTGCACAGGTGTATGGAGTGGCCTCGGCCACGGGAAGGATGCCTCTCTCTCCCACACACCTGTAAGAAGTGAGCTGCCTGAATGGCCAACTAGCCTCTCTGGTTGGAAAGTTCCACATTTTTATATGAAACCATCTCAAATGGGCAGATGTTAGAAAAAAGAGCTCCCAAAAGAGGACCAAATTAAAACCGCCACTAATAACGTTAATAAATACCTACTAGGTACCAGAAACTTTCAGAAGTACTTAACACATGTGCCTCACTGCGTCCTCCCAACAACTGTATGAGCCAGGTGTTGTTAGTGTCCCCTTTTCCCCAGTGGAGGCACAGAAAGCAAAGACACTTGCTCGAGCTGGTGTGAGGCAGAGCTGGGCTTGGGAAGAAGGGGGATTTCCCCCAGGGGTGGGGGGAGGGTAATGCTCCCAGCACCCTACGTGAATCTCTGCGATATGTTTCCCTATGGGCCCTGGGGTTCATTGTGGGTGGGAATAAGGACCCCCGCCCCCATTCCTCGGCCCACAGTAAATTCCTCCTCATATCCCAAGGTGCTTGCTCTGCCCTGACCTGCAGCTGAGTGCCATTCAGATCAAGCATTGCCACACATGCACAGTGAACTGAAGAGATGTCAAATACACGATGCTTGAAATTAGTGATGACTGCCAGGCAGTCTTGACCACTGACAGGAAACAGATGGCAGGAAAAGGTAGACACTAATTTGGGCCATTAAAAAAAAAAAAAAGAGTTCATCTCTGAAATTTAAAGCAAGGGAAGCGAGACTAGCATTTTGCATTATCATTTACCTCTTTCCGAAAACACTTCTGGTGCCCACAGATGATAACTTCGGCTACATTATGCAAAGTAAGAAACACAGGAATGGCCTGAAAGAAAACAGAATAATGTAATAAGCATGAAAATGTTTTCTTTGATCCCTTAATTACATAATACTTGGTTTCTGTTTAAAAATAAAGATCCGTGGGAACTTTTGGCATTCACATATATGATCCTCTCCAGCAAAAACTCTTCTGCGTGGATTAGTGCTCTCTGTTGGAGTATTATTCTTGGCGAGGTGGATGTAGAGGCTCAACACATATTTATTAAGCACCTACTGTGTGTCACAGGAAAAACATCCCACATACAAGGTGGATACGTGATAGGGAGACTGTCCCTATCGAGGTAAGAGCTCTGATGAAATACACAAAAAGGTGCACTTACTCAGCAGAGTGTCAGAACCCTGCCAAGAGCCAAGTGGCCGCTGAAGAGTTTCAAGGGAATGACATGATTTGATCTGTGTGTTTAAAGGAACTTGGGCTCCCAGTGGAGGACAGAAGGCAGAGATGGTTGCAAAAGTCTTGGGGTGTGGCAGACTGAAAAATGGCCCCCCGAAAGACAGTCACACCCTAATCCCTGGGACCTGTGAATGTCACCTAACATGGCAAAAAGGGGTCTTTGCAATTGTGATTAAATTAATAATCTTGAGCTGGGGAGTTTGCCCCAAATTATCTGGGTAGGCCCCAAATGCAAACACATATATTTGCAAGAGAAAGAGATTTGGCACACACGGAGGAGGAGGCCAGTGACCACAGAGGCAGAGACTGGAGTGATGGGACACAAGCCAAGAAATGCCAGCAGCCAACAGAAGCTGGAGGAGGTGAGAAGTGGATCGTCCCGTAGAGCCTCTGGAGGGCAGTGGGGTCCTGTGACACACTAGGATTTCGGCACAATAACGCTGATATTCTCTACAGCTGGAGAGAACAAGTTTCTGCTGTTTTAAGCCACCCGATATGTGGTAATTTGTTACAGGAGTCATGGGAAATTAATACAAGGAATGGCAAGATGGCGGCCTGAACTTAGCAGTGGCAGTGAAAAAGGAGAAAAGTGTTCACATTAAGGAGATATTTAGGAGACTGAACTGAGGTAAATATCTGAATGACTGGGATGAAATTTGCACCCAAAAAAAAGTGAGGGAAAGGAGAAGAGATAAAAAAAAAAACAAAAAAAAAAAACAAAAAAAAACCTTAACACTCCATGGGCGCCTGGGTGGCTCAGTCAGTTGAGTGCCCAACTCTTGATTTTCAGCTCAGGTCATGATCTCATGGTTTGTGAGATGGAGCCTGTGTCAGGTTCGGTGCTGACAGCACCGAGACTGCTTAGGATTCTCTCTCTCCCTCTATGTCTCTGCCCGCTCCCTTGCTTGCGCATGCACTCAGTCTCTTTCTCTTCTCAAAATAAATAAATAAACTTAAAAAAAAAAAAAAAAACCCTAACACTCCAGAGGGTTATTAAGGTAAACAGAGCACCCACTGCACATTTACTATTGCTGGGCTGTTTGCTAAGAATGTCAGTCTCTCCAAATCTGATGGGTAATCTTGACATGGTGAGTGGGAAGGATTAAAGGGTGTGGGATTTTGTTATTGTCTCTGTTGTTGATGACAACAATACATTGTTGATGTATTGATGTCAATATTTCTTGAAAAGTGAAAAAGATCAAGCATATACATGGGTTTTGGGATCAGAAGGGGCTAGTGGAGCAAGGCACTTATCCAAACCTTAGTTTGCTTCTCTGTATGGGGATAGCAATTTCTACGACCCGGAGCACTTGGGAGGAATGACAGAAACGAGTAGGTAAAGGATAGAGGAGTGGTTCAGGAGCACTACACAAAAAGTGGTCAGTATTAACAGACAGCCCACTCTCAGCAGCCTAGACAGAGGACCCTGAGCTGGGAAACTGTTCCAGCTTAGAGGACCCACTTAAGATCACGTCACTCGCCTACTTCCAGATGGATCTGTTCTTTATCTTTTCGGAGAATATATTTTTACCTTGTTTTTAAAACTTTGTAGCTCTTCCCTATTTTAGTACTTTGTTCTAACTTGCACTGTTTTTTATTCTTTTGGAGTTCTTGCCTTACATTTTCCTGCCTTTTTAACATTTTCTACTCTTGATTTATCTTTCATTAAAAGTGCAACTCAAATTGTTTTTTCCTTTTAAAATTATACTTTATAAAAATAAATAAATGGATAATAAAATATCATACTTTATTTTAACAAATAATCCAATTAGAAAATGGGCAGGAGACATGAACAGGCATTTCTCCAAAGAATACATCCAGATGGCCATCAGACACATGACAAGATGCTCAACATCACTTATCATCAGGGAAATACAAACCAAAACTACAATGGAATATCATCTCACACCTGTCAGAATGGTTAAACTCAACAACACAAGAAACAACAAATGTTGGTGAGGATGTGGAAAAAAAGGAACCCTTGTGCATTGTTGGTGGGAATGCAAACTGGTGCAGCCACTATGGAAAACAGTACAGAAGTTCCTCAAAAAGTTAAAAATAGAACTACCTATGATCCAGCAATCACACTACTGGCTATTTACCCAAAGAATATTAAAACACTAATTTGAAAGAATATATGCACCCCTATGATTATTGTAGCATTATTTGCCATGGCCAAATTATGGAAGCAGCCCAAGTATCCATTGATAGATGAACGGATAAAGAAGATGTGGTGGGGGTGCCTGGGTGGCTCAGTCAGTTAAGCATCCGACTTCAGCTCAGGTCATGATCTCATAGTTCGTGAGTTCAAGCCTTGCATCAAGTTCTGTGCTGACAGCTTGGAGCCTGGGGCCTACTTTGGATTCTGTGTCTCCCTCTCTCTCTGACCCTCCCCCCTTCATGCTCTGTCTCTCTCTGTCTCAAAAATAAACATTAAAAAAAAATTTAATTTTAAAAAGAAGATGTGGTATATATACACATATATATGTATACATATATATAATAAGTGATGGAACATTACTCAGCCATAAAGACGAATGAGATCTTCCCATTTGCAATGACATGAATGGACCTAGAGATTATTATGCTAAGTGAAATAAGTCAGTCACAGAAAGACAAATACCATATGATTTCCCTCACATGTGGAATTTAAGAAACAAAACAAACAGGGGGGCACCTGGGTGGCACAGTCGGTTAAGGGTCCAACTCTTGATTTCAGCTCAGGGTCATGATTTCACAGTAAATGAAATAGAGCCCTACATCAGGGAGGAGCCTGCTCGGGATTCTCTCTCTCTACCCCTCCCCTGCTCACTCACTCACTCTCTCTCATTCAAAATAAATAAATCTTCAAAAGAAGAAAAAAACAGAAACAAAAGGGGAAAAAGAGGGAGAGAGAGATAAACCAAAAAGTAACCTCTTAATTACAGAGAACACACTGATGGTTACCAAGGGAGTGGGTGGGGGGTTGGATGAAATAGGTGACAGGGGTTAAAGAGGGCACTTGTCATGATGAGCACCAGGTGATGTACAGAAGTGTTGAATCACTATATTGTACATCTGAAACTAATACAACACTGTATGTTAACCACACTGGAGTTAAAACTTTTAAAAAGGGTTTAAAAAATCATACTTGATATTTATTATTTTCTAGTTTTTCATTTATCTTTTGTGCTTCTTTTTACTCCTCTTAAATTTTTATATTTTGAATTAATATTTATTGTTTTAAGATCATTAGAGATTTTTTTTTAACTGGCTTTATCTATTAGGCCATGTTTGGCAAACTTAGGGCCTGGCCTTCTAGTTCTCAGCTTGAGAAGATAGCAAAGAAAATCTTGGGTGGGTTACATGAAAATATGAACAGGCAGCCTGGATACTATTTATTTAAAATTAAGACCTTTTGGGGCATCTGGGTTACTCAGTTGATGAAGCATCCAACTTCAGCTCAGGTCATGATCTCATGGTTCATGAGTTCAAGCCCTGCATTGGGCTCTCTGCTGTCCGTGCAGAGCCTGTCTTGGATCCTTTGTCCCCTCCCTCTCTGCCCCTACCTACCCTTATTGCATGTGCACATTCTCTCTCTCTCTCTCTCAAAAATAAATAAACCCATAAAAAATGAAGACATTTTTAAAAATTTTGTTTTAATTTTTGAGAGACAGAGAGCACAAGCAGGGGACAGGCAGAGAGAGAGGGAGACACAGAATCTGAAGCAGGCTCCAGGCTCTGAGCTGTCAGCACAGAGCCTGACGCAGGGCTCGAACCCACAAACCATGAGATCATGACCTGAACCAAAGTGGGAGGCTTAACCGACTGAGCCACCCAGGTGCCCCCCAAAATGAAGACCTTTTTAAAGGACACCAGATTTAGGAACTCTAGACTTCAAGGAGGGTAATTTTCTTGATTTAATAAACCATGGATAGGTTTCTCGATCTCCCTAGACTCTGCTCTGATCACATTCTGGAAAAGGATCTATCATACACACAGAATTGATTTTCAAGTACACTAATGACAGCTACCAACAATGCGTTGGGCACAGTGCTAAGTATTTTAATTGCATTCTTTTATTTAAATCTCCTTCCCAGCTGCCATGTTGGGGCCTTGGGGGCTGCTTTGGGCTCTGCTCATGTCACAGCCTCTTTGCATTTGGCCCAAAGGGCTGCGAGAATGAGAGTGAGGGCGAGGTTAGGCAGGCTGTGACCAGGAATCGCCTTCAACCTTATCTGGTGCATCTTCCACATAAAGTGAGGAAAACACCCCCACTGCTCCATGCCCAGCATGGAGCCCAACATGGAGCCCAACATGGGCTTGAACTCATGACCCTAAAATCAAGAGCTTTGCTGAGATCAAGAGGCAGACACTCAACCGACTGAGCTACCCAGGCGCTCCCCCCACTTTTTAAAAGTGAGATGGGTCTTAATCATGGGACTTTTGAATTCATGTAAAGAAGGTATATTCTTTTTAAAGCCCTCTATTCCGTCATGTTAAAAAACATTGGGAAAATTTGGTATCAAAGACACTCATTACACTAGATCATAGATCTGGAATACCAGATAAAACATCTGGAATGTTTGTTTCCAAATTAAAAAAACACACACACACACACAAAAACTCCTTCCAACAACTCAATTAGTGGGTGCTACCACTTGATTTATAGACAAGGAAACGAATGCTCGGAAGATGAAGAAACTTGCTGAGAGCTCACAATGAGTTCAGAGGCCAAGCCATGCCTCCAATCCAGGCTCTCTACAAAGCCCAAGCTCCTAACCTTGATGCTACAAAACCCAAATTACAGCAAGCCCCCAGTGTAACCTTCCTGGCCCTACAACTGTCCAAAGTCCAGTAGGACTGGTGTGTTCCAAATCCCACCAGTCTGCTCCCTCCAGTAAGAAAACTGGTATGATCTAAAATATAGGAACTCAGGGGGACCCAGCTGGTTCATTCAGAAGAGCATGTGACTCTTGGTGTTGGGGGTTGTGAGTTCAAACCCCATGTTAGGTGTAGCGATTATTTAAAAATAAAATCTTTTAAAAATAATAAAATAAAAAATAAAATACATGAACTCAGGGTAAGCTCTATGACCTTTTTAATTTTCTTTTATTTTATTTTTTTTTAATTTTTTTTTTTTCAACGTTTATTCATTTTGGGGACAGAGAGAGACAGAGCATGAACGGGGGAGGGGCAGAGAGAGAGGGAGACACAGAATCGGAAACAGGCTCCAGGCTCTGAGCCATCAGCCCAGAGCCTGACGCGGGGCTCGAACTCCCGGACCGCGAGATCGTGACCTGGTTGAAGTCGGACGCTTAACCGACTGCGCCACCCAGGCGCCCCTCTTTTATTTTTTAATGTATTTACTTACTAAGAGAGAGAGAGTGGGGGGGGGGAGGGCAGAGAGAGAGGGAGAGAGAGAGAGAATCCCAAACAGGCTTCACGATGTCAACACAGAGCCCGACTTGGGGCTCAATCCCATAAATTGTGAGATCATGACCTGAGCCACAACCAAGAGTTGGACACAGCTGACTGAGCCACTCAGGTGTCCCTCTTACCCTTTTTTAAAGGATAGTTTCCACTGCTACTTTAAAAAATTTAACTCTGGATTTCTCAAGCCATTTTTCTACTGAGAAGCTAGCAGGCTTTAGGAACAGTAATTGTGGGGTGCCTGGGTGGCTCAGTCAGTTGAGCATCCGACTCTTGGTTTCAGCTCAGGTCATGATCTCACAGTTCATGAGTTTGAGCCCTGCATCAGGCTCTGCGCTGACGGTGCAGAGCCTACTTGGGATTCTCTCTCTCTCCCTCTCTCCCTCTCTGCCTTTCCCATGCACACGCTATTCTCCTCTCTCAAAATAAATAAATAACTTAAAAAAAACCCAAACCTGTAATTGTACAATTGACGATCTCAGCCTCCATAGAGGCCTATGAAAAGCAGTTATTAACACAGTTTGCAACTTTTATTGCTGATTTTCCTTGGCCTCTAATTCTGTGTACAAGTCCCAGTCTGAACTATGCTATCAGTTCAGGAGAGCCCCTAGTGACTGATTCTTTTAGAAAACCTGCCCTTTATTATCTTATGAAGTGAGGTTCAGCAGGACTTACTTTTTGTCAAATCAGACAAAAGTTCTGAGAAATGATACTAGCAATAATAATAGCTAAGATATATTGAATGCTTATTATGTGCTAGCTGCTATTCTAACTGCTTTTGCATATTTAATTGTCATTATAACTCTACCAGGTAGATGTTATTAATACCCCCATTATGCAGATGAGAAAATGGAGGAACATATTTTGGTTCTCTTTTTTAACCTTCCTCTTAATAGTTTGAAACCACTTTTAGCAAATCTATATACTTGCTTGCTGCTAAAGAGAACAGAAAAATAGGTAAGTTCTTCCACATTGTCAGGGGTCTAGGAATGGCCTCAACAACAAAAGGTCCTACCATCTTTCATTCAGGAAAAATGGCCAAGATGAACTACTATAAAGCCCAAATCATCATTTTTGACACAAAATGTAATTAGCCAAATTCAACTACACTGCAAGCCAATTTAGTTAGTTATCTAGGGGTACAGTTTGCAACTAATTTATTCTTAGAGTCCATTAGCTTAAAATTCAACATTTTATCCATGTACCATGGGAAATTTTTCTCTGGCTGTGAAGAGAAGTTGGTATCTATTATTTAAAAATTTTTCGGGGCGCCTGGGTGGCGCAGTCGGTTAAGCGTCCGGCTTCAGCCAGGTCACGATCTCGCGGTCCGTGAGTTCGAGCCCCGCGTCAGGCTCTGGGCTGATGGCTCAGAGCCTGGAGCCTGTTTCTGATTCTGTGTCTCCCTCTCTCTCTGCCCCTCCCCCGTTCATGCTCTGTCTCTCTCTGTCCCAAAAATAAATAAATGTTGAAAAAAAAAAAAAAATTTTTTCATTATTCCCAGGGCAGCTGGGTGGCTGAGTCAGTTAAGTGTCCTTCGAGCCCCACGTCAGGCTCTGTGCTGACAGCTGGCAGTCTGGAGCCTGCTTCTGATTCTGTGTCTTCCCTTCTCTCCCTGCCCCTCCCTGCTTGGGCTCTGTCTCTCTCTCTCTCTCTCAAAAATAAATAAACATTAGGGGTGCCTGGATGACTTAGTTGGTTAAGCGCCGACTTCAGCTCAGGTCAGGATCTCACTGTTCGTGAGTTCCGAGCCCGGTGTCGGGCTCTGTGATGATAGCTCGGAGCCTGGAGCCTGGAGCCTGCTTCGGATTCTGTGTCTCCCTCTCTCTCTGCCCCTCCCCTGCTTGCGCTCTGTCTCTCAGAACTGAATAAAAGTTAAAAAATAAAAATAAAAAATAAACATTAAAAAAAGTTAAAAATATATATATTTTCTCATTATTCCCATGCTGTCCAGAGTGGAATTTTGAAGCCTTGATTGTTATTTGTTCAGGTGTTGGGACTGAGTTAGAATAGTTTTCTATGGAGAAGTTGACCCCACCCACAGGCAGGGCCTTGGGTCACTCTGTAGACAAGGATGAGACTCCCTTTTTCACGCAGGAGCTCGGGGTCAGTTTGTTAATTTTTGTAAAAGAATGTCAATCCCATCTTCTCTTTGGGCGATTTTTAAATATGTGGGTGTGGATTTAATCTACAAGATAAAATAATTGCACCCCAGGCTTTTGCCAAAGAATGTAATTTTGAACTGTTGACTACCCAATTTTTATCAAAATCATGCATGCCAGAAACAATGTTCCTGGATGGTTGCCTAAGGGCAGTCTGCAAAGGAAGCCAGATAACCAGGGTAGCAGTTTTAGCCCCAGAGAACTGCTCCTACTGAACTGTTCTATTTCATCATGCATCCTAAATACTCTAAGAATCCTAGACACTAGGCTACCACTGTGTTTGTTATAAGGATGTTGTTGACGACCCTG
Source organism: Leopardus geoffroyi (assembly GCF_018350155.1). NCBI lineage: Eukaryota > Metazoa > Chordata > Mammalia > Carnivora > Felidae > Leopardus > Leopardus geoffroyi. The sequence goes on from NC_059339.1 coordinate 45,801,545, forward strand.
CCTCATTAAGTGGCCCAGTCTACCTTTTTGGAGGACACAGGACCTGAGAGTAAGGAAGCGTTGCTCTTCTTCAGCAATGACCTCACTCTTGTTTTTCTTTTAACTTTAATTTCAGTATCATGGACACACAATGGTACAACAGTTTCGGGTATACGACGTAGTGATTCAACAGTTCTATACATTATACTATGTTTGCGACAGGTGTAGCAATGACCCCACTCTCATCCTACAAGCACTGAGGGTCTTGTAACTTTTTCATTTGGCCACAGAATGCTGAAAACTAAATTCAAGGCCCAACTGTATTTATTTTGTAGGATATTACAGTATGAATGTCTATGCACTAAGTCTCTCTGCAGCCTCATCTAGTTCTTCTATTATTCTCCACCTAGATTTCCTGTAAAATTCCGTTCATTAAAAACGTCTATGGAGGGGCGCCTGGGTGGCGCAGTCGGTTAAGCGTCCGACTTCAGCCAGGTCACGATCTCGTGGTCCGTGAGTTCGAGCCCCGCGTCGGGCTCTGGGCTGATGCCTCAGAGCCTGGAGCCTGTTTCCGATTCTGTGTCTCCCTCTCTCTCTGCCCCTCCCCCGTTCATGCTCTGTCTCTCTCTGTCCCAAAAATAAATAAACGTTGAAAAAAATTAAAAAAAAAAAAAAAAAAAAAACACGTCTATGGGGGCGCCTGGGTGGCTCAGTTGGTTAAGCGTCCGACTTCAGCCAGGTCACGATCTCGCGGTCCGTGAGTTCGAGCCCCGCGTCGGGCTCTGGGCTGATGGCCCAGAGCCTGGAGCCTGCTTCCGATTCTGTGTCTCCCTCTCTCTCTGACCCTGCTCTGTCTCTCTCTGTCTCAAAAATAAATAAAAACGTTAAAAAAAAAAACAAAAAACGTCTATGTTATTTTAATTATTCTTTCAAGCCACCACACATCCTTTCTGGAAGATGGTGAGGTATTTAAAGATGTACATGCAAATGAATACATTCATAAGCTGATTTGCATGAGTTATTATTATTTCCATTAATCTTATTATTGTCGTTATATGGCAAAGCCCCTAAGGGCAGAGGACCAGACTCCCCTTTTGCCAGTGTATCTCCAGTACGAGCTTGGAGGCCATCTCTGTCCTTCCTCTGTGCATCACATAAAGTAGCTGGCCTGTGTTTTAGGGGCCTTGTTGTGTGAAAAATGGACATTTTAAAGCACCAAGGTTCCTCCACCTTGGCAAGATGCCTGGGAATAAGAAAAGACCCAAGGGACAGCGGCTTGTTCCAGCTCGTTCACTTGGGGACACAAATGTACAGGCGGGAACAGAGGGCAGACTGGCCTGTTTTCAGTGAATTGCTATTTTTCTCACACTTTTTACTGAGATGCATAGACATGAATGAGTTAAAACAAATATGCGTGTCCTACAGCAGCCAAAGAAATTCTGCGTTAGTCAAGTGAGAACCCGTTATCATCTCCTCCTCTTCTTATTATCCTCAAGAAAGCCTCTAACAGAGTCGAGGGTTTTTTAAATATATTTTTAAATTGAGATAAAATGTACACATAGCATTTACCATTTTAAACCATTTTTATTTATGTATGTATTCTTTTTAATGCTTATTTATTTTGAGTGTGTGTCCACGTGCGTGCGCATGTGAGCAGGGGAGGGGGGAGAGAGAAAGAGAGAGAGAATCCCAAGTAGGCCTCACGCTGGGGCTCGATCTCACAAACCATGAGATCATGAACTCAGCCATAAATCAAGGGTCACTTAACCGACTGAGCCACCCAGGTGCCCCTCATTTTAACCATTTTTAAGGTACGGTTCAGTGGCATTAAGTATATTCACACTGTTATGCAACCATCACCCCCATCCATCTCCAGAATTTTTTCAACTTGCAAAATTCAAACTTTGTATCCATTAAATACTAACTCCTCACTCTCTCTTCCCCCTGGCCCCTTGACCACTCTAAGCACGTCATAGAAGTGGAATTACACGGTATTTGTCCTTTCTTGACTGGCGCCTTTCATTTAACATGATGCCCTCAGAGTTCATCCAAGGTGCTGCCTATGTCAGAATTTCTTTCCTTCTTAAGGCTAAATAGTATTCCATTGTATGCATATTCGACATTTTGTTTATCCATTCAGCCATCAAAGGACACTTGGGTTGCTTCCAACTTTTGGCTATTTTAAATAGTGCTGCTATGAACCTGGATGTCCAAATACCTGTTCAACTCCCTGCTTTCAAATTTTTTTTTTTTTTTTTTGGTGTAAACCCAGAAGTGAAATTGCTGGATCATACAGTAAGTCTATTTTTAATTTTTTGAGGGACCTCCATACTATTTTCCATAGCAGCTGCACCCGCTCACATTCTCAACAGCACTGCACAAGAGCTCCAATTTCTCCACATCCTCACCAGCACTTACTATTTTCCGGGTTTTTGATGACAGCCATCCACGGGGGTGTGAAGTGGTATCCTGTTATGGTTTTGATTTGCATTTCCCTAATGATTAATGATGCTGAGCATCTTTCCAAGGGCCTATTAGCCATCTGTACATCTTCTTTGCAGAAATATCCTTTCAAGTCCTTTGGCCATTTTTGAATTGGGCTGTTTGGTTTTTGTTGTTGAGTTGAGGATTTTTCTCTATATTCTGGATATTAATCCCTATTGAATGACAAAACTAAATTTGGTAATGAGGTTGATGTCCTTTATTCAAGGGAAAACAATCCTTGGATTGGGGAAGTATGGTGCCTCAGAAATAGTGGGGCACTCTTCCCAAGGGGTTCTGGGGAAGAATGAGTTTTATGAAGCATTAGAAGTGGCAATAGGGAGGGGCACCTGGGTGGCTAGGTCGGTTAAGCTTCTGATTTTGCCTCAGGTCTTGACTTCAGGGCTTGTGAGTTCCAGCCCCATGTCTGGCTCTGTGCTGACAGCTAGAGCCTGATGTTTGCTTTGGATTCTGTGTCCCCCCCTCTCTCTCTGCCCCTTCCCTGCTCATGCTCTGTCTCTCCCTCTCTCTCTGAAAAATAAATAAAGATTAAAAATTTTGAAAAAAAAAAAAGTGGCAATAGGGAAATGGTACGATTAGCTGGGGTTGCAGATCTGACCTTATTTAGGAAGATCAAGGAACAAGGAAATAAGTATAGAACCCAGAGTTACCATGGTGTTTGGGGATTGGCTGTCTGGATGTACTGTGTTTCTGGTCAAGCAAAGCATTTACAGGAATGCTAAGGTTTAGTTGGTAGCACCCCAAAAAGGAGGAGCTCCATCTTGGGCCTAGAAATTGAACTCTGTTCAACATCTCTTATCAGATAAATGATTTGCAAGTATTTTCTCCCATTCAATGGGTTACCTTTTTATTCTGTTGATGGTGGCCTTTGATATACCAAAGTTTTTCATTTTGATGAAGTCCAATTTGTCTATTTTTTTGTTGCCTGTGTTGTTGGTGTCATACCCAAGAAATCATTGCCAAATCCAGTGTCATAAACTCTTTCCCCTGGAGCCCTGGGTGTTTTTTTTTGTTTGTTTGTTTTTTATTTGTTTTTTTTTAAGTGGGCTCCATGCCCAACACAGGGTTTGAACTCACAACCCTGAGATCAAGACCAGAGCTGAGATCAAGAGTCAGACGCCCCTGCAGCCCTGTTTTAATAAGTCATTTTATAAGGGTTATGGAGAACATCATCTTCAGATGGAGCAAGAAGATAAGTAAAATCCAGAGGAGGGGTTTACTATTTTGCCACTAAGCCCACGCCTTAAAAAGTAATCCTTGCAAATGGACTCTGATCAGTTCTGGTAGGAAAACAACATGAAAGAGGAGAGCTGCCTCAAATCGGCAGTAACAGGGAACATCAGGAGAAGAGTCTCCATTTTATATCAACATTTACATTCTTTTCCTTTGTGGATCCAAGTTCCTTTACGTAATATAAGAGCCAAACAAATGGGAAGGGGACCCATGGGCTCTAGTCTGCTTAACTGAGTAATTTGCTCCATCTGGGTCTAGTTATCCATGTACATTTCCTCACCAACACCCCATCCAAGCTCCATCGCAACGTGCGGAGTGAATTTTGTGCTCATGGAAGACACATCCCAACAAGCATTTAGGGAAGGGCCAAGATCAAAGAGCTGGGTGAGAGACCAAGAGTGGTCCTGTCAAACTGCCTTAGCTCAGATTTGCAGAGTCCTTCAACTACTGACCCTGGCTTCCCCGGGGCAAGAAAACAACATGGTTTGAGCAGCCAAATCACCAACACCAGGATGGCCTCTCACTGGCAAGCTCACTAATGTATGACTTTGCACATCCGTTCTAAACACTCACCAGCACAGGCTTTGAGGCAACCCTGTCATGCTGAGGAGGCTTCGGCTGGGAAATTACAATGAGAGTAATAATGACCAGTCAAGGTTGTACTGACACTCCAAAGACCAACACTCCTGCCATCAGAACCATTATCATCGTCATCACTGTGACCTTATTCAGTGTAGGACAGCTGGAGAAACTGCCCCAATTAGCCCAAGTAGACAAGACATCAACTACACGGTTCCTCTCTACTTACCCCAGCTCAGCCCTGATGGGCTGATCTCCCCTGGGTCTCCCCTGATGTGATTTAGGGAGGAAAGATGGTAAGCTTTGGAGATGACCTGTTGTGGTTAGACACGCTTGGGTTTACACCTCTGCTTTAACATTTACGAGTTGTTGACCTTGGCCAAATAATTTAGATCTCAGTTCCTCATCTGTAAGCGGGAATAATTAAGTCTGACCTCATATGTGATGAAGAGTGGCAACGGAAAGTGCCCGGCACACGCTAACACCGAATATTCATAGTGTCTCTTCCCATGGTGAGCTGTGTGTCTTTCCCACTCCCCTTGAAGTTTCTCAAGGTCAGAAACCATATCTTCTTTGTTTTTAAGCGACCAGCCCATAGTAGACTCCCCATGAGTATGTGCTGAATGGATAAACCACAAGAATAATCCCCTTCCCTTAACTCTGTATATCATTCGGTTGTGAGGAGGAAAAACCAGTAAAGAATTTTCCCTGCTATGCCTTTCCAGAATGAGTTAAACCAGCTCCCTCTTAGGAGTTGCACGTCAGAACAGAGCTTCAAAATCTTGTCAGATAAGGGAGATCTTTGTGGAGCAGAACTACCTGGAAAGTGTTCTGCATAACAATATACCCACGGATTTTAACTGAGCACTTACCCCAATTCCTTGTGGATTCATTAAACTGACAGCTTGACACCAGCATATTGATGCCTGTTTTCTATCTAACACAAGCTGTATGACTGCCTTGTGTTTAACCCACTCTATAAATTTGTAAGCAGCTATGTAAAAACAAAAACCTCAGAAAACAAAGAAAAGATGCCGGGTTGTTATTTCACTGAAAAACAATAATGAGTGTCTCTTTTCTGTGTTCCTCCCACTCTAATTGGGTATATTTGGGTTTTGGTTGTTTTCCTTTGCTCGAAGAGTTTGAATTTTGCAGCAGCTTCTTTTTGTCTGTTAAAGAAGGCTGTGCTCTAGCCCGACGCCACTCACGGTGCCAGTCACCCCGAAAATAAGCTCAGGCCAGAAGGTAAATCAGTGCACTGCTTCCTTTCTCAAGAAGTCTCACTATGAAAAAAAAAAGTCAGCTCAACCGAACAAGGTGTTTAGTGCCAAAGTCGATGTACATTCTAGCACAATCTCCTTATGGACAGGTGACAAAGAGCTCACAGATTGGCACTGCATGTGGATCACACTTCGAGGAGCATTGTACTAGGTTATGGAACTCCTCATCTGCCTGAGAATGTACTGGACTGACCTTTACAATGGGCTTTTGAAGGATTTTAGGCCACCTAGTATCCTTATCCCTTCTTTTGGCAAAGCATCCCAATATCAAGGATCTGCCACACCCTGTCTCAGTCGATGGGATCCAGGTGGGGATACTGTAAGACCAGGGCCGGCCAAATGGTGCTCTGAGTCTCTCCAGCCACAGTAAATGGAGATGATGATCCAGGGCCAACCAATCGGCATAATTCCATCTTCCTAGTTGGCTTTCAGACCTGGGAAGGGCAGTGGCCCTACTGCTGTATTCAGAGTGAATACCGGGACTCATGCAGAAACTATAAGGATGAGTCTCTTTCCATTAGACTTCAAGTTGTAAGGATGTGGGCCTGGAGTCAACAACACCCATGAGGGGAGAGTCTGGCTGTGAAATGGAGAAAAGACAGAGCAGAACTGAAAGGGACACAGAAACTGTATTTGGAACCTCTGGATAAAGCCTTGCATGATCTACAACTTTTCAATGATATATATGATCCAGTAAATTTCCCTTTTGCTTAGAACAGTTTATGAGCTTTCTAATGTTTGCAATGAGAAGAATCTAAATTAGGCCTGGACTACTCTCCCCTGGGCTATTCTAAAATCCATACATGTTGGCCCTAAAAAGACAAAGCTGAAAAGGCAAAAGGTCTGGAGTTAGAGGAGCTGTCTAGTTGGGACTAGAGGCAAGTTACCAAGACTTGCCACACCTGAGTTCCTTCCTCTGTCAGGTGATTAACATCTGCCCCATCCATCACCTCTCAGGTGAATATGAGAATCACATAAAAGAGAGAAAATCACTCTAGAAACATATGAAAAGGCACTGCACAGACAAAAAAATATTGTTATTGCTAGCCCAATGATAGTTATGCAAACTTCAAAATTCTGGCATCCATCACTATCCAGTTCCTACAAGAAATACATTGTTCTTAAAATAAACATGGTGGGGGGTGAGGAGAGGCAAACCAAGAAACAGACTCTTAATTACAGAGAACACACCGATGGTTATAGGAGGGGAGGTGGGGGGAAGGGGTTTAAATAGGAGATGGGGATTAAGGAGGGTATTGTGATGAGCACCGGGTGTTGTATGTAAGTGTTGAGTGACTAAATTCTTCACCTGAAACTAATATTACACTGTATGCTAACTGGAATTCAAATAAAAACTTAAAAAAGAAAGAATACATCGTTTTTATCAATACCTGTATTGTGCTCTAGGAGGGAGAGCGCCCTCTGCAGGCCGGAAGGTGTAAAGCAAGGCAGCAGACTCAGAAGCTGGACAGAATAGAGAAGGGGCAGCAGGAAGCCAGTCCAGATCTCAGGTTCTGGGCTGAGCACCAATGTGTGTGCTGTTGGTCATTCCTTGGGCCCACCCAGGACGTTTCTCCCCCATTGAACACAGCATCTAAATGACTGAAGCTTATGAATCATGCAAGAAAAATGATGGTTTAATTTAGAACTTAACCGCTAGTAACTCTCAACCACTATTTTGCAACTTTGGGGTTATCCTAACAATAATACTATCATGCAGGTAGGCAGATTTTGTGTCTGTTTTACTGTTTTCATATCTGAGATCTAAGGGACCAACAGAACAACAAACTGCATAAAAAGATTAAATCGTTCTGTAAATTTTGCATTTTTTCCAAAAGTCAGAGTACAATCATTTTCTGATAGATAGAAACAGTATGAGCAGCCAGGGTACGAGACAGAAAGAGGCATTACTGATTTTTAAGCCTCGTTCTGAGTCTCTGGTCAATGGAAGTATCAGTGGATTGTCTTTTGATGGAAAAATAACATTTTTATATTTTCATATAGTTAGTGTACCTGGAAGAAGTTTGTTCTTTACAGTTCCCTCCTTTGAGAAGCTCAAATCTGGATGGGGTGGGTGACACTAGTAAAACAAGTGTCCCTACATACTGGGTGTCAACACTGTGCCAGGCACGTACATCACTCCTAAGCCCAGCACCGCCCAGTCCACGTCACCAGTGGGCAGGGTTACAGTTCCTCAGAAGCAAGGAGCAGGCTGAGCCTACTCTCCCTGCTCCCGAGGATGGCCGGTGCTCAGGTAGAGCAGGCTGGCCCTGTTTGTATCAGGCTCCATAAATATCACAGCTTTCTCTTCCTCGTCTCCATTGGTGCCTCTTCATCTTACAAAACAAGATGGCCCTACCCTATCATCTGGTTATCCTCAGTTCAGGGAGAGGGGGTAAAAGCCCCATGTTGTTCTCCAGTCTATGTGCACCATCACGAAAGCTGATGTCCTGTCCTCTATGGATCCAAGGCACAATAAGTTAAAAAGCAAAGGGGTAGAGGAAAGAGGAACTGTCTCCCTAAAAAGTCTCTAAAACTTACCAGTTTGGATAATGCTCTGGAACCGGCATAGATTATGCCCACATACAGCACCGAAGCAGGAAGCCACGTCGAAACATCAGATCTGGAAAAAGGGGAAGAGACCAGAATATTTCTGTCACTTTCTGTCCAAAAGACCGAGCTGGAAGGCATGACCTTTCAGATGCACCAAATACGACGGTGATGGTCTTAACATCTCTGAGTGACCTGTGAAGTGTGACATGGGCTGTGTCCACTGAGAGTGAGGGAAGCTGCCAAAGTCATCCAGCTATAGCCTGTCACTCTGCCAACTACCTAGTGTTACTGATCCCATGACAGAACACAAACGATCTGGAGATGGAAAAAGGCTTCCTAAAGTTTGGGAGAGAGAACAGATCCGAATTTTTTCAAAAAATTTGTTTTACTTTATTTATTTTGAGAGAGAGAGTGTGTTTGAGCAGGAGAGAGGCAGATAGAGACACAGAATCCCAAGCAGGGATTCTGCACTGGCAGCACAAGGCTCGATCCCACCAACCATGAGATCATGACCTGAGCTGAAATCAAGAGTCGGATGCTCAACTGACTGAGGCACCCCTGATTTTTTTAAGGTTTTTAAGATTTTTTTTTTTTTAAGGACAGTGAACATTATTCTTTGGATTTTAAATAGCCAGAGGCTTTGAACCCATGCCAAATTATTACAAATTTTTAAAGGCTATTTACCGAGGCAATATATCAAACGGCTCCATGGAACCACAAAAGAAGGAAGCAAGTGCCAAAGGACAGAATTTTAAAAAGAATACTAGAACTCAAGCTGGGTGGCCATGTGCTGACATCTTCCACCATTAACCTGGAATCTCTAAGGACTTCTGGAGGGCACGTTTCTTGATTCAATTGTGGCCACACCAAAAACTGCTTTTTTCTTTTTTTTTCTTTTTAACTTTTTATTTTGAGAGAGAGAGAGAGAGAGAGCAAGCAGGAGAAAGGCAGAGAGAGAGGGAGAGAGAAAGAATCCCAAGCAGACTCTCCACTGCCAGTGCAGAGCTTGATGTGGGCTCGAACTCACAAACCATGAGATCATGACCTGAGCCAAAATTAACAGTCGGACACTTAACCAACTGAGCCACGCAGGTGCCCCCAAAACTGCTTTGTTCAATACAGTTTAGAATCTTGCTGTCTTCAAGAAAGGCAAAATCCCGGTTTTTATATAGAGAACCCATCACTGAGGTTCCCTCAGTCACAAACACATTTGGTCCACTTACGCAAGTTCCCGGAGTTATTCTCATAATAGATATAAATAAATGAGACCATTCCAGCAGAATTTAACATAATAATCCCAGCTAACTCAATGAACTGCTCTCCTGGGATGATGCCTGCTCAAGAAATGTTCTTTGTGAATCTTATTAGCATGGGCAGGCATCTATGATCAGACCTACTTTTGTACCCTTCCCAGGGAACCTGGTGCTAAAATGTCTGTAGTCTCTAGTGAGGCCTCCAAACCCTACTTCCTGAATATATTCATTCAGCAAATATTTCTAGCAATTTGCAAAGTGCTGACAGTGCTAGAGTTATTATTAACAGCAGCATCCTAATTAACATTTACTGAGCACTTGCTACAAATGAGGCAGTCTGCTAAGTGTTTTCTATGCTGCGTCTTTTAAAAATGTGTACAACCACCTTATGAAGAAAATGTCTTTGTTGCTATTATTATTATTATTATTATTATCCCCATTGTGCACATGAAATAACTGAGGCAATAAAGAGTTTAATTTGCCTGTGGTCAGAAGAGCTGGTTATGGCAAAGCCAAAATTTGAATTCAGGTCATCTGACTCTAAAGCTCCAGCTTTAAGCCACCCTTTCACACTTTGCCCTCAAGGACCTCATAATCTAGTGGTAGACACTGACATATAACAAACACAGCATGATTCTGCTCTGGTCACACACTAAGCATCTAATGACCTGAGGAATATTCTCTGTTCTTACTCGTCTTACTGCAATAAAAGACATCTGCACTTCCAGCCAATAGGTGAATAGAGAAAGGTAGATGCCATTCTCCATCTTGATGGATAACATCATGCTTCACATCAAACCAATTGCTACTCCTCTAGGAAACGACTTCCCCATTAGACCTTAAACTCACAAAGGTCAAGGGAGACAGGACCCAGGCCCATGGCCCGCTGAGCACCACAAGGAGGCCCAAGAGCATACACAGCAGGGAGCATAGTGAAGAGGGAAGGAGTGCCCTGCATGAAACAGCAGCACACCCACTGCAGCAGGCCCGGTGCTTCAGGATGTGAGCTCAGTAAGGCCCTAGGCATTTGTGCTTTGTTCCCTCTTAAACAAAGAAGACTCCTGCCCAGTCATATGCTCCAAGAGACCTCAGGGCATCTCAGTGGCCATGGATGTGGGAAAAAAAAAAAAAAAATGGCTAGGGGAAAAGAAAGAAAAGAAAGAAAGAAAGAAAGAAAGAAAGAAAGAAAGAAAGAAAGAAAGAAAGAAAGAAAGAAAGAAAGAAAGGAAACATGGCTAGGGAACACCTTGTATTTTAACCCTGTACCCGAAACACAAAGAAATGACTTTAACTATGAAAAATAAACAGATCCAGTTGGACCAGAGACTTCTGGGAAATGTTACAGAGCAGCTGTGGGAGCATTTGGATACAACCATGGAACTATGATCCACAATTATCGCACCCAGGGCCCAACTTCTAGGTGGACAGAGCCAAAGCAACATGCACCAAAGGCAGAAAATTTAGACACCTGCAAAAGCAGCTGGTTGCCTAACCCTGTCTTGGCCCTCATGAGCTCTCATCAGAGACAGCTGCCTCCCTCCCTCCCCCACACACACCAACAAAAAATTATAGCTGCTATCGAGAATGATAAATACAAATCACTGGGAAAAGTGCTGCCAAAACAGATATGAGCAAAACAAGTATGAAAGGATGGGGGGTGGTGGGAAGAAAAATAATTAAAAATTGCAAAGAACTCTGCATTCATATTGTTTCAAAGTATCAAAGTTCTCACTCCACTGAAAATCTTAGGGTATGTGTTAAGTGTTGTTGATGCAAGAAAAGACTCAAGGGAACACCAGTCGACCATCCATACACAAAGAAAAATCTTGGGGCGCCTGGATGGCTCGGTCGGTTATGCACGCAACTCTTGATTTCGGCTGAGGTCATGATCTTATGGTCAGTGAGTTCGAGCCCTGCATCAGGCTCAGCACTGACAATTAATTATCAGAGTCAGATAAGGGAACTTCTGCATATATTACTAACATGTCTCCCACCTGTCAAATAAACTGTAAGTTTCATAAAGGTGGGAGCCATGTATGTTTTGTTCATATAAATCAATGTAAAATATCACACGCATGAATGTTATAAAAGAGACTAAAGGACTATGCCATACCATAAGGGCATCTGATCTAGTCAGTGAGGATAGAGAAACCTGCCTCCAAAAAGTGATGTTTGAGATAAAACTCAAAGTTCAAGTGGGTGCAGGGGGTGAGGGGGTGATGCAGAGAAGTAGAAGGGACACCACATTCTCCCCTTGGTCCATTACTCACAGCAATAAAAGTCTCTGAAGGTTCAGTAAGACTTTGTCACAAGTTGGTTCTTCACTAACTATGACTCCCAAATTCTTTTTTTTTTTTTTTATTTTTTAAATGTTTATTTATTTTTGAGAAAGAGAGAGAGTGGGGGAGGGGTAGAGAGACAGGGAGACACAGAAGCTGAAGCAGGTTCTGTGCTGACAGCAGACAGCCCGACACAGGGCCCGAACCCACAAACCGTGAGATCATGACCTGAGCTGAAGTCAGACGCTTAACAGACTAAGCCACCCAGGCACCCCTATTATTCCCAAATTCTTTGCAACATTGATCTCATTTAATTTATACACTAGCAGGGGGGCCTGGGTGGCGCAGTCCGTTAAGTGTCCAACTTCTGGTTTTGGCTCAGATTGTGGTCTCACTCATGAGTTCAAGCCCTGCATGGGGCTCTGTGCTGACAGCATGGAGCCTGCTTAGGATTCTCTGTCTCCCCCTTTCTCTGCCCCTCCTCCAACTTGTGCTATCTCCGTCTCTCTCAAAATAAACACACATTAAAAACAAATTGACACACTAGCAGGAGAAATGGGCAGACGGTGGCAGTCACAAGAGCACACACTCTCTCCCTCAGAGAAAGCCTGCTACACGGAGTGCAGTCCGCCGACAGATGCACTTACATAATTTGAAGAATTGTTTATACTTGCTGCTTCGGGAATCAGAATTGGGATCTCTGGCTTGAGGGGTTTTCCACGACTGTTAGGTAATCTTCTATCTTAACGTGGACAGGTCAGACCTTTCAACAGTTACCTGGGGCAAATAAAATGCCTGACAACTGAGTTTTCCGTACTTTTCCAGGTTATGTGGAGACAAGGCAAAGATGGGAACTATAAAGGTGGTGCTTTGGGGGGCTTTTGCCATCTCTCTTTTTTTTTAATATTTCTTCAGGACAAAATGAAACTGTAATTTCAAAATCCTAACTAGCTCTGCTAAAATGGAGGATTATTTTCCAGGGAGATAACAGCAATAAGTGATGGAAATCACACCTGGTTGTGGGCACTGAAGAGTGTAACCTTATAACATGCACGTGGTTACCCAAATCTTTGGAAATTATAAGTAGCTCTCTTCACTCCCAAGGAATGTTCCAGCTAACTAGAGTTAGCTAACTTTAGCCAATAGCTCCAAGGGATGGACAAAGTTCACACATTTTCCCGGACTGTGTCCTTTCTTCTAGGTCAGGTCATCTAGGGCTGGGGGTATCTAGGGGTCACCTAGGTCACTAGGGGTGGGGCGGGAAAGACGCACAATTACAGAGCAGTGCATGGCACAACAACCATGCAATAAATGTTCTCCCGGTTTTTCTACACGTAACTCCAAAGACAGAGGCCATAAGGGATTTCATGTAGATTGATCTACACCTACAGAAAATGCACTGGCCAAAAACACCATAAAGAAAATCAAGAGATGATTAGCAACTTAGGAAAAAATACTGGAAACATATAAAACAGGCTGGAATTTAATATCCTTGATGTATAATGAGTGTTTACAAATCGGTAAGAAAAAACAAATCGGGGCACCTGGGTGGCTCAGTCAGCTTGAGTGTATGACTTGGGCTCAGGTCATGATCTCACAGCTCATGAGTTCGAGCATCGCATTGCGCTCGCTGCTGTCAGCCTGTCGGCACAGAGCCTGCTTCGGATCCTCAGTCCCCTCTCTCTCTGCCCCTCCCGTGCTCATGCTTGCTCTCTCAAAAATAAACACTAAAAAAAGGTTTTTAAAAAAATTTTTTTAAAGAAAAAAACTCAACTTCACAAAAGAAAAATACTCAGTGGGCAAAAAAGAGGTATTTGATGTGTGTGTGTGAGTGTATGTATGTATATTTCTCTTTCACACACACATAAGAAATACAAATAGCCAATAAACATATGAAAAGTTACACACACACATACACACACACACACACACACACACACACTACTCTTTACAGTATTACTGTATACGTGCATACTCTTTACAGTATTTAAAGGTATTTAAAGTTATCCACAATGATGTTTTCATTTACAAGGAAAATAAAACTGCATTCTGGCCTCCTTGTTAGTCATCAAGTATCCCAAGCACCTTGGGGCCTGCTCTTGCTTCCTCCACCAGGAACCCTCCCCCTCCAGACACCTGCAGAGTCTACTCTCTCACAGGTTCAGATCTCTGCTAAAAAGTCAGCTTATCCCTGAGTCCTTCTTACCTAGAGTATATAAAATAACAACCCCCCCCTCCCGCCCACTAGAACACACTCGGGCACACGCACATGCACACCTATTCCCCTACTCGGCTTTATTTTTCTCTGTATTTACTGCCATCTGACACATCATGTACTTCCATTTGCCTTTGTTTCTTGTCCATCTACCTCAACTAGAATATAAGCTCTATGAGGGCACGCATTTTCGTCTGTTTTGTTCACGATGCACCCCCTGTGCTGAAAACAATGTCTGGTATATATGCTAGGCACTCCAATATTTGCTGAAGGAGTCATCACGTATTACTTTGGTAACTTAAAAAAGATATTTCCCTTGGGGCACCTGGGTGGCCCAATCAGTTGAGCATCCGACTTTGGCTCAGGTCATGATCTCATGGTTTGTGGGTTCGAGCCCAGCGTCGGGCTCTATGCTGACAGCTTGGAACCTGGAGCCTGCTTTCGATTCTGTGTCTCCCTCTCTCTCTCTGTACATACACGCTTTCTCGCTTTCTCTCTCTCTCTCTCAAAAATAAATAAACACTTAAAAAAATATATATTCCTTTCCTTTTTCTGGATTGATACAAGGGGAAAACAACAGCATCAAAATACACCAGAAAACTCCAGGCATGACCCTAATTCACATTTTTTCCTATACTTTTCTTAAGCCCTTCAGAGGATTTGCTCTGAACAGATTTGCTGGTGCTTACAGCTACTAGGTTTTCAAGGACAGGGATGAAAGTAAAACATTTCCCACCATTTGCCTCTTTGAAATGGCCCTAATGGGTAATTCTAACAATTTCAAATTCAATAAACATTTCTAACAATCATGTTGTAACCTACAACTGTGACAACAGAAAACTAACTGCATTAACAAACATGCCTTCTTCAATAGACATGAACTCAGAAACTTGGCATGGGGGCAGTCATTTTGTTTCCTATAATAATTTATCTTGTTTTCTTATTAAAAAGTAGTACTTAGGGGCACCTGGATGGCTCAGTCAGTTAAGCATCCCGCTCTTGGTTTTGGCTCAGATCATGATCTCATGGGTTCATGAGTTTGAGACCCACATCAAGCCCCACATCAGGCTCCACGCTGGCAGTGTAGAGCCTGCTTGGGATTCTCTCTCTCTCTCTCTCTCTCTCTCTCTCTCTCTCTCTCTCTCTCCTCTCTGTGCCCTTCCAGTGTATTCTTTGTCTCTCTCTCAAAATGAATAAATAAACTTAAAAAAAAAAAGTAGTACTTTTCCACGCTAGAAAATTTTCAAAGTACAGATAATCAAGAAAAACATTACAATTGCAATCCTGCTACCCCAAAACAACCACTGTTAATACCTTGCTAGGTCTCCTCCCAAACAGGGCCTATATGCACATATATGAACACTGCAGCAAAAATGGGATCCTACTGTACACATTGTTTCATAATCTGCTTAACATCTTTCCATGTCAAAAAAATCATCACCAATTTATTAATAAGTGAATAATAGGCTATTGCTGGACACTGAAGTTAATCCTCTTTTTACTAACCTAATGCTGTAATAGTTATCTTTGAGTACATTCCCTTTTCATATTCATGTTTTTGCAATATCAGGATAAACTCCCTGAAGTGGAACAGAAGCTCAAAGACACATGCATCAAAGTGTGGCATTAGTTACAAAATTGCCTTCCAGAGGGGTTATGCCAACTCAGTCCTCTGCGATGGGCTACATGCTAGTGTTCCCCCCCAAACTCCTGTGTTGAAATCCTGCCCCCCCTGCGATAATTTGGAGGTGGGGCCTTTGGGAGGTAATGAGGTCAGGAGGGTGGAGCCCTCATGATAGGATTAGTGCGCGTGCTCTCTCTCTCTCTCTCTCTCCCTCCCCCTCCACCATGGAAGGAGATGAAAAGATAGACAAGAAGAGGTCTTCACCAGAACCTTACCATGCTGGTACCCTGATCTTGGACTTCCCAGCCTCCAGAACTGTGAGAAATCAGTGTTTATTGGTTAAGCCACCTGGTATTTTCTTTTTTTTTTTTTTTTTAATTTTTTTAATGTTTATTTATTTTTGAGAGAGAAAGCAAGCAGGGGAGGGGCAGAAGGAGAGAGGGGGGGACACCGAATCCAAAGCAGGCTCCAGGCTCTGAGCTGTTAGCACAGAGCCTGACACAGGGCTCAAACTCACAAACCATGAGATCATGACCTGAGCCAAAGTTGAAGGCTTAACCAACTAAGCCACCCAGGCATCCCTGGTATTTTTCTTTTTAAGTTTATTCATTTATTTTGAGAGAGAGAGAGAGAGCATATGTGAACAGGGGAGGGGCAGAGAGAGATGGAGAGAGAGAATCTGAAACAGGCTCCACACTGTCAGGGCAGAGCCTGACATGGGGCTCGATCTCACAAACCATGAGATCATCACCTGAGCTGAAACCAAGAGTCAGATGCCCAACAGACTGAGCCACCCAGGCATCTCCAATCTCTGGCATTTCTGTTATAGCAGCCCGAGCTAAGACACCTTCTACTGCCAGCTCTAAGACTGTATAATTCTCTGGCAGCCAAATACCTACACATTAGGGACAAACCAGGCACATACCACTAATGCACCTTTTCTCCACCTATAATTTATAAGATGGCACCTCCCATGCTGGCTTATTTGTCCATTGTCCTATGTGCCAGCAAAGGAGGCATGATGGAATTAAATCTTGAGGTGGTCCTCACAGAATGCTGGGTCTCTGTGGTACGAGGCCCTCTGGGGAACTGCTGAGCCAGTGAGTGTGTAAGTGTGTGTGCGTGTGTGTGTGTGTGTGTGTGTGCATGTGTGCAGGGATGGATCTCACAGCAACTCCTGGGGGAAAGTACTATTTGCCACGGGTCTGGTTTGAAAATTGTGGTGATACATAGTTTTTCTTATATGATTTATAAGCACAAGTACTGTGTCTTGTTTGAGTCTTGGGCTTGTTTGTTTTTTTGTGTACATCTCCTGTCCCTAAGGATCCTGATAAAACACTTTACAAGAAGCTAACAATAGTCTGTTGCTGTGAATTATAAAACTGTTGTTATCGAAATGAAGGCTAATTAAATTAAATCACTTGTTTTTCAAATAGAGCATGCATTATGGAAGGAACATCTGCTCCCTCAAAACACTCAGAAGTTTATCTGTTTATGAGGGCCTTTTGAGCTGAGTTCTTGAAAATTCTCTGCGTTATGCTGACACCTAGTGGAGCTAAAAATAGTTTCCAAACATAAAAATACCAAGTCTAGGTGGTTCAGTCAGTTGAGCATCTTGATTTCAACTCAGGTCATGATCCCACAGTTGGTGGGTTCGAGCCCGAGTCAGGCTCTGCGCTGACAATGCAGACCCTGTTTAAGATTCCCTTTCTCCCCCTCTCTCTGCCCCTTGCATGCACTCTTTCTCTCTCTCAAAATAAATAAATAAACTTAAAAAACAGTACCAAGCCACCAAGATACTAGGATTCATACTGCCTATTGGCATTGCCAAAAACAGTAGTATCTTACAATTATTAAGTCAATATTTGCTTTACAGTTTACAAGCACTTTTACATATATTAACTCCCTACTCCCTACTTAGAGCGGATACCTAGATTTCATTTTGGGGGGTCCAATCCTGGTGAACATGGTCCTTCAAGAATCCTACTCACTACTGTCCCTCTTTCCTAATATTCTTCGACCTTTCCTCCTTCATTCTTTACTCTTCCTCTGACTCACAGAGGGTCAACTCCCTTAACAAAGTTCAGCCCTAATATCACTTGAACCCAAAAACCCTGTGATTATACTGTTTCTCACAGAGCATAACTTAGAACAAGAGTCAGCAAACTATGACCCATGGGCCATATCCCACCTGTTGCCTATTGCCGAAATACCATTTTATTGGCACACAGCCACACCCATCTGTGTATGTAGTCGATGGTGGCTTTCATGCCACAAAGGCAGAGCTGAGTTGTTGCAAGACACTGTATGGATACAAAGCAACAGTGACATGAGGTGCAGTCTACACTGAAGTGTGAGTTCAGCAGATTCCTATGCCCTGCAGGGTGGTATAGCCATGACCAGCAGCCACTATAAACTCCGAAGGTCCAAAAATCCTGTCCCAAGAAAGAAAAATACTGCATGGTATTTGGAATTATATGTGGAGTCTTAAAAAAAAAGAAAAAGAAAAACAAAGAAAACAAACAAACAAAAAGTCAAACTCACAGAAACAGAACAGAAAGGTGGTTGCCAGGGGCTGGGGGCAGGTTAATAGAGGAGATTGGGAAAAGGGTACAAACTTTCAGTTATAAGACGAATAAAGTCTTAGAATCTAATGTATCAAATGGTGACTACAGTTGATAACACTGTGTTGTTGTGTCATTGACATTTCCTAGAAAAGTAGAATTTAAATGTTCTCACCCAAATAAATAAATAAATAAAGTGACGTGATGGGTGTGTTCATTAATTGGATGGAGGGAATCTTTCACAATGTGTACATATATCAAATTACCACAATGTATACTTTAAACATCTTACAATTTTAGTTGACAACTATACCTCAATAAAGCTGAAAAAAAAATTCCTGTCCTCTACCATCCCTGGCCTCATGGACTCTTCTCTGGGGAATAACCATAATCACCACACCAAAACCAATCAGATTTTATTAACATTACGTCCCTGCAGTGGTTCTCCGTGTTTCCTGAGAATGCTTTGAAAGCTGGTTTTATCCTCCCCCCAAAGTAATTTCTACGTAATATACATAAAGCATTCCTC
This sequence comes from Leopardus geoffroyi, assembly GCF_018350155.1. Taxonomy (NCBI): domain Eukaryota; kingdom Metazoa; phylum Chordata; class Mammalia; order Carnivora; family Felidae; genus Leopardus; species Leopardus geoffroyi. The sequence goes on from NC_059339.1 coordinate 45,820,135, forward strand.
TGGCGAAAAAACACAATAGGAAAAAAGATCAAAAACACATGGATTTTATGTTAACTCTCCTCTGTGAGCAAAGGTAACTGTTCGTAAAATTACAGGTCACTCAAAATGAAATACAACACATTAAAAAACATATTTGAGAAATTCCAACCACCAGTAGCTTTGATGAAGACAAGCTATCTCGCTTAAAAACAAATAATTAATCATAAAAAGAAGCATCCTAATTGATTGGCTCACTGTTCGTTTCTTTAGGGACAGGACTGAGTTAACTTGGAGGTTTTATCAAAGAAAATTTTTTGAAAGTATTCTTTATTTGTTATGAGAGAGAATGAGTGTGGGAGTGGGGGAGTGGCAGAGAAAGAGAGAGAGAGAGGGAGAATTCAAAGCAGGTTCTACATCAGTAGTGCAGAGCCAGATGCAGGGCTCAAACCCACAAACTGTGAGATCACGAGCTGAGCTGAAACCAAGAGATGGATGCTTAACCGACTAAGCCACCCAGATGCCCCAGAAAAAAATTTTTTTCATTTGCAAAAAGAGAGTGAGAGTGAGGGAGAGGGGCAGCGTGGAGCCTGACGTGGGGTCCATCCCATGACACTGGGATCATGAGCTGAGCCAAAATCAAGAGTCAGATGCTCAACCAACTGAGGCACCCAGGCTCCCCTACCAAAGAAATGTTTTATAGTTCTCTAGCAAAGATCCCCAATGGAAAATTAACGAGTGGAGCTTTCTCCTTCATCTGTTAGAAATCCCTGGTCACAAAGGCATTGCGGTATAGCATTATTAACTTAGAACTTCTCATCCTTGAAAACTTGAGAGTTAAAAATTTGCTGTCTTAGGTAGAGTGAACAAAAAGTAGTAAGTACATTAAAATTTACTTTCGAAATGTTTTTATTTAAACATGTAGTCTGGTCATAAAGGGACCGGAGGATGGCATGTAATGTCTCCAACGAAATCACACCTGATTCCGTAAGCAATGGCTCGAGAATCCAGTAAAGAGTGCCATGGTCTCACTGTCAAATGTCTTGTCACGGTGTTCTAGATCACGTTCTGGAAACACAGCCTATAGCCAGGGCTCCCACATCTGCTAGAAAAATCACTTGAACATTCTGCGGCAGGTTGGCAATGGCAGTAGGGCTGCCGGTATAAGGACAAGCTTGCGACTGAAAGCCAGTGTGATCTTTCCCAAGACAGAAGGCCTCTAAAGCATCATCCAACACTTGGTGATTGCTGGTTGCTGAGTAAAAATCTTGGAGATGGATTCTATCGGGTCACTTAGTGGAGTCATGACATGGCCAGAGACTAACGAACACAGCAGAATGGCCTCTCTGCAAAGTAGGAAATGTGGTGCCAGGTTCTGGAACTTGTTTTAAGAGGTAATCTTGGATTCTGCTGCACCCCAGGCTATAAGGGGTCTAAATGAGCTCTCATGGTATATGTTATTAAATACCGATTTGGAAACCACCCTCCAGCCCCACTGGTACAATCCCCACTCTACGATGACCCAGAGGACTCCACCCTGTCCACCTGCTGCTGTTTCCATTTTTAGTAGAGTCCAACCTCTGCCACCTCCACACAAGTGCACAGTCACACAGCAAGGCCAAGCTTTGGTTCTCTAGTAACATAATCGGAAAGCCAAGCCTAGTAGGAAACAGCAACCATGGCAAACACACACCCAGCCCAGGCATACATGAAGGAACATGGGTGCTGGGTCCTTGCTGCTAGACATCTGGTAACTCCCCTTTGCTGAGAATCTGTGGAAAATGGAAATGCTGTGCTGTTGCAGCAGTTATTAAGCATAAGATTCACTAAGACACTAGGATCTTTGATAAGGCGCTTAACCGAGCTAACGTCGTGTGTAAGGATGTGAAGCCACCTGAGGAAGTACAGGCGATAGAAGTGAAAAGGTCCCTGAGAATTTAGCAGGGGGACGGAAAGGGAACGTGCCCACAGATCTGCAATGGGTAGAACCTAGCATCACGCAAGCTCAAAGGACAACAGTGTCTAGTGGGTCTCAAATTTCTACTGTTGGAGGATCATTCTTTTCAGGGAATGAACCTTGAGAGTCTTTGACTTTACTCAGCTCTACCAGTCATTCCTCCTTCCCTTCCCCCAAAAGGCAGAAGTATGAAGAATTCCATCAAGAGATGAATGGATAAACAAACTGTGGTATACATACAATGGAATATTATTCAGCTTCTCGAAGAAGATTCTGACACATGTAACAATTCTGAGGACATTATGTTAAGTCACAAAAGGACAAATATTGTATGATTCCACTGAAGTGAGGTATCCAGAATAGGTAAATTCATAGAGATGGAAAATAGAACAGTGGTTACCAGGGACTGGATGGAGGGAAGGCAGAATGGGGAGTTACTGTTTGTTCTGTTTGGGATGATAGAAAAATTCTGGTAATGGTTGCACAACATTGTGAATGCACTTAATGCCACTGAACTGTACACTTAAAAATGGTCTAAAAATGGTAAAATTTATATTATGTATATTTTCTCACAGGAAAAATGTTTTTTAAGTGGGAACCAATGGCTTAGCTCTTAAGGAAACAGGGCCAAAGTAATGTTTAAACGACTATTATGAAGTAAATAATTCACCAACAGAAATTATAAGATAATTGTAGTCAGGGGCATTGTAAACAGAGTAGAGGACCCGTGTTGATGAGCACCAGTGGACCCCAGTCCACAATCTGACCGTTAGTACCTGCATTCTAGACCAATCTCTTGCCTCTGTGGAGGAATAAATGAAACCATTTGGAATCAACATGCTTCATTATTTAACTGAATATTAGAACTATCACAGGCCTTGTGAATTCAGGGCACATATTTATTTTTATTTTTTAAATTAATTTATTTTTTTAATTTAAATCCAAGTTAGTTAACATATAGTGTAATAACGATTTCAGGAATAAAATTTAGTGATTCATCACTTACATATAACACCCAGTGCTCATCCCAACAAGTGCCCTCCTTAATGCCCCTTGCCCATTTAGCCCATCCCCCCATCCAACACCCTGCTGGCAACCCTCAGTCTGTTCTCTGTATTTAATTAAGAGTCCCTTATGGTTTGTCTCCCTCTCTGTTTTTATCTTATTTTCACTTCCCTTCCCTTATGTTCATCTGTTTTGTACCTTAAATTCCACATATGAGTGAAATCATATGGTATTTGTCTTTTTCTGAGTTATTTCGCTTAGCATAATACACTCTTGTTCCATCCACATTGTTGTAAATGGCAAGATTTCATTCTTTTTGATCGCTAATATTCCATTGTGTGTGTGTGTGTGTGTGTGTGTGTGTGTGTGTGTGGATATGGATATATAAAGCACATCTTCTTTATTCATCTGTCAATGGACATGTGGGCTCTTTCCATACTTTGGCCATTGTCGATAGTGCTGCTATAAACATTGGGGTGCAAGGCACTTATTTGTTTAAATGAAGACCCAGTTCTCACTGAACAATCCACCATAACAATGGAGTATAAATAAAGTAAGACCTCTGCTTAAATATCACATATAAAAGTATCTTCAAAAGTATCTTCATTTTGTGAAGGTAAGGATATTATACAGGTGAGTGACCTGGCCTGATCATTCAGTAGAGCTGTCTGCCTTGTCCATATAAACTTTGACTCCATTTGCTCTTCATTTTGCGCATCATTTCAGATGAGGCATGATGTTCTGGAAGAATCATAAGAATTTACCTAGGTGAGGCAGGAGTGGCTAGCCAATTCAGGTTGTAATTTTGTCTGAAAAATGTCACGGTTTTTGAGATTTCTTTTAAATGTATTTGACAAGTTGCCTTAAGAGATTCATAACAACTAATATATAATATAATGTGTGATCTGAACTGAACCCTGGATCAGAATTCGGCAGGGCGGTGGGTGGGGGGGGGCAGGGTGGGAGTTACATTATAAGGATATTATTGAGAAAATTGGAAAAATATGGGTTTGGTCTGTAGATGAGATAATAGTATTGCATCAATATTAATTTCCTCATTTTGATTACTATACTATAGTGAAGTAAGAAAATGTCCTTCCTCTTAGAAAATACACACTTATGAATTTAGAAGGGGCATTTTACTCTCAAATCTGCAACTTACTCTCATATAGTTTAGAAAAAATTATATATATATATATATATATATACATATATATATACATATATATGTATACATATACATAAATCTCAAGAGAAAATTATAGGAGAAGCAAGATAAAAGAATGAGGAATAGGAGTAAAGGGTATGGAAATTATTTGCATTATTTCAAACTCTTCTGTAAAGTAGTAAGTAATTTCAAAATTAAAAATTTCCAAAAATTTTAAGTTCATTTAAAAACTCATTCATCGAGGAGTGCCTGGGTGGCTCAGTCAGTTGGGCATCTGACTCTGGCTCAGGTTATGATCTCATGGTCTGTGAGTTCGAGCCCCACGTTGGGCTCAGTGCTGATAGTTCAGAGCCTGGAGTCTGTTTTAGATTCTGCATCTCCCTCTCTCTCTGCCCCTTGCCTGCTCATACTCTGTCACTCTCTCTCAAAAATAAATTTAAAAAACATAAAAAAAAAATTATAGGGGCTCTCTTCTCCTCTCCTGCTAGTATTCTGTCTACCAAAAATAAATTAAAAATTTATAATAAAAAATTATAATGAAAATAATTTAAAAATTATTTTTAATAAATAATATAATATAATATAATATAATATAATATAATATATTAATTTATAATTAATATAATATAATAAAAAGTTTTAACTTATAAAAAAAAACACACACAAAAAACTCATTCATCTGAGCTCCTGGGTGGCTTAGTCGGTTAAACATCTGACTTCGGCTCAGGTCATGATCTCATGGTTTGTGAGTTCAAGCCCCACATCAGGCTCTGTGCTGACAGCTCAAAGCCTAGAGCCTGCTTCGGGTTCTGTGTCTCCCTCTCTCTCTGCCCCTCTCCTACTCATGCTCTGTATCTCTATCTTTCAAAAATGAATAAATGTTAAAAAAACACATTTTTTAAATTAAACATAAATAAAAACTCATTCGTTGTGCTCCTATGATCTAAAACAAAGCCCAATTAATACAGTATTATAAGTTATGCATCTTGATTAATTTTAATATTATATTAGTAACATCACTAAGCAGGAAAACACACTCCTTCAGTTCTATGTGATTATAAAAGCATTAAAATCCCAAGGTTCAAAGGGAACTAAGAGATCAAGCAACTCAAATAAACATCTGTGTTTCCCAGTGTAACACCAGAAAAGATTAAATAATGTGAAGAGAATGCAGGGTATGAATCATGAATCAAGCAAGAAGATGTTGTTCTACCTTGAACTGCTGTTGATCTCAGCCCAGCCCAGTTTCCATGACACATGAAGCAAAAGTCCACCAATTAACGTCTGCCACCTGAAAAAGACAAAGGCCAATGTGAATTTAAGAGAGTGCCATAGTCTCATATGCCATCCAGACCTGGCAGAGCGCCTGGCTGACACAAATATACACATCCAAGCCTTCCTACAATTCTTTTCTCCCATTCTCTCCTAACTAGCATCCCAGGCCCCTCCTTCTCAACCTGTATTATTCTCGAATCCAGCTGTACCATTCAGTGCTGACACTGATATTCTTCTCTTCTTATTCTAGACTTTTCCTGAACAACCTCCCCCACAGTCCCCACTTCTCCCATCATCCTTGAACTGATGATTTCCAAATCCCTACGCCCACCCGGATACCGCCACCCTGACACCCCACAAGCACCCAATGATAACTTGCCTAAAACGTTACCTTGAATTTCCCTTCCTCATTCTGATTTTCGTCCTCTGCCCCTAATCAGCCAAACCAGAGCCTAGCTGTCATCCTAGCTCTTCTCTCCTCAGTCACCTCTCTCATCTGCTCGCAAAATCCTATTGAACGCATCCCCATAACAGTTCTAGAGTACCAAGTCTTCTCTTCCCCACCTCTTCTGCCTCTGCCTAATGCAGGCTCCCATCGTGGCACTCCTCAACTCCAGTATCAGTCCCCAAACTGGTGTCCCTATCGCCAGGATGGCCTCACAACTTTCATTCTCTACCTGCAGCCAAAGGGCTTGTTCTAGAAGGCAAACTTCATTTTGCCACTTGCTTGTTTTAAAAATGTTTGATTTGGGGTGCCTGGATGGCTCAGCCACTTAACAGCCTGACTTTGGCTCAGGTCATGATCTCACAGTTTGTGAGTTCGATCCCTGCATGGGGCTCTCTGCTGTCAGCACAGAGCCCACTTCAGATCCTCTGTCCCCTTCTCTCTGCCCCTCCCCCACTTTCTCTCTCAAAAATAAATAAACATTTAAAATAAAAAGGCATCATTTCTTTAAAAACAAAACAAAACAAGGGTGTCTGGGTGGCTCAGTCATTAAGCATCTGACTTCAGCTCAGGTCACGATCTCATGGTTCACAAGTTTGAGTCCCACGTCAGGTGAGCTGGAGCCCTGCTTTGGGTGAACACAAGCCCTGCTTTGGGTGAGCACCAGCCCATTGGGGTAAAAACATGAATCGTGCTTTGGACGAGTACCGCCTTTCTCTCTCTCTCTCTCTCTCTCTCTCTCTCTCCCTCTGCCCCTTCTGGGATTCTCTCTCTCTGCTACTCGCTCACTTGTGCCCCACCCCTCTCAAAAAACACACAAAAAAAAACCCAAAACACAAAATACAAAACAAAACAAAACCAGTTGATTGATTCTTCCCAGGTGGCCAGATGCAGTTCCCAGTCTCTTTTCTGCCATAAGACACTTGGGATCAAGTGAGACATTCTTCCTCTGCATGCCAAGTACAAGGGGAGCACAGGTTATAAAATAAGCACCCCTGGGGCACCTGGGTGGCTCAGTTGGTTAAACATCCAACTCTCACAGTTTGTGGGTTCAAGCCCTGCATCAGGCTCTGCACTGACTGTGTGGAGGCTGCTTGGGATTCTCTCCCTCCCCTCTCTCTCTGCCCGTCCCCAACTTTTGCTCTCTCTCTCTCTCTGAAAACAAACTTTAAAAAAAATTTAAATTAGCTAACTAATTAGTTAATTAATTAAGCATCCCTGCCCTTCCCACTGTACAAAGCACAGCAGACTTCAAAATGAGTGAGAGGGTACTACAGGCAATAACTTCACCCTGTTTCACTCTAATTGCTTTACTTTAGGTGAATAATTCATAGATTTCAAAACCTTATTTTTAGTTATGACTTGAGACACCTCACCACGGAAGTGATTACAACACACCCATGTGTTGCTACACAACAGTTGAGAACTGCAGGCCTACGGGGATAAAGTCACTTGCGAGTGACACACAAGCCTTCCTGGACAGGCACCCACCCCTCTCCAGGATCAGCTCCGGTGCATCTGCCATGGGCAGCTACATTCCAGCCACACTGAACAGCTGACAGCCTCGGGAATGTGTCAGGTCACTTTCTACTTCTAGGAGTCTCCACATGCTGCCCTCTTGACACATCATGTTCTCCTACCTCTTTGTGTGTTGGTGAACACCTGCTCATCCTACCAGATCCAGTTTTTATGCCTCCTTTGTGAAACCTTCACTAACCCAGCCAAGCAGAACAGACAGATATGGGTCATGCCCTCCAACAGTGTGACCTAGAGCAGTGGCATTCAACCCGTATGATTCTTCCCCCTAGGGGACATTTGGCAATATCTAGAGACATTTTTGGTTGTCACAACAGGGGGTGGGGGAGGGGAGGGTTGCTAACTGGCATCTGGTGAGTTGTAGCCAGGGACTCTGCCAAACATCCTACAGTGTGCAGGACCAGCCCCCATAACAAAGGATTACCAAGCTCAAAATGTCAATAGTCATTTGAGAGACAGCGGCCCGGGGCAGGGCAGAGGGAGGGCGCCACGGTGGCTCAGTCAGTTAAGCGTCCAACTTTGGCTCAGGTCATGATCTCACGGTCCGTGAGTTCGAGCCCCGCGTCGGGCTCTGTGCTGACAGCTCAGAGCCTGGAGCCTGCTTCAGATTCTGTGTCTCTCTCTCTCTCTCTGACTCTCCCCTGTTCATGCTCTGTCTCTGTCCCAAATATAAATAAACATTAAAAAAAATAAAAAAAAACCCAGAAGTTCATATTCTTTAACCCAAATTTCTTATATAGGAATCTATTCCAAAGAAATAGCTAGAAATTCGACAAACTTGGATACAAAAATATGTCTGACAACACTATTTTTATACCCCCAAAATGGGACACAATTTAATGCCCACTAATAGAAGGGCTAAATAAATTACAGTATGTCTATTTGATAAAAAAAAAAAAAAATCTATGTAGTCATTAAAAATATTTTAAGGAACATTTAATGATGCTGGTTGGACATGTCTCACATATGTGTACAAAGAGCATAAAAGATACTCACCCTTGGAATAATGTAGGGTAGGTAAATTTCAAGACAGACAGGACATACTGAAAAACAAAGAGCAGATTAATGGACATTTTCAAATTATAGAGAATTGCTAGACTGTATAATCAAAGAAAGCCCTATTGAAGAAATATAAGTATACTCAAGTTTCAAAAAGGCTTTTACCCTTCCCCCCAAAATCATACATGGGAAAAAAAAAAAAGACCTTCCAAGTCATACTAAAAAGAGCGGGTCTTTTTTCCCCAGGGTCGCCAGAAGCCTAACCACCTCTTGGTGGGGAAATAGAACTGGTATCATCAGCAAATTGGGCCGCACAGCAGCTGGGTCTGGTGCTGTGGATGTCCAACAACTCAGTATCTTCCCAGGCCTCAGGGGAAGTCATGTTGGAACTGCAGTAATTCAAGAAAACCGGACAAACCCCTGGACGCACTCTCTTTTCTCAGGGTACCTGCTTTATCTACTGTCCAATTTACCTCAAAATCCAACCCCCTTCTTTGATTCTCTTCAAGCAAGAACTGCATCCTAGTGTTTATTTCCTTTGTTTTCCTTCCATTTGGGGGCATTTGGCTTTTGCATTCTAAAGGTAGTTTTTTTGTTTTTTGTTTTTAAACTAATAGTGCTTAGGCATCATACCTTTCCCTGTGCTTTAGAATTTTAAGGATTTTTTTTTTTTTTTAAACCAACTTGGCTAAGGTCAACAACTTGTTTTTCTATTATGTCTTTTATAACACTTTATGAAACGGGACTGTGTTTTGTCTTTCTGGATATCTTTTCCTATTTTTCCTACCATTGAGCACTAAGACTTTTTGTAAAGTTTAAAAACCATTAAAGGCTCAAGGCAAGGACTCTACTGATTCTTCACATGATGTAAAAATAGAGTGGACTGGTGTTAGGCAAATTTACATACCTATTTTTTCCCATGGATTAACCTATACATAGGCCTCCTAGTGTGAGCTCCTAAATGTCACGATTACAGCTAACTGCCTGTGCTCTGTATTTACTTGAAATGGACCTTCAGGGCCCCTGGGTGGGTCAGTCGGTTGGGTGTCCAGGACTTTGGCTCCAGTCACGGTCTCACAGCTTGTGAGTTCAAGCCCCTTGTTGGGTGCCCCGTGTCGGGCTCTGTGCTGATGGTTCAGAGCCTGGTAATGCTTTGGATTCTGTGTCTCCCTCTCTCTGTGCCCCTCCCCCACTCATACTCTGTCTCTCTCTCTCTCTCTCTCTCTCAAAAATAAATAATAAGACATTAAAAAAAAAACTTAAAAAAAATGGACCTTCTTCTTCTCTGAAGTCTGTTTATTCACATAGGTCAATAGGCTCCTTCCCACTTTTCCCTGATATTTTCATTCTAAAACAGAGAAAGGATGAATAAGTGAGCATCTGGGCCATGTGCTCTATCACCCTAAACAACCTTCTTGAAGACAGCAAATATTTATTTAGTTTAGTGTATGCTGGGCTTTGTCCTACATCCTGGGGGGAGACGAAATGCTGAAGCTCTTACCTGACCTTGCTAAAGAAGAGTGACAACAGTGAAAAGCGAAATCTCTGACAAATGCAATCTAAGTCCTAATATTCATTCTTTAGCAGTTCCTCAGGCCACTGAAAAGTGTTGCTCAGAGCAAAAGGCTATTCAGTGGAACAGCAGTGAGCACTTCTCATGGAGAAAGAAGGAGCAATTTGGGAGTCTTTGAAAGGAAAACAGATGTGGACGTTGTCCCCAGGCTGAAAGCTTAATAGCTGTGAGGGGAAGAAGGGCTGGTGGCTGCCTGGGCCCTAAGCCTGGTTACTGCCAGGACCTCCCACAGGCTGGAGGAACACCTCAGATACGAGGTCAGGAGAGCCAAAACACTTGCTGTTCAAACTAAAATCAACCATTCTTTTAACACTAGAAAGGCTGGGCCTAAAATAGACAAGAGTTTTTTCAATGAATTTTCTTTTTTGCAAATACAGAGGGAAATAGTTAGAGGAGAAAACTACCCTGAGAAATAGGAAAATTAAAAAACTAGCATGGGGCGCCTGGGTGGCTCAGTTGGTTAAGCATCTGACTTTGTCTCAGGTCATGATCTCATCGTTCGTGGGTTAAAGCCCTGCATCGGGCTCTCTGCTGTCAGCGCAGAGCCTGCTTTGGATCTTCTGCCTCCCTCTCTCTCTGCCCCTCCCCTGGTTGCTTTCTCCCTCTCTCTCTCCCTCTCTCCGCCCCCCCCCCCTCAAAAATAAATAAACATTAAAAAAGTAGCACAGAGTCTTCTAAAAACTGGAAGAGTGGATCCTATCTCTAAACACAAAATCATGTTCACTAATTCAAAAGAAAAATCATTTGGCAGAGATTATATGCTGGGGGGCTCACTGCACAGTTCCCTTCTCACTTGGCCCCTATTTGGTCCAAGCCAACCTGTTATGGCTGCCAGAAAGAAGCACGACTGTCCTATTTGAAACAATGGCATCATCTAAGAGCTACAAAGTCCCTACCATAGTCCCATTATGAAGGACTACCTCTCCCACCCCTACCTGGGCCTCACATCTGCCTGCTGCTACTCTTGACTCCATTTCTTTCCCCTTTGTACAGTCTCCTCCCCTCCCCTTCCCTCTGCCTTCTGCTTTTGATCTGCTCCAACACTCCCAAGAGCCCTAAACCAAAGCACTCCAAACCATCACGGAAAATGGAAAAGGATTTGTTGTTTAAGTTCTGAGGGTCCTTGGAAACCTACAATTTTTATTACTCGGAGTAGATATTCCTAGAGACAGGACAGTTTGGCTTCTTTTTCTCTAGCACCTTGAAGCATGATGCACATGGACGGTAATCCAGCTTTATAACATTGACTATAAAATGGTGAGGGGCCCCCGGGGCGCCTGGGTGGCACAGTCGGTTAAGCGTCCGACTTCAGCCAGGTCACCATCTCGCGGTCCGTGAGTTCGAGCCCCGCGTCGGGCTCTGGGCTGACGGCTCAGAGCCTGGAGCCTGTTTCCGATTCTGTGTCTCCCTCTCTCTCTGCCCCTCCCCCGTTCATGCTGTGTCTCTCTCTGTCCCAAAAATAAATAAATGTTGAAAAAAAAAAATTTTTAAAAAAAATAAAATAAATAAAATGGTGAGGGACCCCAATAAATATAACAATAATGCCACAGATGCCAATGTGCATCCAGTATAAATTTCTGTGAACTAAGTGTTATCTGCCTGCTGGATTGTTTTGCTTAGATACTCTGTTTTTTAACCAATGCCCGCCTGGCTCATGGGTTTTCATGAAAGACTTGTCACTCTTCTCTGTCTGATGATTATATAGAAATAAAAGGAAGGTCATTTTGTTTTTAAGTGAAATATTATCAATATGTTCATCAGGTTAACTAGACAAATTAGAATAGTTGAATGAAAAGGCTAGGATTTCACAAATTCACATATTCTAGAAAAGGTGCTAAAATAAATCTTTTAGTTTAGCTTCCTGTGAGGAAGAAACAAATCTGTTAAAAGCTAATTACTGGGTCACCCCATATGCAAAAGATTGTCTTTCCTTCCTTCTAGAGTAATCACCACTTACCTTATTTACCATGATATTGGGCACTTGGCCAGTCAACTCAGTAACATCATTTTGATTAATCCACAGAACGACTTTTTGAAAGGACTTGTTAATACTATCTTAAAGTTAAAAAACTTAGCTTTAGAGAAATTTAAGTCCCAAAGACCAAGCTAAGTGGAGCCAGGATACAAACCCATCACTGTCTCCCAGGAAGGCAGTATTAATGGATCTTCAAAGGCCCATCACCGAAACTAAAAATCAACTGGATGGGAGGAAGGATTCTGACAGGGTTCTGGTGCATCATCTGAGTATTCTGAAGACAGTCCTCACGTTAAGAGAGAAGGTATAAGGAAATGCTATTGGTTAACAGTCCTTTTCCAGAGAGCAAGAGGGGTTTGGGTTTTGAGGGGGATGGGCAGGGAAGACCCTACAATGGGGGAAGGTGGTCCTGGGCCTGGTATCCCCCACTTTGTCTTGGTGTCCAGCCAAACTCTATGACAAGAGGGGATGCCCCACCCTAGCCCTCAAAAGTGTAACATTTCCCTGTGTGGTCCTAATCCAAGGCCAGCTTCTCCCTCCTAACAAAATAAAAACATGGCACCACTGCTTTTCTGGATTTTCATAAAAAAGAGTTTCATGACATTACTTTAAAGAAAATTAACTTTATAAATATTTTATTTTCAAAAATAATTCCACAAAAAACTCTTGAATATAGTGGAAATGTCTGGGGTGGAGACATATTTTAAAAAGGACTGGCAGGGCGCCTGGGTGGCTTGGTCGGTTAAGCGTCCGACTTCGGCTCGGGTCATGATCTCATGGTCCGTGAGTTCGAGCCCTGCATCGGGCTCTGTGCTGACAGCTCAGAGCCTGGAGCCTGTTTCAGATTCTGTGTCTCCCTCTCTCTCTGCTCCTCCCCTGTTCATGCTCTGTCTCTCTCTGTCTGAAAAATAAATAAACGTTAAAAATAAATAAATAAATAAAAGGACTGCCAAGGGCACCTGGGTGGCTCAGTCAGTTAAGCCTCTGACTTCGGCTCAGGTCATGATCTCAGGGTTCATAGTTCCAGCTCCACATTGGGCTCTGTCTGTGCTGATGGCTCAGAGCCTAGAGCCTGCTTCAGATTCTGTCTCCCTCTCTCTGCCCCTCCTCTGCTCTTGCTGTCTCTCTCTCTCTCTCTCAATAATAAATAAACATTAAAAAAAGAAAAAAAAAAGATTGGCTATCAGTGGTGTGAGGGAAAGATGGATATGGAAATGGATTGATCTCTTCTGTTTAAAAGCTTGGTTGGGGGGAGGGGGGTGCCTGTCTGGCTCAGTTGGAAAAACTTTGACTTGAGCTCAGGGTAATGAGTTGAGTCCCATATTGGGTGTAGAGATTATTAAATAAATAAAACTTTAAAAATAAAAAAAAAATTAAATTAAAAATAAAAGCTTGTGGAACGATGTGGGTTTCTAGGGCAGGGGCGTGTTTCAGAAAAAAAGGCAGGATATGTCAGATTTCTTCTACTCTTCCTGCCGCGAAAGAACAAGAGCCAATTGCTTTTTTTCCCTGAAAAGTAGTATGCACAACCCAAAATTAAGTTCCTGGGAATTCACCAGTCAAAAAATTTGGTGTCCCCTACTTACGCTCTCTTTCTTTCTCAAAAATAAATAAACATTAAAAAAAATAAATAAATTTAATTTTAAAAAATTCGTTGTCCCAGGAAATGTAAAGGATGCTTTACAGGACCGGAAACAGGGCCAGTGCAGTCCAGCAAATCCTATTTCTAAATGAGCATTCCACACAGAGTCGGCTTCCTCTCCACTACCATCAGGAAAAATCAGGTTAAAAAGCTGGAGGCTGCATCTGTTCCACGTACGATGTGGGGGCTCCGATCTCCCACGTGCAATCATCGCCACCCCGCGCCAGCCCCCCTCACCTTGTTCGTGAGGTAAGACGCCAGGTAGCAGGTACAAAAGGTAAGGCCCACCAGGCACCTCCTCACGCACATCGGGCAACCCGCGCCCCTATCCGGGAACCCCGCGGCAGCTCCGCGGCAGCCCCCGGAGCAAGGCCACAGCCACAGCTGCCAGGACAGCCACGTGGCTCCAAGCTCGGCCAATCCGCGCGGGGACCGCCCCTGGCGCCTGCCTCTTAAAGGGACCCGGCCGCCGCGGGCCTGGCAGCTGCCCTGTGGGCGAGGTCGCTCTCTGCTGTTTTGGGAGGTAGGGGGAGAAAGATCGCCGGGCCGGGGCTGAGACCGACCCCACCGCCTGCGGGGAAAGGGCGGACACTAGTCCCTGTAAAAAAAGTCGAAAATGGCAGACAAGGGGAAAAAAGCAGTTTACAAAACAGTTCACGACATTGCATTACCGTTTAAAGAAAAATGTTCATAGCTGTCATCTAAACGATGGGACGAACATGTTTATATGCTTTAATGAATTTGCCCTGTTTTCTACACCGGGTCTGTATTACTTTTGCAAACGACACCAAAAAGTTAATGATAAGTGTTATTTTAAAAGAAGGAAGCCTGAGGAGCTGGAATGAATGTAGTTGTTTTTTGTTTTTTTTGTTTTTTTTTTTCTCTCTTTTTTTAAGAGAAGTCATTCCATTGTGTTGAAATTTACATAAAATAAATCCTCCTGAAAGTGGAGTTTCAAGCACAGCCCCTATTCCTAGTATATAGGTTAGAAAATTTACCTAGTTAGGTTTCTGGCAAATAGTAGTAAACATACATGAAACGTGTTGATGGACTTTGTCAGGAACTAGAGGTACAAGTGTTCCCCACATGCACAAACACAGATATTTAGAAATACCCTGTACACCAGGAAACCTTCACTTTTTAAAATTTGTATTCCCTGGGGCGTTTGGGTGGCTCAGTCGCTTGAGCCTCTGACTTGGGCTCAGGTCATGAACTCGCGGTTGATGGGTTCCACCCCGCGTGGGGCTCTGTGCTGGCAGCTGGGAGCCTGGAGCCTGCTTCAGGTTCTGTGTCTCTCTCTCCCTCTGTCCCTCCCCCGCTCGCACTGTCTCTGTCTCTTGCTCAAAAATAAATACAATTTAATAATAAAAAATTAAAATTTGTATTCCCTGTGTAAAATTGCTTATCAACTATAGTATCCAAGCAAACACCAGATGTATTATCTCTACATAAAAGATAAATAAGAAGTAATTTTCCCCTGACGATATTTTAGGAAACCTATTTCAGAGCTATATAGTCCTTACAAAGAAAATTTTTGCTCAATAAAATTTCTTTGAAATCAGTAGTTGGTACTACTTGGTATTCTCTGAGTACTTTTAGTACATGAACAGGTTCAGGTGGAGCCCTATTATTTTCTAGTTATTACTTAACTTATTTTCTTTGACAGAAGTTGCTTAACAAGCAGGAACAACCAGAACAATAAAGAACCACGCAAATAGAAGCTGACATTTGTAGCAAGAGCACTGATAGATTTTGCCAGAGCCATTGATTTTTCCAAAGCTACATTATTCTGTTTCACAAAGCAAACTAAACTAAGATTAGATGAAAATAAAATCATCAGGTCTTACACTGACACACAACAAGCTGCTACATATGAGATTGAGGTTAGACCTTCTAAACACAAGAAAAGATATAACCACTTGTATTGTTAATTAACATCTTTGAGACCAAAGGGTTACAGTTATAAATTTACTTTTTTATAATGGATCCGTAAGTGCTCAATAAATGTTTGTTAAATAAGAAAAGACAGGAACTTGGATAAAACAACTCCTTTGGGGGTTTTCCCAACGAATCTTTTTTAATAATGAATTTTTTTGACAGCTCACATGGGAGAATTCTCAAAGGATGGCAGAAGCAGCAGCATACATTTTTAAACCTAAATCCCACTTTAAAAGTAGACAGAACATAGGGGCGTCTGGGTGGCTCAGTCGGTTGGGCAGCTGACTTCAACTCAGGTCATGATCTTGCTGCTCGTGAGTTTGAGCCCCTCGTCCGACTCTGTGCTGATAGCTCAGAGCCTGGAGCCTGCTTTGGATTCTGTGTCTCCCTCTCTCTCTCTGCCTCTCCACTGCTCAGGCTCTGTGTCTGTCTCTCAAAAAATGAATAAACGTTAAAAAAAGGTTTTTCAAGTAGACAGAACGTTAATATTTCTTATGAATATAGATGCAAAACTTCTCAACAAAACACTAGGAAATGGAATCCAGCAACATGTAAAAGGAGTACACGCCAAGATCCACAGTGATTTTTCCCAGGAATGCAATATTTGTTTAACATGCAAAAATCAATTCATGTAATATACCATATCAGCAGATTAAAGGACAAAAACCACATGATCATCTCAGTAGAAATAGATAAGGCATTGGACAAAATTCAACACCTTTCCATGATTAAAAACACTAAAACAAACTGGAATAAAAGGGAATTTCCTCAATATGATAAAAGGCATCTGTGATAACCCCACAGCTAGCATACTTGATGGTGAAAGACATTTGCTTTCTTCCCTAAAATCAGGAACAAGACCAGGATGACCATTCTTGCCACTTTTACTTAACATTATATTGGAAGTTCTAGCCAGAACAACAAGGCAAAAAAGTAAAATAGAAGGCAATATCTATTGGGGGGGGGGGGGGAACAACTCTCTCTACCATAGATTTTGAATATAAAAGATTTTGAATATAAAAAAATCCTGGGGCACCTGGCTGGTTCAGTCGGAGGAACATGTGACTCTTGATCTCAGGGTTGTGAGTTTAAGCCCCACCCCATTGGGTGTAGAAATTACTTAAAAATAAAATCTTTAAAAAAAAAAGAGTCATCAAGGATAGAGTGATAAGGTCTAATATACATTTAATATAAGTTTGATTAACAAAGAATATAGAGAATGTGAAAGAGGCACTTTTCACAGAACTAGGATAGAGAATGAATCCTCAGATACAGTAGAGACAATGAATCCTAAGCAAACTACATGAAAAGAAATCCACTTAGCCAATTTTCATATTCAAATACCATATTTTGATTGTAGCAAAAAACACATGATATAATGCCTTATCTTAACCATTTTCAAATGCACACTGCAGTAATGTTGAGTATATGCACATTGTTGTGCAACAGATCTCTAGAACTTTGCATCTTGTGCAATCGAAACTCTACCTATTGAACAACTCCTCTTTTCCTGTTCTCCCCCAGTCCCTGGCAAACACCATTCTACTTTCTGTGTCTTAAAGTTTGACTAATTTAAATTCCTCGTATAATTAGAATTAAATACATATTTTTAATTAAAGATTATTCTTTTATTTATCCTTATAGTCAGAGTATTATATCAATTTTTAAAATAGTATACAGTAAAGGAAGCAAAACAAAGTATTTGTTATTAAAAAATGGCAATGGGTTCCATAGGGTTCAAAATCATTGAATCCCAACCTAACCCAACTGACCCATATCCATAACACTGCACTCTAGTAACCTTATCTTTTTTTTTTTTAGATTTTATTTTTAAGTAGTCTCTACACCCAACATGGGGCTTGAACCTATGACACCAAGATCAAGAGTTGCATGCTCTACTGACTGAGCCAACCAGGTACCCCAAGTAAGCTCACTAAATATACCACAGACTTTTTCTGTCCCATGCCTTGTCTTATACCATTCCTTCCCCTGAAACTAACTTTATAGCTTTCTCCAACCTTCATGCCATAGTTTGGTGGCACCTTCTCTATGCAGCCTTTCCAGATCTCACTAAGCCACAATGAATCCTGAAACGTTCATTTTCTATAGCTGTGATTTGACAAGTAATCATGCACCCTTTTGAGATAGAAGTGTTGTGTTATTTAATGTTGTGTGAATATATTATCTTTCCAACTATATCTTGTAGTTCTTTTTTTCTCCCACAAGGCTTCAGAAGTATCGTAGGCAGTTAATAAATATTTGTTGGTTGCCTGAAGCAACTACATGCAAAATAGACTTAACTAGTTTCAATATTAAAGACTAAAGAGTTTTATATCTGCTCTCGTTACTTTTTTATTAATTTGTTTTGGCTAGGCTCCATGCCCAATATGGGGCTTGAACTCACAACCTGGAGATCCAGAGTCACATGCTCTACCAGCTGAGCCAGCCACACACTCCTGTTCTCTTTAGAGATTAAGAATCTGCTGATTCCATGTGTTTAGACAGTGCAAATTCTGGAATAGCTTTGTCTCTGCTGAGCACCAGTGAGTTTATCAAAAGATGATAGGGAGTAAATCTGGAGCTAAATGCTTTAAACGTTGTGCTTATTCCACTTCACAGAGACATGGCCATTCAAGGACTCATTCTTAAATAACATAGGACTACATGTTGTTGTTAGTAAACCACACTTTTTATAGTAATAGTATTTATAAATGTGGACTGTAAACTTCAATGCTGTACATTTCACCCTATCTTCCTTTTTAAGACGTATATGGTTGGTGGCACTAGGCATATACCTTAAATCATTAAATCATTAAAACTGTTAACCCACAAGCTCTATTCTAATGTGAAACTGCATCCCATGGGGAAAAAAAACTTCCCTTATCCCCACAGCCTGCCTTCTCTAAAACTTGAGTGCCCTCTGAGACTACTCATCTCCGTCTGGTGTCCATGGCAAGGAATAAGGGTCATCATTCTTTGCTCTCTCCAGAGTAGCTCCCAAAACATTATTCTGCACTAGCCCCCCAGGAAAATGGCGCTCCTCTGGCATCTCTAACCATCTCACTCTGTCGAAGCTTCTTTACCAGCATTATCTACCAACCTCTGGGGTACAATCTGCATGTATTCTAAAGACTCTGGCACCTGCTCATACTCACTGCACTCCACTCCAAGCCCTGCCATCTTGCTGGATAGTTTTAAGGTCCATTTGGATCACCCATCCAATGTCCTGATGTTTTATCCTGTTCCCTTAAGCTTCCCAACCTCGTCCTCAACGCTGCTTCTCTGTAGCTTCCTCTGACTCAGGAATAACCTACATCTGCTCTACCTTTAAAACTCTTATATAGCAGGCTTCTCACTCACTCACTCGCTCTTTCTGAGGTGAAATTCGTATAACATAAAATAAAGCATTTTAAAGTGTAAAATTCATTGGTATTGAGCAGATTCACAACATTGTACGACTATCACCTATATCGATTTCCAATTTTCTTCACCCCAAAAGAAAACCCTTTACCTATTAAGCAGTCACTCTTAATTTCCCTCTTCTTCTCACCCCATCCCCTGGCAACCACCAATCTGCTTTCTGTCTTTATGGATTTACCTATCCTGGATTTTTCACATAAGTGGAATCATACAATATGTGCCTTTGTCACTGGCTTCTTTCACTTAGCATGACGTTTTTGAGGTTCATCCACATTGTAGCACATATCAGTACTTCATTCCTGAATTAGTTTCCCTGGACTACCATAACAAAATACCACAGACTGGGTGGCTTAAACAGAAGAGATTTATTTTCTCAGTGTTCTGGGGGATGGAAGTCCAAGATCAAGGTGCCTACAGGACTGTTTTCCTTTAAAAGCTGCTCTCGGGGGCGCCTGGGTGGTTCAGTTGGTTAAGTGTCCTACTTCGGCTCAGGTCATGCATGATGTCTCAGTTCGTGGGTTCAAGCCCCACATCAGGCTGTGTGCTGACAGCTCAGAGCCTGGTGCCTACTTCAGATTCTGTGTCTCCCTCTCTCTCTCTGCCCTCCCTCCCCCACCTATCACATTCTGTGTGTGTGTTTCTCTCTCAAAAATGAATGAACTTCAAAAAGTTTTTTAAAGGCTACTCTCTTTGGCTTATAGATGGCTGGCCTCTTGCTGTCCCTTCATGTGGATGTTCCTCTGTGAGCAGGTGCCCTAGATGTCTCTTTCTTTTCTTATAAGAATACCAGTCATACTGGATTAGGGCCCCACTCTACCACCTTTATTTTAATTTAGTCACCTCTGTGAGACCTTATCTCCATATACTGTTTCCTCCTGAGATACTGGGGGTTGAGACTTCAATAAACGAATTTTGGGAGTCATGATTCAATCCGTAAAAGTTGCTTTTATGGCTGGGTAATGTTCTGTTGAATGTATATACCATATTTTGTTTATCCATTCATCCACTGATGGACATTTGCATTGTTTCCACCCTTTCGCTATTGTGAATAATGGTTCCATGAACATTCAGGTGCAAGTATTGTTGAGTACCTGTTTTCAATTCTTTTGGGTATATACCTAGGCGTGGAATTGCTGGATCATATGGTAATGCTATGTTTAACTTATTAAGGAACTGCCAAATTGTTTTCCACAGCAAGGGCATCGTTTTACCTTCCCACCAGCCACATACGAGGGTTCTCCACATCTTTACCAACTCTTGCTATTTAGCCCACTGCCTCTTCACTCTTTAGGTCCATTATGGCATTTCTCTCTCGCAATTTCTTCACTCCAACTTCATCAAAATCTCTTGCCCTTGACTCCTTATATTCCCCCTAAAAACTATCTCCTTTTTCATTTCTTTCCAAAGCTAATATAAACCACATAATTCAATATGTGTGACATTGAGCTCCCCAAGTATCAGTTTTTCAATCTATAAAGTGGGGATAACAATATTCCCCAGGACCATTTTAAGAACCGAATGAGCTAACATGTTTGAAGTGTTTAATTCAACACATATTAAGCATTCACTAAACAGTAGCTATGATATTGACTATCAGATTTCTAACTTTAGCCCTTACTTTTTTCTCATAAACGCCAGGCTTTCATTGGTCATTTTTTTTTGTTCATTTTTTTTTTAGTGTTTATTTATCTTTGAGAGAAGGAGAAAGGGAGAGCAGGGGAGGGGCAGAGAGAGAGGAAGACACAGAATCCAAAGCAGGCTTCAGGCTCTGAGCTGTCTGCATACAGCCCAAAGCAGGGCTTGAACTCACAAGCTGTGAGATCATGACCTGAGCTGAAGTCTGACATTTAACTGACTGAGCCACCCAGGTGCCCCTGGTCATTTTCAACTGCATCCATTTAGTTCATTCATTCACAGGTATTTGTTGAGTGCCTATTATATGTCAGGCACCATACTGAGCATTGATTACAGCAGTGAACAAAATAAACGTGACCCTTGCTTTCATGGAGTAAGAGAAAAAAAGGTAAATAAATGTGTTCTTATACATGTTGATGGCTGCCATGGTTCGTAGGCAACCGAAGTTTAACATATCCAAAATTAGTATTATCTTCCCTCTGAACCAGATTTTCAGACACCACCATCCACCCAGTCAACCAATTGAAAAAGCAGAAGTTATTTCAGCTCCTTGAGCTTCAATGAGATGCCTTACCTCCCATTCCACCCCTACCCCTATGTGTACTAGCAACATCAGGCACCGAAGTCCAAGAACAAAATCTTGGAAATAAGATAAAGAAGAGTTGGAATATTCAAGTTGCCTTATAGAAATGAAAAAAAAAATTTGAAATTAGTCTCAAAGTATTAACCCTCATCATTAATTGTCTGGCAGGTTTTCCAGTCTCCAACCTCACCTCTCCCCAGTCTACCCTTCACACAACTGTCAGAATTATCTTCCTAGTAAGCAAACCTGAAAACATGACTTTCCCCATTTAAAATCTTTTACTGACTATTGTCTAACCTCTGAAGTTCTTGGCATTAAAATCTCTTAGACCTGGCCCTTCCCTGCATTCTCCAACTCAATCTTTTACTTTGTCCCTTTTGAACTGTGGGTTCAAACCATGTCAAACCTCTTGCCTTTTTCCAATGCATGCTGTATACAGTTCCTCTTTGTGTGGAAGCCCCCACCTGCCCTTACAGCCTATCTCAGTGATGGCTGCTTACCTTGCAAGAGTGAACTCAGTGTCATCGACCTTAAGGAATCATTCCTGAACATCTAAGTAGATCTGACCTCTTTCCTTTATGTGATCCCTGGGCCCTGCGTATACTTCTATCATAGCATCTTTAACACTTAATTGTACTTGTGTTTATGACTTCAAGGTACATGAGGATGGGCACTTATTTTTATTCATATTTGTCACTTCAATGTTAGGTACTAAAGAAAGCACTCACATTTTTTTGAATAAATTATCTAAAACAAATAGCCAGATTCTTAGTTCTAGTTTTGACTTCCAGTCCTTTTCTGATACGTCTCCCACATGGCCCCCTTACTGGCACATTTTTGTCACACACTGCATCTCAGTTTTTCTTTCTGATCTACTCTTTTTCCTTTAATCTTTTTCTTTAGAAATTCTTGGCTAATTTAATAGGAAACTCCAATAACTTTTCTTGGTTGATTCTCTCTCCTGTTTCTTTCTTATCCAGAATTGAGGGATCCATTTAATTTTGATTACATCCATTTTCCCTCAACTATCTATACCCCAGTCGTAACCCTTTGGACCTTAAGAGGGAATGTAATTTCCACACACATTCACATATATGGGCAACATTTGCCAAGCACAGGTCTGTATCCTATAATTTGGAGTTTTTGAAATATTCAGAACGTGTTCTGACCGGGAATGGCAAGAACTGTGTGCTAAAGGAAACCATCAAGGTGAGTGTCCTAGGGATCTCAAGCATAGACAGTCAGGGATCCTGGCTCAGAATGGCAATTTAAGGAGAACATTGCTATTCAGAATAGTGTTTATTTCCAGAATGTCTGAAGAGTCAACAAGTAGAGATATAGAGCCAGTCTCCTAGCCTAGGGTGCCTGGGTTTACCACTCATTAGCTTTGCCACTCACTAGCTGTATGGCTTCCAGCAGGTTACTTTATGCCAAGGTTTTATTATCGGTGAAATTGAGATCATGCTAGAAACAATGCACCTCTCAGGATTCTTTTGAGGATTGAGAGTTAACACAGTACTTTGAACAATGCACAAATATAGTAAGTGAAACGTAATGCTTAGCTATTTTTATCCGGTCACTTGATAAGAATCTACAAAACACCTAACCAAAACTTTTATTACGCAGTCCTACTTTTTTGCTCAATGTTCCATTACACATTTTACAAATTTTCACTTTTTATGCGCCGCTTCCTAATGGCAGACTTCAGTAACAACAAAATCTGACTACTTGCTGTCCCCCATACCATCCCAGTTTAGAATTAACCCAGAAAATAATGAAAGAACAGAAGCAGTCTCGTTTGTTTGTTGCTATAAACAACTGAGTCACACGCAGTCAAATTCACTTTAACTAGATCCAGCTGCAGTCTCCGGCAGCCACAGGGGAAGGAGCGGGAGGGCGGTACGAGAACAGGGCGCGGCCTGGCCAGAGGAACCACGCCCTACGCCAGCTCTGTCCTGCATGCGCGACCGTGACCACAAAACAGAGCCAGTGGCCAGGGCAGCCCGGGACAGGGGCAGCGGCCGGAAGTGCGGCCTGCCGGGGGCGGGGAAACGAGGCAAAACCTGGAGCCCCGGACGGGCGGCCTATCAGAAGCGACGGTCCCAGCGGAGAGGGCGGAAGAGAAGAAAGCCAGTTCCGGACGCGGCTGCGCCGCCATCTGTCACCTCAGCTCCGGCACCAGCAACCCGTCGCCCCAGTCCTGCCGCCTGTCTCCTCGGCGGAGGCTGCTTCCCGGTCCTGCCACCTGTCTTCCCTGTTCTCGTCTCTGGCTTCTTTTCCAACATGGATCTGGTCGGAGTGGCATCGCCTGAGCCCGGGCCCGCAGCGGCCTGGGGACCCAGCAAGGTGAGTGGCGGTCGCGGCTGACGCACCTGCCTTGGTCACCCGGGCTGGCCCTCCCGGAATGCTCGGAGAGGGTGACAGGCACGGAGGCGGCTCCACGGGCGACTGGGGAAGTTCTGAGCGGGACCCCGGCGACCTCGGACGGTGGGGATGGGGGGCGGCGCTGCCAGGTTGGGATGGGGGAGGCTAGGAGGGTGGCCGGGTCTGCCAGTGGCCACTCTCGGCGGTTTGGTCTCTCTCCAGATCTGCACCTTGATTTGTGAACCTCGGTAGCAAATATTGGGCTGGGCTGACTTAGAAACTCTGACGTTTGAGAGAAAACAAGCACTATCTTGTTTGTCACGGGCCAAGTGAGTCAGCCCGAATACAGCACAGAAAGCCCGACCGAAGAAAGGCCATTTAGGCAGCTGTTTCCTTAGGTTGACAAATGCGGTTATTCCCCCTTAGTCAGTTTCTTGGTTTTGAAGTAGTAAATAAATGGTAAATCCAGGCGCACCTTCCTCCCTCAAACTAATACTCGCTTACACTGCCTACTGTCAAAGCGGTTATGAATTCTCATTATCTGTCTGGGCTTTAACGTTTAAGCTTTTTCCTGTAGTGGCCAACTGTTACGTTTATTTCACGTTTGATTTCTGGTTTTCAGACTGCTCCTCTGCATGATAGTTTCATCAGAAGGAGGAAAAGACTCTTCTGCCGCTTTGTTGAGGATTTGCTTGAAAGCAAGAGTGCTTCAGTTGGGATGTTGTGTTCCTCAAATTAAGGTTGTGAAGGAATCCAACTTTTATAGCTTCTTAATTGTTTTTCACATGCTGTCACGGAATATTTGTTCCGTGTAGAGGGTCACTTGGTTTATTAGATCTTTAGGCTAGGTCTTAACAGAGCAAGGGGAAATAATTAGCTATTCAGAAAAGTATGAAAGTTTAATTAAAGTTAATTTTATGAAAGTTCTGATACAACTGCAGGGAGAATTAAGAGAATCCATTGGCAGATGTGGTTACATCTACATGTTATTTTGTGTACTTTTTTTCTACTAAGCTGTGTTGACAAGGCCAAGATCAGTAGACGTAAAAAGACAAAATCAGTAGCCTAATACAAATAAATGTGTACTTTACATGTTAAATTTCTCCAGTTAAGCACCTAATGGCTGATAAAAATGCCAAATGAGACAAACTTTGCCTAGAATACATAATGTCAGAACAAATTTCATTTAGAAAACTAATTCAGTAATAAAATGTTACCATATTTTCATTTAAGGATACATCATCAGAAATAGAAAGTTTCAGTGTCATCATTCAACAAAAAAAAATAATCCTGGGGTTTATTGATGTTCTGCTGAGAAGACAGCATTGTCACAGGGTAAAAATTAGATGCTGCAGGTATTTCTTAATCCTCTCCTCCTCTAACTGTTTGGAAGACCTAAGTAATTACAGAAAGCTTAGTGGAGGAGGTAGAGATTTGAGGAAGGTCTTGAAAAATGGAAAAAATGTCAAAGGCCAGCAATTCCCAAAACTTTTTGGTTAGGACCAATTTACACTCTTAAAAATCATTGAGAACCCCAAAGAATTTTTGTTTATATTGGTTACATCTATTGATATTTGTTATATCAGAAATTAAAACAGACATACGAAAAGTTTTTATTAAGTGATATAAAAGTTGTTATGTGTTAATACAAACAGCATTTTTATATGTAACCTCTCCCTTCATTTTCCAAAACAAACAAACAAACAAACAAAAATTAGTGGTATAGTATTGTTTTGTATTTTTGCAAATCTCTTTAATATCTGACTTAATAGGAGACTTTTTTTCTTTTACTCTGTTGTGTATGCTTTAGTCGAAGCATATGAAGAAGTTATGTTCTTACAGATGTGTAGATTATAGCAGGTATAATCAAAGATGGCTAACGAGCACATAGATGTACTGAGAACAAACTGAATTAATCTCTAAAAATGCACATTTAGGGGCGCCTGGGTGGCTTAGTCAGTTAAGCATCCTCACTTCGGCTCAGGTCATGATCTTGTAGTTTATGAGTTCAAGCCCAGCACTGGGCTTTCTGCTGACAGCACAGAACCTGCTTCGGACCCTCTGTCTCTCTCTCTTTCTGCCCCAACCCTGCTTCTGTGCACTCTCTCGCACACTCTCTCGCGTGAAAATAAATATGCATTAAAAAAAAATCTTAAAATAAAAATGCACATTTATATCCTAAACCTACTACCTTAGAAAATTTTGGAAAATGCAAGAATATACAAGTACACATTCCAGGAGCCATCAGAGTGATATTACCATATCTGATGTAGACTGGAAAACTCCCCTCTACACTCTTTATTTGAGAGAGAGGGAGGGAGAGGGAGAGAAGAGAGAGGAAGAGGGGCAGAAGGTGAGAGAGAGAGAGAGGGAGAGAGAGAGAGAGAGAGAGAGAGAGAATATCTCAAGCAGCCTCCACACTCAGCACAGAGCCAGACTCAGGGCTCCCATCTCATGACACTGGGACAGCGACCTGAGCTGAAATAGAGTCAGACATTCAACCGACTAAACCACTTAGGCCCCCCTCCACTCCATGCTTGAGAGGATAAGAGTGGAAAAGACAAAGAATGTCTTAGTACAAAATAATTTTAATCTCACAGACACCCTGAAAGAGTCTTAGGGACCCCTCCCCCCGGGTCTTGGGGATGCCAGTTATAAAATGCCTAACTGGTATTATAGACAAAGAATTTTTAATGGATATTCCAAGGGAGAATTGGCAAACTGTAGGTAAAAGTGAGGAAATGTGTAGCTCTGTTGGAAAGAGAACTGTGAAAAATTAATTCATGGGGCTCTTGAAAACTGTCAAGTTCATCAAAAACAAAGTCTGAGAAACTCCCAGCCGAAGAGTCATGCTGACTAGATGTTATATGGTGTGCTGGCTTGATTAACGATCCTGAAATAGAAGGAGGTTACAGAAAAACTAAGAAAATCTGAATAAAGTATGCACTTCAGTTAATAATAATCAACTATATAAATATTGGTCTATTAATTATGGCAAATGTACAATACCAATACAGGGGAAGCTGGGTATGGGATATTTGGGAACTCTGTGCCATCTTTGCAATTTTTCTGTAAATCTAAAAGTACGCTAACGTTAAAAGTTAAAAAAAAAAATTAATGTTGTATAAACTCAGATGATGTTTTCCATAGACCCTTGTCTTTAGAAGTAAAATTATCACTTAAATGTTCTCTCTAGATTGTATCTCTTAGTTGCATGGGCAAAAAAGAGACCTTCCTATGGGTTATGATTCTCTTGGCTTGCTTCAAGTTGAGAATTGGATTTTTGTTATTACGTGCCTCCTTCATGTTTGCTGTTTTTTATTTACTTGATTCTTCCCCACAGTTGTCTGCAGGATGAGCAGCTAGGGGTGCATCTTTGTGAGCTAGAAGGAAATGGGGATAATTTCCTTCTACTCTGCAGCCATCCTGGTGTTGAAGAATGTGGTAGTTATAAAGAACTCCACAGAGCAGTGGTGGGTTTCCTAGAGGAAAGAAAAACCGGTCTAGTCTCAGGGGCCTTCAGCAAACAGGAAAGAAAGAATCAGAGAGCTAGTTAAGGCCTTGATAGATGTCATGTTTAGAGCAGAATGACTATAACTAGGAAAGGTTGTGTGGGGTTTCTCATCAGATCTTGATGCTGTGGGGAGTTTACGTTGATGAAGGGAATAATGGGAAAGGACATTGGATAGTGACGGTGCAGCAAGATTATGGAGGGCTTTTTCTCTCTATCTCCTTAAATTTATTATTATTATTATTATTATTATTAATTTTACAAAGTTTCTCTATTCACAGAGGGTGTTTGATTTATCGAGGAGTTGCAAGATGATGACAGAGGATCCTCTCTATACACCCTATGGTGCCCATGCATAGGAGGAGCCCCCGGTAAATTATCAGAGGCTCCCTTGAGATGATGAACCTCTTGTGCCTGTGGAGGACTGCCCCCTGTCTGGCAGCTGTCCCTCACACAGCCCAAAATTTTTTATGGAGGCCTTTTGACTGCTAGTTTGAGGAATTTGGATTTGAGGAATTTGGGCAACCTTTGTGAAGCCTTATTTACCTTTACCCATGGAAGTTGCCTTGGTGTGGGTCAGCCCAGCTGAGCTGGTCAGTAGAGGTACAAGGAAGGGGAGTACAGCTCGAGAGTACAAGGCTTCAAGGAGCAAGATCAGTAGGAGTGGGCAATTAGGATATCTTGGTGCTCTGTGGTCTCTGTGTGTTTCTTTTTCTGGTTCAGTATCTTTTGGGTGTAAGTCAGTCTCTGCCTCAAAATAAAGTCACCCCCTGTCGGTATTGCCTCCTCTGAGAAATTGTCAGATAATACGTTGTTTAACATCTTATAAAATTAATTGACTGCTGACAAACAGAAGCACCAGAAGTGGCTAGCCAGAGGGGCCGATTTCAAGATGGAGAAAGGGATGTTAGAATAGTAGAGGTGTAGAAAGGTATCACACCTCTACAGCCTGGGGACAGCCTGGCAGTTCTGTGAAATATTTCCAGTGGTTTTTTTTTTTTTTTTGGCATGTGTTATTCAGTGAATACCTGAGTGTTTCTTTATGTCTGAAGCTCTATGCTGGGCTCTGAGAATGAGAAGACCCTGCCCTTCAAGGGGCTCATGTTGTATTGTGGCTGATACATTAATACAGTCATTGGTCCTTACCTACAGTGTGTGCACAGTGGTATGGGAACACAAAGGCAAGGATCTGGTTTTGTCTGATGAAATTGAGAGAGCCTTATGGAGTTGGTGACAATTGGGGGAAAATAGAGAAGGAGGAAAATATA
This sequence comes from Leopardus geoffroyi, assembly GCF_018350155.1. Classification (NCBI taxonomy): domain Eukaryota; kingdom Metazoa; phylum Chordata; class Mammalia; order Carnivora; family Felidae; genus Leopardus; species Leopardus geoffroyi. The sequence continues at coordinate 45,848,405 of NC_059339.1, forward strand.
CCGAGAGGAGGATGTGTGAAGGTATGGAGGGGTGAAAGTATGCCATAATTAGCACATGCTTATTGTTATTAGAGCATAGGGTAGGGAAGAGTTGAGACTGGAAAGATAAAGTAGGTCAAATTGTGAAGAGCATTCCTCACTGAGGAATTTGGATTTCCTACTGCAGGCAGTACAGAGGTTTGCTTCTCACATTCCAACACAGGGTGATTAGGGAAGCAGTATAGCAAAATACTGAGGGCGGCTTCTTAAGTTCAAAATCTGCCTTAGTTCAAATCTCAGCACTTCCATCTGCAGTGTTATTTGGGGTTAAAAAAAAACCTTTCTGTGTCTCAGTTTCTAAATCTATAAAATGGGGGTGATGTTGTAATTATGCAGTTGCTGTGTCTCGAATAATCTATGTAAGTTATGCATATTAGGCAAGTGATTCACATACAGTGAATATTCCAATGTTGTCTGTGATTCTGCTGTTAGTCATTGCAAGATGTGGTTGACAGATCTGAGTTAGAGGATACAATCATTTACCTTTTGGAACCTGGACTTTGAAACTGATCAGACTAGGCATTTCTAAGTTAGGGGGCAGAATTATGTATTCTACCTAGTGGATTCAGAAGGAAGTCAGCAGAAGTCATGTGGCAAAGAGAGAGCTGTATTCTCCAGATTACAGAAAATTTCAAGATTCCAGACTTCAAAATCCTCACCAGGAGAGTGCTCAATTGCTGATAAGATCTGAGTGAGTGAAAGTCACACCAGACCTTGAGGAAGCCTCCTTTATTCTGTCCACATCTGGCTTTATGTGAGGCTGAAATAATTCTGCAGTAGGCTAGCATAGGTATGTGCTGGGAGCCTGCTGCATCTCATTAATCTCAGGATAAGGCTTGATAAAACTTGATTCTGATTCACCTAGGCATAAATAGGTATCTATCACCTGTTAGAGCTTTACCCTAACAACCTGAACCAATTCCTGAATCTCAATGTTAAGGAACCTGAACAAGGGTCATAGGCCAGCTGGAGGACCTAAACTTGATTTGAAAGTGTTGTGGCTAAAACAAATATCCATCATATGCTATATTCTAATTTAGACACTTGGCAGTAGTTAAGGGGTAAGTTTGGACTTTATCCTAAAGGCAGTGGGAAACATTAGAACAATCAAGAGCTGTAAGTAAGGAAACTCAACTAATCAAACCTGCATTTTAGAAAAGCCATTGTGCTGTGGTATGGAAAATGGAAACAAGCAGGACTAGAAGCAGAAAGATTGGTTAGGACTCTCTTAGAGTAGCCTGGTGATGGGTGGGTGATGCCTTGGAGTAGAATCTCAGAAGGAAGACAGAGAAAGCTGGGCCAGTTCAAGAGAGATTTAGACATGTTATTCAATATTAGTGGTTTAATCACTAGATTATCAAATGTGATCATTTGCCGCTAAGTAAAGCTTACCTTCTCAAAAATTAGGAATTGTAAGATAAACTTATGGTTTGTATTTCAAGAGCGCTGAGATAGTGATGTCATTGAGAAAGGCCAACTTGCTGATTGTCCAAGAAGAGTTTCACAGGATATTGCTTTGTTGCAGTGGTATTGTTTCAAGACTGCTTCTCAGTTTTTATAGTTCAGAAATGTAGTTTTTATTGTTTGTCATTGTTAGTTTTGTTTTAACATATCCCCAGATGTCTTGTGAGGGGCTGACACACACTTTTGACATGTGAAGACTTACCCCTTAAATTAGAATGAGGTATAACTTCTGAGTGGGCTTTGAATTGTGCTAGTTGGTATAGTCTGTTCCTAAAAGAGAATCTACAGGGGTGTCTGGCTGGCTCAGTCAGTCGGTAAAGCATGAGATTCTTGGTCTTGGGGTTGTGGGTTTGAGCCCACCTTAGGTGTAGAGATTACTTAAAAATAAAATCTTTAAAAAAAAGAGAGAGAGAGGAAATCTACATGGGAAGCCAGATTAAAAGCAGAAGATTATTTGATGAGCATGGAATCAGAACAAGGATGGTTATATGAACTCATTAGGTAGTGGGGTGATGCTATCATAGCCTGGTATTCTCCTCAACTAAAAAAACACACCTACCAAAAAAAAAAAAAAAAAAGGGACACACCTACCAAACAGGTTAGAAAGTGCTTTTGGCAAATGTAGTTTACATTTATCCTTGATTAGGTTTGAGATGGGAGATCTTTTTACTTTTAAGATAATTTTCTCTTCTTTCTTTCTTTCTTTCTTTCTTTCTTTCTTTCTTTCTTTCTTTCTTTTTCTTTCTTTCAAGAGGGAGGGAGAGGGAGAGCAGGGTAGGGGCAGAGAAAGAGGGGGAGAGAGAGAACCCCAAGCATGCTCCACACCATCAGCTCAGAACCCCATGTGGGGCTCGATCCCACGAACCATGAGATCATGACCTGAGCTGAGATCAAGAGTCAGACACTTAACTGAGCCACCCAGGTGCCCCAAGATGATTTCTCTAAGTAGGTAATTCTTTATTTTGGGTTGGTTTTAACTAGTTTAATTCTCAGAAGATAGCCTTATTTTCAAGTTTGGAAGGTACTTTTCATTACTATGAATTAACCCCTTCTTTTTCTTTAAATAGTGTCCATGGGCTACCCCTCAAAACACAATATCTTGTTCCTTGGCTGATGTAATGAGTGAACAGCTGGCTAAAGAATTGCAGTTAGAAGAAGAAGCTGCCGCTTTTCCTGAAGTTGCGTAAGTAAAATTTACAAAGAATCTATTTTGTCTAGCAGCTTATTGTAAAGGTTTGAGGATTTGATTAGTCATTGTCATGGCCAGTGATTAAGAAATAACATTTTGAAAAGCAGTGCAGTAGAAAGAGCACCATACTGGGAGTTCTCCGATATTTGGGTTTTGGTTCTGATTCTATAATTAGTTGTCAGTGCTGTCTGGGGCAAATCCCTGTTTCTGTGGGTTTTAGTTATTACAGTAGTTGAATCACATGATCTCCAAATTAGCAAATACTGAAGTAGGATACAGTTTTGATCAAATGTTTATAGTTTATCTTTTCATATATGCTTTCACTTCAGAACACAGAACAAATGAATTTTGAGTCTCAGTTTGGATTTTATTATAGTCCATTTAGCTTTCTCTTGTAGCTCTCTTAATCCTAGTTGGTGCTTTCACAAGTGCCTGCCATTGGTCAGAGGGCAGCTGGACAGAAGGTGAATGATTTGGGCAAGTTTTTCCCATTGCTTCTTCAGTACAGTTTGTAACAGTGAAAAGATACTCTTCTCTCATAATCCATTGCATCTGTTTACACAAGCACATTATATTAGTTTCTCTTGCCTTATTTTGAATAGTGTTGCTGAAGGACCATTTATTACTGGAGAAAACACTGACACTTCCAGCGACCTAATGCTGGCCCAGATGCTACAGATGGAATTTGACAGAGAATATGATGCACAGCTTAGGCGTGAAGAAAAAAAATTCAATGGAGATAGCAAAGGTACTGTGACCTTATTAAGACAACTCCATTGTGTGGCAAGAAATGCTTGTAATGTGCTCCTAAATACATCTTCACCTGTTTTTGCCTTTTTAAGTTTCCATTTCCTTTGAAAATTATCGAAAAGTGCATCCTTATGAAGACAGTGATAGCTCTGAGGATGAGGTTGACTGGCAAGACACTCGTGATGATCCCTACATACCAGGTATCGATGTTTTTATTTCCTGAGGAGTGGGGGGGTGGGTATAGGACAGGGACAGAGGAAGACTAAGATTTCCAGTGGATCCTTATATTTTACATTTCTCTTTGAATCTCATTTGTAACTTATTATTAGATTTAAATATCTTTTCAGACAATATTGAATGTAGCAATGTAGTCTTTGCTATTTTTACATAAACTTGGCTTGTCTTAATCGCCTTTAGCAAAACCAGTTCCTACTCCCAAAAAGGGTTTTATTGGAAAAGGAAAAGACATCACCACCAAACATGATGAAGTGGTATGTGGGAGAAAGAATACAGCCAGAATGGAAAATGTAAGTTACAAGAAGTATTCTCTGTCAATCAAGAGTTTTACTGGTATAAGTTTAAAAAAACATGGGATTCTAAATAAGTACAGTATCTTAAATTTCTAAAAATATCCTTCATAAGGATGGATGTAAAGATGTTTTAGATAATAATATAGCAGTACCATGAAAACTCAGACATAATGAGAATGGATCTGAGAATAAAGTTCTACAATATTAAGAAAACTGGTTTGATTTGTATTGATTCTAAATTTAAGAAATAGTTGTTATGAAAGTAGTGTATTTATTTTTTAGCATATTATTTTCCATAAAATAGCACCCCCCCCCACCCAAGAAACAGAGAACAGTGTTGATTGGGGGATAGGAATGGGAGAGAGAAATACTTTCTATCATACTTTTTTATACTTTTTGAATTTTTTTACTTTGTGCCTGAACTATCTCTGCAAAATCAGAAATAAAATGTAATTTAAAAAATAGAAAAAAGAAAAATTAGCATACTTTCTCTTATAAATATTGTGGTTAATAGAAAACATTTAGACTTTAGAACACAAATACTTGTTAAGTAATCTTTATTTATTTATTTAAATTTTTCTTTTAATTTTTTTTCTACACCCAAAGTTGGGCTCGAACTCACAACGCCAAGATCAAGAGTAACACGCTGCACTGACTGAGCCAGCCAGGCACCCTGTAAACTGATAATTAAATTCTAGAAATAGGCCAGACCTGACTCTAGAACAACCCTCTCCAGTAGAATTTTATTTGATAATAGAAATATTCTATATCCATGTTAACTAATAGTAACCACATTTGACAGTTGAGCACTTGAAATTTGGGTGATGCAGCTGAAGAGCTGAATTTCTAATTTAATTTTAATTTATTTAACTTAAAAAAATTTTTTTTAACATTTATTCATGTTTGAGAGACAGAGAGAGAGAGAGACAAGGCATGCGCGGGGAAGGGGCATAGAGAGGGAGACAGAATCTGAAGCAGGCTTCAGGCTCTGAGCTGTCAGCACAGAGCTCAACGTGGGGCTCGAACTCACGAACTGCGAGATCATGACCCGAGCTGAAGTGGGACGCTCAACCGACTGAGCCACCCAGGGGCCCCTAATTTATTTAACTTTAAATTTCTACCCGTGGCTAGTGGCTACCATATTGGACAGTGGCAGCTCTAGAACATAATTGTCATGGTGTGGGCGGAGCTTGCTGTATACTAACCCACTTCTCAAAAATAATTCATTATAAGATTGTATTTCTTTGGTAAGATTTGGTGTAGCCTTCAAAATATAATGTGTCTTTTGTCTAATGTAAAAGCAAGGTGCAAAGCATATGCAGAAATGCCTTAGTTTTTAGATGTGATTCAGTATTTTCTGTGCTTTTCTTAAAAAGCCTTGCTCTCTGTTGTGTTTTTTAGTGAGGTGTTTTTTGTTTTTTTTTGTTTTTTGTCTGTGATACCTATGGGTTCTGCTTTTGTAGGCTAATCACCTATTGAGTAAGAAACCTGTTCCAAGTAAAGACTGGTACTGTAGTTTTTTTGTTATTACCATCCCAGGTTTAAAGTATTCAGATGCTAATTTTCTTCTTTTTGGCAGTTTGCACCTGGGTTTCAGGTAGGAGATGGAATTGGAATGGATTTAAAACTATCGAACCATGTTTTCAATGCTTTAAAACAACATGCCTACTCAGAAGAACGTCGGAGTGCCCGCCTGCATGAGAAAAAGGAGCATTCTACTGCGGTAAGTATTCTTACATTTTTTTCTTTGATGGCAAGTTCATATTAGAAAACTTCATATTTGGGGAAGAAACAAAACTTCCATGTTTGATATTTTTTCCATGCGATTGACTTTTCGAATCAGAGTTATAAATAAAACCCAAGTAGCTTTGCTGCATGACTTTTCAGACTTGATGTAGCAGTTACTAATCACTTACTCAAAACTAACATTTTAGTGGTCATAATTAATTTGAATATGAATGTTTTAAGAATGAAAAAATTGGTTTCTGTTATACTGTGACATTTATAATAACTTAATCTCTAATGTTTTATGTTAGTGAAGACAGTATCTAATATCTTGAGAATAAAGTGATTTGTAAAAGTTAACAAAAACAATAGTAACTACACTAGCAGCTATTTAAATTTTAAAGATAAAACAAGATTTTGACTAACCTAGTGTCTGATTTTTAGTAGTTCTTTTAGATATTCACTTTCAGAGGCAGTGAGTTGTAGTTGCAGAGGTGAATTGTATTTTGACAGCACACTTTTAGGAGCCTGTTATATATACATCTAGGTAAATTATAAAGGTAAAAAGTATATTTTGAATGTTAGATACTAGAAATGGCTCAGAAAATGTTTTGTTATTACCAGTCATTTTCATTTATAGTGCTTTATCTTTTTCAGGAAAAAGCAGTTGATCCTAAGACACGTTTACTTATGTATAAAATGGTCAACTCTGGAATGTTGGAGACAATCACTGGCTGTATTAGTACAGGAAAGGAATCTGTTGTCTTTCATGCATATGGCGGGAGGTAAATGAGCAAAATGCAGTACCATCATGTCAATAAAATCTTAGCCCGTTCTTCCCTGTATTAATGGATTTATACAAAAACAGTGCTACATGGCAAGCAGGGTAATGTAGAAAGCCTCTAGACAATATAAGGAGTGCACAAGGAAAAACGCAATCATCCTCATCTCACCATCCAGAAATAACCATTAACCAATTTGTATAGACTTCTTTAGTCTTTTTTCTATGTATATATATTTTCTACATTATTGTTATACTATCCCATACAGGCTGCTGTAAGTGACAGAGCAAAGTTTGCCCTTGGGTTTGTCTCAAAACCCATGGTCTTTTTACTATGGGGCCCTTTCATACCAGCTTGAGTGGGGTATGCTTAGATCAGTTACTGATTCTTGCCTTTGTAACTCTGATCCTTTAAGAAATACCAACTTTAAATAATGCTTGTATCAGGGCACCTGGATGGCTCATTCAGTTAAGCGACCACCCTCGGCTCAGGTCATGATCTCGTGGTTCGTGGGTTTGAGCCCCACATCGGGCTCTGTGCTGACAGCTCAGAGCCTGGAGCCTGCTTCTGATTCTGTGTCTCCCTCTCTGTCTGCCCCTCCCCTGCTCATGCTCTGTCTCTGTCTCTCAGAAATACATAAATGTTAAAAGAAAAAGAAAAAAAAAATGCTTGCATCATTTAAGGAAACGTCTTGTAAAGATCTTACACTATTTAGATCTTACCCACTTCACTTTTGCTACAAGGGCTTAGATGAGTCAAGAATAACATGAAGAAGGAAGATACTTTTTAAAGTGGAGCCTGTTTAGAGATTGTGCTTAAGCCAGGAATGTAAAATCATCTGGTCACTTACCATTGAAGTCAACCAACAAGGTTCACTACACGTCAGTTATTCCTTTACCTTAATAATATTTACAAACAAAAACATTAAAATAGATTACAGAATTCTAACTCTTTTTAGGTTCAGAATGTATTTACTGTGTACTTAAGGGGATTCAAATGATTATTGGTCAACTCCTTGCCTTTGCTTTTCTTAAGTATTTAATCTTCCTTTCTAGATGAGACATACATGTGTAATCACATGTTGAATTATACTGTTAAGTTTAAAAATGAAAAGGATAAAAATGAATATTAGGGTAAAATAGCTCAACATTTTCAAGCCATGCGATCTGGAGCAGATTACTAAACTTTGTTTAAAAACTGACCCTTACCCGGGCACGGGTTGGAGTTAAGCATCCAACTCTGGATTTCAGCTCAGGTCATGATCTCATGGTTCGTGGGTTTGAGGCTTGCATTGGGCTCTACTCTGGCAGTGTGGAGCCTGCTTGGGATTCTCTCTCTTTCTCTCTCTCTCTCTCTCTCTCTCTGTCCCTACCAGCTCACTCTCAAATAAATAACTTAAAACAAAACAAAAAAAAAACCTGGCCCTTACCTCATAGGATTTTTGTGGTGATAAATGAGATCATAAATTTGATAATGTCTGGTATAAATCTTTAAAAAAAAATTTTTTTTTAATGTTTGTTTACTTTTGAGAGAGAGAGAGAGAGAGAGAGAGAGACAGAGCATGAGTAGGGGAGGGGCAGAGAGAGAGGAAGACAGAAGCCAAAGCAGGGTCCAGGCTCTGAGCTGTCAGCACAGAGCCTGATGTGGGGCTCGAACTCACAGACTGTGAGATCATGACCTGAGCCGAAGTAGGATGCTTAACTGACTGTGCCACCCAGGTGCCCCTGGTATATATTAATCTTAATAAATAACTTATTTCTTCCTTTAAACTTCATTGCCCTCTTCCCAAATTTTATTTAAGGGTTCCCTAAGACCAGACAAATATAAATTAATGACACAAATTAAAATGGGAGATTACTCATGGTAGAAATTAAAACTACAGAAAGGATTAAAATGAAAAGTAGCCTTCATCTTACCAACTCTCCTTACACAGATCTTTTCTTCAAAGATAACCACTATGTTTTAACAGTTTTTAGTTTAGTCTTCCAGGAATTTTTATGCATATATCCCTTAATTTGTTTATACAAAAGAGATTATATTCTCTATTCAAGATCTTAGTTTTTCAGTTAATATATCTTAGATCTTTCTAAGCTCATACCATCCCATTTTTATAGCAGTACATTACAGTGTGTTAATGGGCTTCTGGCATAGCCAAGAAGAGAACATTATAGCAATAACTGTTACGGTTGATAAAAGAGAATTATGTAATAGAGTACACAGGTAGGACTATCTTTGTACATCTACCTTGGTGTGCTTTTGCAAGTATATACATTTTTAAAGTTTATTTATTTTGAGAGAGCACGACTTAGGGAGGAACAGAGAGAGAGGGAGAGAGAGAATCCCAAGCAGGCTCCATGCTGTCAGTGCAAAGCCTGATGCAGGACTTGTTTTCATGAACCGTGAGATCATGTCCTGAGCCGAAATCAAGAGTTGGACGCTTAAAGAACTGAGCCACCCAGGCGCCCCTCTTAAGCTGAACTCTAGTTCTGAAATTGCTGGGGCAAAGACTGTATGCACTCTTTTCCCTTTTTGTTAAATAGTGGAATGCCTCATTGAATGGAGAATACCAGCTGGCTATTGTAGCAAGCAGCATATCTTTCTTTTATTTATTAAAAATTAAAATTTTTTTCTTGTATGTCACACCAAAGGCCAGAAATCCTGAATTTGTGTTTATATTTTCATTTTACTGGCAGGACAAATGTGATTTCCCCTATGAGTCAGTCAAATCAAATAAGTTGTTGTACATTCTATAAATGTCAGTAGGTACTGACAGATTGCCCTGTGAGAAGGTCAATTAACTTATGCAGCAGTATGAATCTGTTTCCCTCATCCTCATTAATGCTTAGTAATATCAAACATAATTTTTTGTCGTGTAGAAGATGAAAAGTATTATTTTGATATTTTGGTGTGCATTTGTCTATAATTAAGGTTGTACATTTTTTGGAAGTGCTTTTATACCCATTTGTATTCCTTTTTATTGTCAACTGCTTTGTTTATCCTTTATCTATTTTCCATTATACCCAATGATAATGAATGATCTCTCTTTCTTTCTGGTAGAATTGGTATTGTAATCTGTACTTGCGCATTTGTAAGTTAGCAAAACTAGAGAGCATTTGGTTTTCTACAACTGAGAGTAAATACTTTTTTAAATATTTATTCTTGAGAGAGGGAGAGAGCAAAAGAGAGAGCGGGGTTGGGGGTGGCAGAGAGGGAGAGAGAGAATCCCAAGCAGGCTCCACGCTGTTAGCACAGAGCCTTATGTGTTTACTTACTTAACCTTGAGATCATGACCTAAGCTGAAACCAAGAGTTGGATGCTTAACTCACTGAGCCACCTAGGTGCCCTGAGAGTAAATGCTTCTAAAGTTTTTAGTTTTCTGTGCTATGTAACAAATTACCACAGACTAGCAGCTTAAAACAACACTCATTTATTATCTCCTAGTTTCTGTTGATTGGAAGTTCCAGCGAGCGAGGCTTAGCTGGGCTTTCTGCTCAGGGTCTCAGGGCTACTCTGGGTGGCAGCTGGGGCTGCATTCCCTTCTGGGGCTCAGGTCCTCTTCCCTTGGCACAGTTCAGTTTATTGCCGCTGTAGCACTTAGGTCTCTATTGTTGGCTGTCAGGTAGGTAGGGGCTGCTCTCAACTTCTAGAGGTCGCTGCAGGTCCTGGTCATACCTCCCTTTCATGCAGCACAAGTGAGACTTCATACAGGATAGGAATAGTGAACAGAACAGTATCATTGCCATTCGCATTCAGGGAAGAGGTCATGATGAAGTTAGATCTCAACCTGGATTGTAAACAGTAGGCAAAACCCCATAAAAATCCAACAACAACCTGGTGTTGAGTGCAAAAAGCTAATTGCTTAATATTTACAGTATACCATCTGTTAAACTTTTAAAGTTATACAGAAAATAATATACATGGATTTTTAAACATAGATGCTTGTGTATGTGAGTATTTATATATTTTTTAGAAAGAGTAGGAAGATACTGTTCATGATGGTGATTGCCTTTGGAGAGGAATAAAGAAATAAGGAATAAAACTACCTAGGGTGGTAAACAAAGGGAACTTCAGCTTTATCTGCAATATTTAATTATTTTAAACGAATAAAAGGGCTGAAAATGGGAGGCTTGAAGTTTAGGCAATGAGGAGATTGACAATGAGAATAGAAAATGTATGTTTAGAGGTAAGAGGGTATAAAACCACGTAAGCAAACCGGAAATTGGTAAGGAGGACCTTAAAAGCTAGACAGAGGGATGTGTAATTTACTAAGAAACAAGGAAGTTTATGAATCTTATAAGTTAGAATCTTAGATACCTTCTGAATAGGGAATCTCCTCAATGGTATTTTTTTTTTTAATTTTTTTAAACGTTTATTTATTATTGAGAGACAGAGAGACACAGAGCGTGAGCAGGGGAGGGGTAGAGAGAGGGGGAGACACAGAATCTGAAGCAGGTTGCAGGTTCTGAGCCGTCAGCACAGAGCCCAACACGGGGCTCGAACTCACCAACTGTGAGATCATGACCTGAGCCGAAGTCAGTTGCCCAACCAACTGAGCCACCCACGCGCCCCTCAGTGGTATTTTTGATAGGGTCTCATCTACCTTATAGTTAAACTGTTGCAGTGACAGGGAGCTTATCTCAAAATCCAGAGGTGTTTATAACACCTTTAAACTACTGGGAATTTCTTTCTGGTATAGAATCTCTAATCTGTCTCCTGAAAACTAAATCATCCATTCCCAAATATTTGTGCAGCTAACATGTGTTAGGTACTCTTCCAGGTAGTGGGGATGTAGCCATGAATGGTATAAGGAAGATCTGTGAGCTGATAGGCTGTACTTCCTCCCCACCCTGATCCCCTACCAAGACAGTAATAAATCAACAAAAAAACATCAGATATGTGTTACGGTAGGTAAATATGGTGACATCATAGCAACTGGTTGACTTATGTTTATTAGAACAGGAAGACTTATCTGATAGAGTGACATTTCAACTAAGATTTGAGGGGCGCCTGGGTGGCTCAGTCGGTTGTGTCCAACTTCGGCTCAGGTCATGATCTCACGGTTCATGAGTTCGAGCCCCATTGTCGGGCTTTGTGGTGACAGCTCAGAGCCTGGAGCCTGCTTCAGATTCTGTGTCTCCTTTCTCTTTGCCCCTCCCCCACTTGTGCTGTCTCTCTCTCTCTCTCTCTCTCTCAAAAGTAAACATTAAAAACAATTTTTTTAAACTAAGATTTGAATGACATCTAGGATGCAGTATAGAGATCAGGTGGAAGAACATTCTGGACTAGAGAACAGCTAGTGCTAATGGCTTAAGACAGGCACAAACTTGGTATCTCTGAGAGCCTATAAGAAAGCCAGCATGCTGGGAGCACAGTTGTGAAGGGGAGAGAGGAAGCTGGAGAAGTAAACAGCTTAGATCAGGTAGGACCCTCTCATCCAGGGTAAGGAGCCTGCTCTTTAAGTACAGTGGGAACCAAAGCTATGATTTGATTTTTGTTTTGAAAAATTACTCAGACTGTAGTGTGGAAAATGAATGATAAGAGGGTAAGAGAAGAAGCAGTAAGGTCCCTTAAAAAATTATTGTAGTTTGAATGAGAGAGAACAGTGGTTTTGGACTGAGGAGGTGTAGTGAAAAGAATAGGAGGCCATAGGGATGTGCTTTGAAGGTAAGAGTCAACAGTGTGTGCTGTTGGATTAGATGGGTGTGAGAGGGTACATTCTTGGCTAGAGCAGCTGGGTGGTGCCATTTACTGAGATGAGAGTGTGAAGAAAGGCAAGTTTAGGGTGCAGTTAACAAGAATTTTGTTTTGAACTTGTTAAGTTTGAGATGCCTGCTAGACAGCCGAGTGATTCAAGTAGGGGTCAGGTAAATGGGCCTGAAGTTCTGGAGAGAGTCGGGATAGGGGTAGAAATTACCTGTGATAGATTATATTTAAAGCCATGGGGCTAAATGAAATTTCCCAGGTAGAGAAGGCAGAAGGAGAAGCAGTTGGAGAACTCTGACCTTCTGAGGTTAACTGGCAGAAGAGGAATCAGCTGGGAAAATATAGTACAGAAGCAAGAGGTTGGGAGTTTGAGTTAGAGTTTATCCTCTGGAGATACAGTTCCTTTCTTTTACAGATTAACATCCCTTCACATATTTAAGGTAAATATTGTCTCTCTCTCTGTCCTTTTTGTTTACACTGCCACCACCAATGTTTCAAGTCTTCACTGGCTTACTATTGAGGGGCATTACATTAGCGTCCTAAGTAGGTTCCACACCTCTGGACTCTTCTGCCCCCTTCCATCCTGACATTATCGTTGACTTGATCTTCATGAAGTGTGTGAAGCCCTTGATGATTCCTCCCACCTGTGGAAATACATCCAGGCTTCTCACCCAGGCAGGAAGGGCTCTGCACACATCTGCCTCCATCTTGTCCCTTAACTCTGACTTCTTTCTTTCGTTTCTTTCCGGCCAAGTCTTAACTATAGTGTTTGTTATTCCTCAGACGTGTCCTATGGTTTCCAACTCTGCTTGTGATAATACTGTGACAGCGCTTGTTCATATCCTACCCATCTGTTTCAGTTGCCACCTAATACCCTGCAGCCTTGCCTGGCCTTCCCAATCCAAAGTGACCTGTCCTGTTCGTGTACTTCTTGTATTGTCTCACGCCCCTCCTTGCATATTCATAGGGCAAGGACCCCTTTGCTTACCTTTTTATCTGCTAGAAGTGAAAGAGACATTTTAAAAAGCTGTTCTGTTTTGTTGCTTTTATTGAATTTTGCCTATAAACCATCCCAGGTAGATTGTAGCCTATTTTAAAGCATCTGTGTTTTTGTTGTTCCTTAAGTTTGATTCCATTGTCATTAAGAAAGGTTATTTTATTATGGGTTATTGAAAACTGGTTGGCAATTTATTTGAAGGTGTTTTATTTAAGAAATCAAATCCTAATTATTAAGACCCCAAACTTGAAAGCTTAAAAAAACACCAAGGTTTGACATTCTTAGATGAGGTAGATCTACTTTTGTATCATAGATTTTTTATTTTGAAATTGTTTTGCTTCTGAGCTGGCAACTTATACTGACTTAATTTTTTTTTTTTTTTTCCACTTAGCATGGAAGATGAAAAGGAAGATAGTAAAGTTATACCTACAGAATGTGCCATCAAGGTATTTAAAACAACCCTTAATGAGTTTAAGAATCGTGACAAATATATTAAAGATGATTTCAGGTTTAAAGATCGCTTCAGTAAACTAAATCCACGTAAGATCATCCGCATGTGGGCAGAAAAAGAAATGCACAATCTCACAAGGTAAAGAAAATCACTGTGCTAGAAGTTATCTAGGGTAATTACCTTTCTGTATTAGGTTTACCAGCCAGGCAAAAAAAAAGTCATGCTTGCTTTTAAATTTATTTGTAGAAATTATGGAAGGCCTTGAAATTCTAGGGTTTTTTGTTTTGTTTTGTTTTTTAATGTTTATTCATTTTTTGAGAGACAGTGCAAATAGGGGAGGAGCAGAGAGGGAGACACAGAATTGGAAGCAGGCTCCAGGCTCCGAGCTGTTAGCACAGAGCCCAGTGTGGGGCTTGAACTCATGAACCGTAAGATTATGACCTGAGCTGAAATTGGACGTTCAACCAACTGAGCCATCCAGGCGCCCCGAAATTCTAGTGTTTAATGAGGCTTTCTGTAAGAAAATATTACCCTGTATATAACCTGAATTCATACTTTTTTAAAAGGTTTATTTATTTATTTATTTTGAGAGAGGGAGAGAGCATGAGCAGGGGAGTGGGGGAGAGAGAGAATCCCAAGCAGGCTCCACACTGTCAGCTCAGAGCCCGATGTGGGGCTTAAACTCAAGAACCATGAGATCATGACCTGAGCTGAAACCAGGAGTCGGATGTTTAACCAACTGAGCCATCCAGGCACGCCCCAAATTCATACTTCTGGGATGAATAAGCCGTTTTCTTTTTTCTTTCCTCAGTAAAGTTTGAGGGAAACAAAGTCATTTTCTGCCTAAGACATTTTGTCATATGTCTATATGCTGTCTTTTTTCAGCTTCCAATTAAGCTTATTATAAATAATAATTGTTTCAGAAAATGTTTATTACATCTAATGTTTGTTAATTTGGTTGGGGCAGAGTCTGACCAAATTGCATTTTGTTTTAATTTATTAGACTTGTTCCTCAGTCCCCTAAGCAATTAAAGAGTTAGTTTTGTCAACCAACTAACATAGTAATAATCTTTCTCATTAATGAAACTTTTCATATCTTAATCTATTAAAAGCTTAATTTTAGTTAGTTTTTTCTAGAGATGTTTACTCTCAACTGTAATTATTCATATTTATTAGTGGCAGAATTCTTCTACTTAGTATGACTTCTAAATAGAATAATTTCTTCAGAGGTGTTGCCGCCCACCAGTCTCTTTTCTACACTTCTGAGATCTCATCCCTGCCATTTTTAAAATTCTTCAACAGCCCCTATAGCCTTTAGTGTTCAAAGGCCTTTTCTGATGTGAGGCCCACCTGTAACCTCAACCCACATTGCCCTTCTTCTCATTCAAGATCATCTATGTTGATTGATACACATTCCCCAGATGGACCGTGCTCTTGAATGCCTCCATGCATTTCCACAGCTGCTTCCAGCCTTAGACCAGCATGCCTCCCACACTGTCTTAATCTAGCTAATTCCTGTTCACCCATTTCTTACACTAAGCCATCCTGATGCCACGTGCTCCTATAGCTCCTACCCACACCTCTGCCAGTGCATGTGCCACACAGCATTGTCTCCTCACCTGTCTGTGCCTTCTAGCAGTCCATGTGCTCTTTAAGGGCAGAGGCTTTGTTTTACTATCTCTGCACCTCCCACCCCCTGAGTAGAACATGGTACCAGCTCATTGCAGGCCTTTGTTAGATATTTGTTGAATAAGTGAGATATTCTCTCCTCCTAATTTTTACATTCTTAATTATTTCTTTCTGTGTAGAATGCAGAGAGCTGGAATTCCCTGTCCAACAGTTGTACTACTCAAGAAACACATTTTAGTTATGTCTTTTATTGGCCATGATCAAGTTCCAGCCCCTAAATTAAAAGAAGTAAAGCTCAGTAGTGAAGAAATGAAAGAAGCCTACTACCAAACTCTTCATGTAAGTTGTTCTTTTCACAGCATTTACATGTCACCTTTTAAAAATATTTTGTTTAAACCTTAAAAATTTCCTAAAATAGTACTATTTTAAGGTGATGTAACAAGGACAGACTGAAGTTTGTAAAGGAATATTAACATTGGAGAGTTGTCTTTATATCAATATGCTGCTGTCTTGAGTCACTTTAGAAAAATCGTAGACCTAAGGAGTCCACAAACGCTCATTGGTTAGCATTAGTGACATGGAAGCATGAAGCTGTTATTCACGAAACAGTATATTAAATAGAAGTTGACGTTTCCACATTTGGCAGATGCCATGCCTCGTTAGTTTGTATGCCTTCTTGAATGTCTTAGCTCTTAACAGCTAAGAAAATGCCTGTTGTTGGGAAGTGGGTGGGGAGCAGGTTTGGCCTCATTTTAAGAATGCTGGGGACGACTGAAGACGGGAGGAAGTGGCTTCTTGAGAGTGCGTAGGTGTTAGAGTTGGAAGGCACGTGTCAGGAATCTTGAAGTCATTTATTCTTCAGGACAGCAACTGAATTCATCTGATGTCCTCCCAGCTTAGGAAAATGTTACTAATACTGTTGTCATTCCTCTGTAGTTTTTTTTTTTCCCCCAAGTAAGCTCTACACCCCAATGTGGAGCTTGACCTCACAACCCTGAGATCAAGAGTCACATGCTTGGCCAAATGAGCCAGTCAGGCTCCTCAATAGAGAAGCTTCTATGCGTTTTATGTGGTCTCTGCATGAAGCATTACATCCTACAGTAGCTGATGTAAATATGAAAGTGTTACCCAAATAATTTTTTAAGACAGAGCTAGGGAGATGATCCAACTTTCTCTGCTTCCAATAGGAAAATATTGAAAGGAAAATCAGGCTCATTTTTCTGGATTCTTTGGGCTGGGGAAGAGATGAAGGAATGATGGACTTTCCTATTTGATTCTAGCAAGGCTGAGAAATAAAACATTAATGTTTATTTCTACTGTCAAAAATCAGTAATGAATATGTAATGCCACTTAATTTGTAAGAATATCTCTTCCCTAATGTGTCTGGCGGGAAGTACTTTTTACTTTGTATAAAAAGGTGAAAAAAGTTTTCACCCACTTTTATAAAGGGAAGCGACTTTTGGATCTTCTGGTTAGTGACCATAACATGGCTGCTTTCTTAGCCCGTGGGAATCCTGGTCTGCCCCTTGATCTCCTGACCTTGTTGTTGTCACATAGACAAGGAAATAGAGTGTCTTACTCATTCCCTCCATTGTCTTAGAGTTCCCTCACCCAGTCTTAGACTGTACAAAGTAAAGAGGAAATAGTTTTGCTTTTTCTAGAAATTATTGGTTGGCATAGACATTTTAGTTGCATAGGTAACTTAGAATTATTGCTCACACCCTAAATGTGTGCCTTGCCTCTTCACAGTTGATGCAGCAGTTATATAATGAATGTACCCTTGTACATGCCGACCTCAGTGAGTATAACATGCTGTGGCATGCTGGGAAGGTGAGTACATTTTGTTACTGTCCATACTAAATATCTTGATGTAAATTACTGAATGTATCCTGAACACATGCTCTGTGTGTAAATAGGTCTGGTTGATTGACGTCAGTCAGTCGGTGGAACCAACTCATCCTCATGGCCTGGAGTTCTTGTTCCGTGACTGTAGGAATGTCTCACAGGTAAGCGTGTAAACTAATATTTCTTTATAGTAGGTAACAGTTTCAAATATTTTTCTCCTAACATAAGTCCAATGGTCATATTCTTAGAAATTGAAGGAAGGGTTTGGTTACTGACTGCTTTCAGGATAAGGATACAAAGATCAATTTGTCAGGTTTCATTTTCAACAACAATTTGATTGAGTGTCTCACATTTGGGCTATTGAATTAAATTTGCAAGGGAGTAAGTTTTTATTTTAACTACAGATATTTAAGCAGTCAAGTAGATCTTTAATACATGCACAGTGCTTTAAGTGAAGCTGGTATTAGTAAGCCTACATGTTGACTGCCAGTGTTATTACCATTAAAAGGAGAGTAGTCATCTTAGTGGCACTGTCTGATCACTCTGAGGTAAACAGATTAATGAAGGTAAAACTCAGTAATCACACATTTGGGTCACGTTTATTTGCTGTTTCTAAAGGAAACTAATTGTTAGCCGCAGATTCAGATAAGAATGGTCTTTCTAAATGATAGAATAACTTCATATTGGAAATAATTTCTGAACCTACTTGAAGATTTTAATTCACAGATGGGATTTAGTGAATATTTTGAGTCTACACATTCAAAGCAGTGCCACCCAATTTTATATATACTGCTCGTTTATAGCTATGGAAGGTGTATTGTGACAAACTAAATCCAGAAGGCAGCCTGCATGTGTACGAGAGGACAAAAAGCAAGTAGAACCTGAGCAACATAGTTAAACTTGAAATGGGGAAATCTGTGGTTTGAAAACTATGGAAGGGGGGGTACCTGGGTGGCTTAGTCGGTTAAACATCCAATTCTTGATTCCGGCTCAAGTCGTGATCTCACGGTTTGTGAGTTTGAGCCCCATGCCGGGCTCTGCGCTGACAGCAAAGAGCCTGCTTATGATTCTGTGTCTCCCTCTCTCTGTGCCCTTCCCCTGGTTGTGTGTGCCCTCCCTCTCTCCCTCTCACTCTTTTTCTGTCTCTCAAATAAACTTTAAAAAAATTATGGAAGGGACGCCTGGGTGGCTAAGTCAGTTAAGCATCCGACTTCAACTCAGGTCACGATCTCCTGGTTTGTGAGTTCGAGCCCCACATCGGGCTCTGTGCTGACAGCTTGGAGCCTGGAGCCTGCTTTGGATTCTGTGTCTCCCTCTGTCTCTGCCTTTCCCCTGCTTGTGCTCTCTCTGTCTCTCAAAAATAAACAAACATTAAAAAAAAAATTTTTTTTTTAATTATGGAAGGAATTCATTGGTATCTTACAAGTACACTCTTCCCTGTTTTTTGTGTCCAAGGGAACCTTGCTATAACATCTCCTACTGATTTATATTTCTTTACTAGTTTTTCCAGAAAGGAGGCGTAAAAGAAGCCCTTGGTGAACGAGAACTCTTTAATGCTGTTTCAGGCTTAAACATCTCAGCAGATAATGAAGCTGATTTCTTAGCTGAGGTAAGTGGTGTGCGGCTATTATTCACCTTGCTAATAAAGCATGGGATGGAGTAGATAGCTGAAACTGAGAGCTCATTTTATTCTTCTGTTTTCTCAAAAGCAAAATTAGAGATTTTTCTTTCCTTGAGATGTTTTGGTCCTTTCTGGGCTTAAAACCTAGGATAGACTTAGAGCAAAACACTTCTTCAAGTTCACAGTTTGATTAAGATGGACAAATAAGATCATTTCCAGTATACCTCTATGCCTCTATTCACGAATGGGGAGGTGGGCTGGTGGACACTCTGGGTGATACAGAAAACAGTAACACATCGTCCCGCCCTTAACTGAATATAGAAAGTTAGCAGCGGTCGCCCTTAGAAATACCCAGTAATTGCAGTATGGATCTATAGAAGCATAAAAACAAAAAACCTGCCTCCAGAGAAGTTCTTTTAAAATTGAACAAAAATTAAAAAGTGAAATAGCTAATTATTCCCGACAGTATACCAACGCAGAGAATGATTATGGAGTCTGTTGCAGGACTCCTTAGGTATTTGAATTTGGCCAAGCTGTGCTGGAACATAAGGGCAGAGGAGAAGTAACAGGAAGATGGTATAGCTGACATCTAGCGCAGTACAGTTGCTCAGTAAGTAGGAGTTATACTATTGTTGAACCAACATTGGAATTTCCTTTTTCTTGTTTCCCGAAAGCTTTATAGAGTACACAGTAAGACACAGGATCCTAGTTACTAGCTTGATAAAGATACTAAGTATTAATTCAAGCAATATAATCAAGTAAAAATACATGTACATGTCATGCTGTAGTATGTGTCACATACTGTAATTCCAATTCAAGGCCAGCGTCATTAGGAAAGACCTAGGAAGAGAACACTGCTGGTTCAATCTGAAGTGTGGTTTCTGTGCAGTAAGATTTTGACAAATGGATTCAATGTATTTTGTAGATAGAAGCTTTGGAGAAAATGAATGAAGATCATGTTCAGAAGAATGGAAGGAAAGCTGCTTCATTTTTGAAAGATGATGGAGGTCCACCAGTCCTGTATGATGAATAGCACCAACACCCACTGCTTTCCATTGTTTACACAGTGGTGACTGTCAGCTGCCAATGGCAAATGAAGTTATGGGTGACTTGAAATACCAAAACATGAGGAGTGTACAATGGTGCTTCTGTGCTTTTTTTCCCCCTTGTAACCCATATGCCAGATGTGTGGAATTTGTAGCTCAGCATTGGGAGAATAAAATGTCACTACCTCTCGTCTTATGAACAGGATAATATAATTCTTTAACAGCTACAGCTTATCTAGCTGAAACCAACCTGATTTTATAGGAATCGTGGCATAAAATGTTTTGATGAGAATTTTTAAAACTTAGGTAACATTTCCAAACATGGGAGGAAAGGACAGGTGTGTTTACAAGGGAGACTTTTATTACAACGTACTTGCTTTTTTCACCTCCCCATTTTGTGTTCTATCTTCCCTCAAATATTTTATTGGCCTAAAACTAGCCCTTTTCAATTCTTTTTCCAGCTTGTGACCATGATTCTAAAGGAAAATTTCTTCTCTTTAGTAGGTGATAGAAATGGAAATTTGGTTGTAAAATGACTGACAGAAATAGAAGTTTATTGTTACATCAGGAATATGAACTGAATTTTTCTTTTCCATATTCCTGTCCAAGACAAGGCATCACAGGTCTCTGAAAGAGAAATATGTAAGAACTTCTTAACTATTGGAGTTTTTAAGTTTAACTTTAAATTTTTCTACATTTAGGTGAAGTGGTTAGGGTAGAATTCATGGTGCAACTGCTCTGTGTTTATAATGAAAATGTTAATTATCCAGAACGATGGAATATAATAATTAACCATGTTTTATATATTTTAATGGAATCAGTGAAACAAAGTCCAATTTACATTTCATTCAGACTGTCTACTGATTGATTTTGAAATAGAGCAAACTAATTAGAAATATTAAATAGTCACATGTTGAAGAGGATATATAAAATAATGTGTGCACCAAATTAACCAAGCAATTTGAACTGGCCTCACTCAATAATTTTTAGTACTGGCTGGACGTCACTTCTTATATAAATCAAACACTATAGTTGAGAAGTACATTGGTTTTGTTAGGATTGAAGTTCATTAACTACAGTGTAATCATTCCTCCTGTTACTGAAGTCAAGTTAGTTGACTTCAAAGACCCAAACTTTTTGCTACTGAAAACCCAAACTTTCTGTCTGGTACTGGAAAGTAAAAATCTAAACATCATTCACACTTGAAACCTTCTTTAACGTTATTTTAAGATGCCAAATATGTTCTTTCTAGAAAAATATTTATTTTTGTTTCTGTTACATAGCTTTTAACTGCATTTCAGAGAAGTGTGATTTTGGATAGACTCATTACATTTCTGAAATGTTTACTACTCTGAAACAAAGATTTAGATGAGTGGTGACTATTGGCTTTACAGAAATTTCAGAGAACTAATTTTAAAAACCATGAACCATTTAAAGAACTTTTTGTTTTGTTTTCTGACATACTCTGTTTGACAAAGAGCAGCAAACCATTGCTGTATGGCATTCTTGGAGTGTGCTGTGAACATGCTTTTTAAGATATTAAATATGAAGAGAGCATTTTAGAATTGGTTCTTTGTGTGGTTTCTTACTGTTCTTTGTTAACTTATGTCCTGGCACCAAGTTACCCCTTCTTTATAAAATTAAGCAAAGCTATCTTAAGCAGTTTTTTTCCCATTCACCTTCTCATATTTAGATTTCAGTAAATGATCTACTTCATATTACGAATAGGTTTTTCTCTTACATATCCGTGAGTACATATTTCACATAGTGGAAAAAGAAAGTGGGAGTGTTGCTCAAATACAAATGGGAAAAGCCCAACATTTGGAAATAAGGATATTTTATTTTACTTTATTGGAAGTAGATACATGAGTATCTATAAGTTATGGAAATAAGGATGACTGTAGAGGATTTTTATATCAACAAAATAGTTGTTTGCATTGCCTTTTTATAAAAAATCAGCTTTTCTGCTTACAAAAATGAGAACTACATGCTTATTTGAATTTATTACAGGAATTCAGAAATGTGAAAGCAAAAGTCCGTTGTATTCCAGAAACTATTGTTTATAGTGTGG
This sequence comes from Leopardus geoffroyi, assembly GCF_018350155.1. Taxonomy (NCBI): domain Eukaryota; kingdom Metazoa; phylum Chordata; class Mammalia; order Carnivora; family Felidae; genus Leopardus; species Leopardus geoffroyi. The sequence goes on from NC_059339.1 coordinate 45,870,247, forward strand.
CATGCATCCCTACCAATTTTTTTTTCCCTTCAGCATATGTTACTGTTTAAAAACACCTCTGAACAGGAAGCAGGATGAAGCGGGGCCACTGATGGTGAAATGTTGGTCATGGGTAGACCCCCTAAGCAAGATGAGGAGGTGGAGTCTCTAAGATATGTCAGAGGCAGTTCATTTAGGTTCCAGGCATCACGAGAGACTGTTCTCTGCACCTTCTGAAATTCTGAGCAGTTTTCCCAGCACTTTAGAAATTACGGGTAAAGGGCACCTGGCTGGCTCGGTCAGTAGAACACGTGGCTCTTGATCTCGGGATTGTGAGTTTGAGCCCCATGTTGGGTGCAGAGATTAAATAAACTTAAAAAAAGAAATTGGGGGGTGAAAGCTCATCTGATTGTACTTTTCAAACCTCAATACTTATGTTTTGAATATAGGTATTTTTCTGTTGGAGTTTTGTATGGATTACATAAAATTTAAAGAATGATTTAAGTTTTCAAAGCTTGTGCTTGGAAACAGTTTACTCATTTGAAAGCCTCTTGTTTTTATTTTTTGATCTCCTATTTGTTAATCAATTCAGAAATATTAGAAGGGTACTTTTGGGAACAGCATTACTTTTGCTGTCCTAGGCTTTCCAGCTTTTTCCCAAACATAGCTAGCTTTTTGAGGAGTTAAGATCAAATATAGTAGATAAGAAAGCAGCTGGAAGGGGAAGGTGGGGTATTCACAGAATAAATAAGTGAGCTACTACTGATCTTTCTAATGATTTCTGGGACAGAAAGAACACGTAATTGAATAGAATATTTGACACAAAGTCATAAGAATGGTAAAGCATCAATGAGTCAAAATTTATGAAAAATCTGGAAAACATGAAAGAGGGTTTGAAAGTTAAATCTGAAGAAGAAACAAGTCCATTGCTTGTAGTATTAGTATATTGTTAATAACAAAACAACTCATCAATTTCATTTTTTTTTGAAATTGTATATTTGGAAAATGGTAAAACAAACATTGGACAGCAGAATTGAAACATCATCCCCCCATCCTCCCAGTTCATATGTTGCGGCCTTAACCCCTAAGGTGACAACTATATTTAGAAATAGGGCTTTTAAGGAGGTTAAGTGAGGCTGTTTAAGGAGGCTTTTAATAAAGGTTAAGAAAAGTCTTAAGGGTGGGACTTTAATCCAATAGGACTGGTATCCTTAGCAGAAGAGGGAGAGACACCAGAGATTTCTCCCTACACACAACAGAGGAAAAGCCACATGAGGACACTGAGAAGGCAGCTGTCTGCACCCCAAGGAGAGAGGCCTCATCAGACACCCAACTGTGCTGGCACTTTTTTTTTTTTTTTTTTAAATTTTTCAACGTTTATTTATTTTTGGGACAGAGAGAGACAGAGCATGAACGGGGGAGGGGCAGAGAGAGAGGGAGACACAGAATCCGAAACAGGCTCCAGGCTCTGAGCCATCAGCCCAGAGCCCGACGCGGGGCTCAAACTCACGGACCGCGAGATCATGACCTGGCTGAAATCGGACGCTCAACCGACTGCGCCACCCAGGCGCCCCTAGATTTACTTATTAAAATGTTACTATCACTTGAGTGTGCATGAATTTCCAAAAATCCATTAAGTAGGCTTGTTAAAAATAGGGCAATACAAGAGGTAGGATTTTTTTTTTAATTTTACTTTTTATTTTTTTTAATTTACATCCAAATTAGCATATAGTGCAACAATGATTTCGGGAGTAGATTCGTTAGTGCCCCTTACCCATTTAGCCCAACCCCCCTCCCACAACCCCTCCCGTAACCCTCAGTTTGTTCTCCATATTTATGAGTCTCTTCTGTTTTGTCCCCCTCCCTGTTTCTATATTATTTTTGTTTCCCTTCCCTTATGTTCATCTGTTTTCTCTAAGTCCTCATATGAGTGAAGTCATACGATTTTTGTCTTTCTCTGACTAATTTCACTTAGCATAATACCCTCCAGTTCCATCCACGTAGTTGCAAATGGCAAGATTTCATTCTTTTTGATTGTGAGTAATACTCCATTGTATATATATACCACCTTTTCTTTATCCATTCATCCATCGATGGACATCTGGGCTCTTTCCATACTTTGGCTATTGTTGATAGTGCTACTATAAACATTGGGGTGCATATGTCCTTTCGAAACAGCACACCTGTATCCCTTGGATAAATACCTAGTAGTGCAATTGCTGGGTCGTAGGGTAGTTCTACTTTTAATTTCTTGAGGAACCTCCATACTATTTTCCAGAGTGGCTGCACCAGCCTGCATTCCCACCAGCAGTGCAAAAGAGATCCTCTTCCTCCGCATCCTCACCAACATCTGTTGTTGCTTGAGTTATTAATGTCAGCCATTCTGACAGATGTGAGGTGGTATTTCATTGTGGTTTTGATTTGTATTTCCCTGATGACGAGTGATGTGGAGCATTTTTTCATGTATCAGCTGGCCATCTGGATGTCTTCTCTGGAGAAGTGTCTTTATGTCTTTTGCCCATTTCTTCACTGGATTATTTGTTTTCTTGGTGTTGAGTTTGATAAGTTCTTTATAGATTTTGGATACTAACCCTTTACCTGATACGTCGTTTGCAAATATCTTCTCCCATTCTGTCGATTGCCTTTTAGTTTTGCTGATTATTTCCTTTGCTGTGCAGAAGCATTTTATTTTGATGAGGTCCTCCTAATAGTTCATTTTTGTTTTTGTTTCCCTTGCCTCCAGAGACGTGTTGAGTAAGAAGTTGCTGCGGCCAAGATCAAAGACATTTTTGTCTGCTTTCTCCTCAAGGATTTTGATGGCTTCCTGTCTTAATTTAGGTCTTCATCCATTTTGAGCTTATTTTTGTGTATGGTATAAGAAAGTGGTTCATTTTTCTGCATGTCGCTGTCCAGTTTTCCCAGCACCACTTGCTGCTGAAGAGACTGTCTTTTTATTCCACTGAATACTCTTTCCTGCTTTGTCAAAGATTAGTTGGCCATACATTTGTGGGTCCATTTCTGGGTTCTGTTCCATTGATCTGAGTGTCTGTTTTTGTGCCAGTACCACACTGTCTTGATGATTACAGCTTTGGTAATACAGCTTGAAGTCCGAGATTGTGATGCCTCCTGCTTTGGTTTTCTTTTTCAAGATTGCTTTGGCTATTTGGAGTCTTTTCTGGTTCCATACAAATCTTAGGATTGTTTGTCCTAGCTCTGTGAAGAGTGCTGGTGTTATTTTGATAGGGATTCCGTTGAATATGTAGGTTGCTTTGGGTAGTATTGACGTTTTACCAATATTTGTTCTTCCTATCCAGGAATATTTTTCCTTTTTTTGTGTGCTTCAGTTTCTTTCATCAGCTTTCTATAGTTTTCAGTGTATAGATTTTTTACCTCTTTAGTTAGATTTGTTCCTAGGTATTTTATGGTTTTTGGTGCAACTGTAAATGGGATTGATTCCTTGATTTCTGTTTCTGTTGCTTCATTGTTGGTGTATAGGAATGCAACCGATTTCTGTGTATTGATTTTATATCCTACAACTTTGCTGAATTCATGAATCAGTTCTAGTAGTTTTTTGGTGGAATCTTTTGGGTTTTCCATATAGAATATCATGCCATCTGCGAAGAGTGAAAGTTTGACCTCCTCCTGGCTGATTTGGATGACTTTTATTTCTTTGTGTTTTCTGATTGCTGAGGCTAAGACTTCCAATACTATGTTGAATAACAGTGGCAAGAGTGGACACCTCTGTCTTATTTCTGACCTTAGGGGGGAAAGCTCTCAGTTTTTCCCCATTGAGGATAATATTAGCGTTGGGTCTTTCGTATATGGCTTTTATGATCTCGAGGTACGATCCTTCAATCCCAACTTTCTTGAGGGTTTTTATCAAGAAAGGATGTTGTATTTTGTCAAATGCTTTCTCTGCATGTATTGAGAGGATCATATGGTTCTTGTCTTTTCTTTTATTAATGTGATGAATCACATTGATTGTTTTGCAGATACTGAACCAGCCCAGCCTCCCAGGTATAAATTCCACTTGGTCATGGTGAATAATTTACGGAATGGTAACTTTAGATAAAATTAGCCGTTGAGCAACCTAGTAGCCAATCATTGTCAAACAAGATTCACGAGACTCAGGACTTTCATATCAACCCCAGTTTATTCAATGTTTTTGACAGTGACTTGATGATAAAAAAGGATCCTCTTAACAGATTTGTGAAATGACAGGAATCTGCAAGAGTGAAATACGCAAATTTGTTCAACCGTTCAGCCATGGAAAGACATGGGTGGTTATTTCTGGTATTGGCTGTTATGAATAAAGCTGCTATGAACATCTGTATACATATTTTTGCATGAACAATATAGTGCAATTGCTGGGTTGTATGATAAATGCATGTTCAGTTTTATAAGAAACTCAACTGTTTTCTATAGTGGCCGTATCATTTTACACTCCCACCTGCACTGTATGAGTTTCTCTATATCCTGCCCATCATTTTTTATAATCAGGTTTTTTTTTTTAATTTACTTTCTAGCCATTCTAGTAAGTGTGTAGTGATATCTAGTAAGATCAGTACTAATATTGACATGATTTTTGAAAGCGTAATTATCAACATTTCAGTGAACAAATATTCTCCCAATGGCTAATGCATGATGATGTTACAAAATCGTGAGTATTTTGGTTTTAAAATATGTCCACAAATTCTTTGATACCTCTCCTTTGAAAAGATGGAAGCTAATTCCCTTCCCCTTGAATGTGGACTCTATTCAGTGAATCTGTCAGTGAACAGAACCTAGCAGAAGCGGTGGTATGTGACTTTAGTGTATAAAAGACATTGTGGCCCTGCCATGTGCTTTCTTGGATCCCTTACTCTGGAGGAGGTCAGCTGCCATGTCTTGAGGACTCTCAAGACTCATATAGGGAACAAAATCCTGACAACAGCCACACGAATGGGGTTAGAAGCAGATCTTCTGTCTTCAGTCACACCTTCAGATGATGGCAGCCCTGGTCAACATCATAACTGCAACTCATGAGAGGACTTGAATGAAAATCCTGATGCTTGCCCTATCCTGATGCACAGAAAATGTTAAAAAAAAGTGAGTTTAAGCCATTAAGTTTGGGGGGTAAGTTGTATTGGAACAATAGGTAACAAGTAAGATACATTCAAAGCTCAAGCAAGACTAATGCATTTTAATGCAACAGAGTACAAAAAATGTATTGATAACAGTTTTAGATGCCACATTACAACTAACCTTAAGAAACTACCACTTGTTGAATACTTGTGTAATATTAAAGAATATCTACAATGGTCTGAAAAGGCCATTAATATACTCTTCCCTTCTCCAACTACCTACCTGTATGAGGCCAGATTTCCCCCACATTCTTCAATGAAAACAAGATAGCCCAACACATAGAGTACAGAAGCAGATATGAGAATTCAGCTGTCTTCTGTGAAGTCAGACGTTAGATTTGCAAAATATAAAAATGCCATTTTACTGAAGTTTTGGAAAACAGTTATTTGTTACTTATGGATGTTCTTTACATTAACATGTAATGGTTTTTTTATTTTTAAATGTCTAAATTTTTTTCAGTTTTGACTTTTAACAGTAAATATTGATAAAACCCATAAACAGAAGCTCATTGAGGTCCTCAATAATTTTTACAGTGAAAAGATGTCCCGAGGCCCAAAACTTAGAGAACTGCTCTACCACCTAGAGGCATGAGGATGTATGTAAAGGAAAGCAATTAGAATTGGACTGGAAATCATGTTGTATGTGGATTAGCCAAAGAATTTGAAGATGCTTGGCCTAGAAAAGATTTAGGACCTAACGGCTATCTTCTAAAAGCAGAACATTGGGGCACCTGGGTGGCGCCATCGGTTGAGCATCTGACTTGGCTCAGGTCATGATCTTACTGCTCGTGGAGTTCCAGCCCTGCGTCAGACTCTGTGCTGACAGCTCAGAACCTGGAGTCTGCTTCAAATTCTGTCTCTGTCTCTCTGCCCCTCCCTCTCCCCTGCTCGCTCTCTCTCTCAAATATAAAGTAAAACGTTAAAAAAAAAATTAAAACAAGAGTACTGATCCATTTTAAAAACCAAAAGGAATTTTAAAAATTCAAAGAAGAAAGTGAAAGTCACATGAAAACCTGCCAACCAGTGACAGCCACTATAAAAACATTGGTACCTGTCGTTCTAGACATCTGTCATAAAGTCTAAAAAAGAATAAAAAAACAAAAACCAAAAGAACAGAGAGAAAAGCCTGTATGCTGTGCTTAGGTTTTAGAAACTGTCAGAAACACTTTTTCCGCCACTGCAGGAGGAAAACAAGTCCGTAAAGCTACTTATCTTAAACACCAGGGATTACTTGAGCTCTGGTGGCTCTAGAAAATACCTGCCCATAGAAGAAAGAAGAAAACAAAGCACCTGATGAACTTACTCCGGGCTCACTAACAGCCAGGGGCAGTCAGGGCAGGGGACCCACCTCACATCTCATCAAGGGGTTCAGTTGGAGGCTGCATTCCTTTTCTCCTCTGGTGACTTTTAGTTTACCGGTTCCTGGTAGGCATGCCCTTCAGGGCCCCACTGGCAGCCTGGCGGTCACCAGGGCTGCTCTTCCACTGCAGCCCTGCATCTGTCTAAACATACACTTTGCCCAGCTTTTCTGCGTCTACTCATCTTTCCCTTTCCTGCTCAGTGCCTCGTCCCCTCAGTCACCGCTTTCAAAGCAACAAATTCATCGTGGAACGAAGTGACAGCAAATGTCAGGCTCTCTTCTCTGGGCTTCCCTGCTCTCCAAGATCATGGCTTCTCAGGTTCCAGCTGCCGTGGTGGCTCTCCAAGCACCTTCGTGAAAGGTATAAAAAGGGCGTTCACAAAGTAATGAAAACAAAGGTCCTAGGTGTGTTTTTTTTTTTTTTTTTTTATAACCATTGTGCATGTTTTAGTGTTTCCAGTTTCCAGATGAACCAAAAATAGTTGAGGAACCATAAGAAAATCTTTAATAATTTTTCGAGTTCCTATTCAGACAATGCCATGCATGACTTGATCTCCTGTGTAAAACCCAGGGACCATGTGGCCGGCTATGTCGCCATCCCTGAACAGCACGGCCAGTGTACACACTCATTGTCCTCTGCCTCCTCAGAGCACACATGACTCAGCTGTGTGACATTCTAGAAGTGGCACACACGTTTCAGAAACAGCCTGGCTGCCTGGCCGTGCGGTAGCTCTTTTATCCCCGACATGCAAAAAATAGTCAAGGAGGGTTCCCCATCCACCCAGGACCTGTAGAGTTTCCTTTTTTAAATTTGCTCTTACTTAATATTACACACAACTGAGGAGCTGCTAGGTCCAGCTATCACACAGTATGTCATATTAATAAAAGCAATACACACACAGACATTATTTTACCTAAACACACTATAAAACCAAGTGAATTCTAGGGCACGCCTTGCCCCCAGTATTTTATTTTTAAAATACTCTTGGATATGCATAGCAGTTGTGGTTTTTTGTTTTGTTTTTCTTTTTTTTTTTCTTTTTTTGACAGATCCTGCCGCAGGTTTATTTGTAAAAGTAGCACAGGAGGCTGATAGAAGGCCAGGCATCACACCAGTCCTGCCATCCTCATCCTGGCAGACAGAAGGCTCTACACCGGAGCCTATGTCGGGGCCCAGGCACTTTGGGGAACCTGAGCCGCAGCAGGGGCTGGAGCCGGAGTTTCAGCTGCAGCCTGGGCCTTGGTTTGAGCCTAGGCTTTGGCCTTGGTCTTGGCCTTTGGCCGGCAGAGTCTGAGATCCTTGGCAGTGCAGGCACAAGCACGTTTCCCAAGCTTGGGGTGAGCGATGTAGGCAAGTCGATTGATTGAGCTTGCAGCTGCCACTGTTTGGGATCTTGGGCTTGACGAGGGCCTTGATAGCCTTGGCACGTGCACTCAGGAACTCGGCGTTGTTGGCCTGCATTTTCTTCAGGCCCTTCTTATCGTGCTTCCAGGCAAAGTGTATTCCTCAGGAACTTGGGGTCTACCCCCTTAAGAGATTTCATACCTTTGGGTTTTTTCAATTGTTTTCTAACATTTATTTATTTTTGAGAGGGGTGGGGAGAGGCAGAGAGAGGGAGACAGAGGATCCAAAACAGGCTCTGTGCTGTGAACGCAGAGCCCAACGTGGGGCTCCAACTCCCACACCACGAGATCATGACCTGAGCTGAAATCAAGAGTCAGCCGATTAACCTACTGAATCACCCAGGTGCCCCCAAGAGAGATTCATACCTTTGTGACCATCGTTTCTTGATGCCATTTCTGTGCCATTTTTGTGACTGGTTGTGCCTGGTGTGTTTCTTGGACTTGTCCATGCCTGCACCAAAGCCCAAGGCTCCCATTAGCAGTTTTAATATAGGAGTGTTTCAACTCAAATGTTAGCTTGAAGAGATCAGATATTGTTTTGTGCAAAGCTTTTAAATCACAAAAAAATAGTTATGAAATGGCAATAACATACCAGTCTTTTCTCATTACCTTTAAATTGTATCAGGGGCGCCTGGGTGGCGCAGTCGGTTAAGCGTCCGGCTTCAGCCAGGTCACGATCTCGCGGTCCGTGAGTTCGAGCCCCGCGTCAGGCTCTGGGCTGATGGCTCAGAGCCTGGAGCCTGTTTCCGATTCTGTGTCTCCCTCTCTCTCTGCCCCTCCCCCGTTCATGCTCTGTCTCTCTCTGTCCCAAAAATAAATAAACGTTGAAAAAAAAAAAATTGTATCATATTACTCTAAAATACTGCATATAGTAGCCTGCTTGCTTCTTTCCCTTGTGTTTATATTGTACTTATTATCATGTGTTCTTTCCGAAGTCAACTGCCCTCTTCGCCTGTCTGAACCCTGACCACTGTCAGCCTCTGCATTCCCCAACTAGCCCCTTTCTGTGTTTGACCACACTGGTCTTTGAAGCAGGGCTGGGCCAATAAGCCCCTCTAGGCTTCTTAGCTCTAGTACAATATTACATTCCTTAGATTCTTAGGTATCATGCATGCTGCATTATAATGCACTTTTTTGGAGCCGGGGTAGTAAATGCTTGATACATCCATGTTCTCCACAGAATTTAAGAAAAAGCTGATGCAAAATGGGAGGTTTAGAAACATGTGTTGATTAAATAATCCATAAGGGGGGGAAAAGAGTTCATATGTAGCTTTGACTTTCACAACTAAATAAACAGTGGTTCCCGCGTTTGTCTGTGAACAGGTGAAGATCTGGATGCAAATTTTCCCTTGAGGGGGTTTACTAAGAATAGTAACATTCCCAAGCTGGTGTGGGGGGTGGGGGGTGGGGGGTGGAGGGGCTACCACAATAGGACCTGAGAATCCAAATTTTTAAGAAACAGTACAACTAACCTTGAAATGCAATGAAGAAAAAAAAAAAAAAACTCATTGCTAGTTGCTAACCCAAGGTGTATTTACATTTCCTTTACTAAAAACTTATTTTCTACAGGGCATAATGTACCCAGCTACAAACTACATTTCCCAGACTCCCTTGCATCTAGAGTGGCTATCAGACAACCATGACCAATAGGATGTAAGCAGAGGTCAGTGGGTGTGATCCTCCGGGAAAACTCTTCAAAGATGATCGAACTCAGCCAGCACTGGCTCTTTGCTTTTCACATTTCCCCTTCTTCCTGCCTGGGGACTGCAGACCCTGTGTTAGAGGTAAGCATCCATCCTGCAGCCATCACATGATGAGCATGAGGACAAAAGCCACACAGTGACAGCATGAATAGCTAAGTGGAGAGAAAGAAGGAACGTAGATCTCCAAAGCATCTTGGAACCTTAGTACTGGGCCTGGATGGCTTACTTCTAGATTTCTTTTTCCTTTAGAAAATCAGTGCTATTTGGGTAAGCTACTATAAGTTGGGTTTTCTGTTACTTGCAAGCAAATGGCAAATGCAATTCCAACTGATACAAACACTGTATATTCAGAACATTAAGACCCTATGTAGGGACCTGTGTGAAAGAATAACCTGGAGTCCATTACACAAGCTGTAATTCACAAAAACCTGGAAGAGCTGAAAGATAAATAAACACACAGTCTCTTCTGTCAACAACAACGCAAAGCAATTAAGAGCTCCAGAAAAACAAACAAAAAACCATATGACAAAGTCAGCTTTTGTTGAAGCAAACAAAAACGTGCCATGAGTTTTTGAGCAAATGGTGGAGAATTTTGACCTTGATATTTGGGATATTCTTTTTAAGAGGTCAAGTTTAGGGAACCAAAATTACATTTACTTTTTTTATAGCCCCAATAATTCCACAGGGTTCTATGGTGAATATCATGATATTTAAAAAAAATAATGATAGTATTTTAAAACAATTACTTTTCAACATTTAGATATAATCCATAGACAAGGCATTGAATTTATATTTATAGAATGTAAATGCCCTAAACTTAAGTTTGGACTAGTGAGTGGGAAGCAGAGAAGAGGGGTGTACAGGTGCCCTCATCTCTGCATATGTAGTATACAGTCACTGGAAACTTGCTAACACTGGTGGATTGAAAATGGAGGCCTAGATATATGAAGTTATGCGAGTAAATACTAGGAGAATTAAAAATGATATAAGCAACAAAAATTGAGAAGTATTGGGGAAGAGACAGATCAATGTGCTAAATTCCTCATCTTCTCATAGCATAGTAACATGTACTACCTGAAGCTCATAAAACAAGGTAAATATACGAGAGGTAATAGTGTTATCGTCAGAGCTAAAAGAGACGTTGGTAACAGTGGCTTCCTCTGGGTTGAGGCCTTGAGGATTTGGGGGAGGTGGGAGAAGAGAGAGTTTTTGCACTTCATATCTTTCTGTACTAAAATTATATTGACCTCCATGTGTATATTCTTTTCATAATTACAATATAGCATGTTTTTGTTTATTTTTAAAAACTTTTGATTCTGACAACCACCTGGTTTGTGGAGTCATTGAACTTGACCATCTTGGGAAATACCTTTGAGCTCAAACACCCTTGTGAACTTTTACTCCAATACAGTCATGGGAAGGGATGAGCAAAGAGGCCTCTTTCCATGGGGCTCAATGTAAAACACAGGCATTTAGAAAAATTTTGCTCTAATTATCTTCCAAAAAAACCCTAAATGCAGTTAAAAGAACAATGTTTTGAGATTGTTTAATGAATCATTAAAAAACTAAAACTTTTTATTCCTAATAAAAGTAAAATTCAAATGTAAAACATTTGGATTATTTTGATTTGTATATAAACTTTTATTTTTCTCTGAAAATCAAATCTAGAGCTGACAGAAAGTGTGGCAGCAATAAAAATACACCAAAAAGAGGTATATGGCTTTGCACTCTTTTGTCGCATTAATGTTTAAAGAGCAGAAATAAGAACTATGAACATAAATAGAACTGAAGAAGGAAACATCTGCATAAATAACAAAGGAAGTCCACAGAAAGAACCTGCTGGTAAACAAAGTAATTTATCAGGCTGGATGGGGATACAATGGAAAGAAAATTGTCACCTAATTCTAATTCTGGTCTGTCATTTATGGTGATTCCCAAACTGGTATCAGGTGCTTACACATTTGAGACCTGGTAACATTTGCAAACTGAAAATTCTAGAAATGAATACTGATCCATTTTTAAGGCCTGTTTTCAGAGTCTTGATGTTTACCAAGGAAAAGATAATTTTTTAAATTTGGGAAGAACAGGGAATTCTATATGGGCGTGGGGCCAACAATCAAACTGTCTTTAATGCCCAACTATACAGAAACAAGGACGTTTGTGACTGAAAGAAATGGACCGTGGAGAGGCCAAGATTTGGTTTGCCCAAGGTGGTTCCAGATCCTCTGGATTCTGTGTGGCCTGCGGTGGCTCCCTAGATTCTCAGCATTTCCTGGGCCACGGCCACTGTCAAGACCACTGTGTTTGGGGACCTCTAACCCATAGCCAGGCAGATCTCAATGCTGCTTGCAGACCCAAGGCGAGGCGCACAAAAATTAAGCCTGGTTCTGTCAGAAGCAAAACTTTGCCGCAGTTGATGGAATCTCTCTGGCAAGAGGAATAAGATGCCCAATGTTGAAAGGAAGTAACAGAAGTTTTCTGAGCGACCCTCCAACACACCGTGCAATTGCCTCCCTGCTCTTGGCCAACATTCCTGTGGGGCTCATGCTCCAAGTATGCCCCTTCGTAGGGAAGGTTGGCGTAGTGAAATTTGGGGGCCTCCCCTGTCTCCAAACTTTGCTTATTCTCACTTGATGGCCTACTAGCGTTTGGGCATGGGGATGGTAAGAGGGTGAGAAGCATCCAGGATGACTCCAGCTTCTTGATTTGTGCAAATGGATGGGTGGAGGTGCCATTTACAGGGATATGGGACCCTGGGAGAGGACCCTGGTGGCAGAGGTCAGGAGTGTTGTTTTCGAGATGCTGGTTCCCAGATGCTCTGAGGCACCCTAGTGGAGGTGACTGGATGTAAGCGCTGAGAGACAGCAGCACAAAGACACGGCCCTGCTCTCGTGGATCTCGCTGTACAACAGGAACAGACTTAGTCAAATAACTACCGAGATAAATATCAACAAAGTTTCATGAGAATGAGGGAGTGATTAAAAGGTACTGAGTACTTCTGGGAAATCCATAAAATGACTGAAAGGTTTTCATGAACATAGTGCCATGGAGCTTCCTGAGGACCTTGATGGGCGCTGCCTTGTTTACAGTGATGGGGCAGCAGCCGGGCTGGAGTGGAGAAGTGGAGGCAGAACATGACAACTCTTTGGAGAAGTGTGCTGTGACACAGAGGGAAGGGGTCTTATCTGGAGACAGAAGTGTTTCAGGAAAAGTTTTTGTTTGTTTTCAGCTCGTTTGTTTTAAGAAGAGAGCAGCAAACTGAAAGACCATTTCTAGGAGCCAGGGTGTGAGAAGAGGTGTGACATTCAACACCTTAAGTTTTCTGAGAAAGTGAGAAATGGGATCCAAAGAAGTCCTTGGGCAGGACCGGTGTTTTTCTAACCTCATGGAGGATCGGAAGGGTGGAGGGGGCAGCAACGGTGGGGTGGATCCACTTTTCGCCATAAACAGAGGCAAGGGGTCTGCAAAGGGCTGCAGGCAGGCTGAGGAGAGTGGAGAAGGCTTGGCAATATCTTTGCAGGGAAGGAGGGAGGAGAGGGCAGGGGGGAGAGCCAGGCAGGGCTGTGGGCCAGAAGCATTCCTGCTGGTGCCTGCTGCCAGGTCTTGTGGCTCCTCCTCCGGCAGTGGCAGGTGCAGAGCAAGCAGGTGGAGTTCATCCAGGCTGAGAATCTGTCAGACAAGCGTGACAAGGACAGAGGAGCAAGGACGTTAAGGGTAATGGCAAAATTAGTACTGGAATGGACGAAAATGGAATTGCAGCTGGATGAGGAGGGAAGGGAAGGAGAGGGCAACACTGGGCAGAAAAGGTAGAACATATGAGGGTCACAGGGGAGCAGCTGGAGGGATGGGTCATCCACAGGTAATGCTGATAGGTGATGGCAGGACAGGGGTGGAAGGATCCTGGTTAGTGGATCACACAGACAAGGACAGATGTGGCCAATGGCAGGAGGCTTACTGAAGCACATTTTCCCTCTTCTCTTCCCCTTCCTTCCTTCCTTCCTTCCTTCCTTCCTTCCTTCCTTCCTTCCTTCCTCTGTGTGTGTGTGTGTGTGTGTTCATTAAGGAAAGGAGAGGAAGGCCCTCATCTTCTTACCCATGGATCTCCCAGCCTCCTTCTCCCCCATGATTACGGAAAAGACCAACCCCTCTGTGTGTACTCTGGGTTCTGCCGCATCTCACCTGACTTGGGTACCTCGTCTTCTCTACATTCCATCTTTACCTCTCTGCTAAACCATTCTCACTCATGCAAAGATGTCTCAGTTCTTTTTAAATATGGTCCTCCAACTCTGTCTCAGAGGTACCTGGCATCTGCAGATTCCTGGGCTCCACAAGAGACTTGCAAGGTTCTTAGGCAAAGTATGCACAGCCTTGCTGCTGCTTTCATTTGAAAAACCTAACTCATGCCTACATCCTCCCACCCTGGGCCACCTCCATCCCCATTCCTCCGCTCCTCTCAGAAACAAGCTTCTCCAGACCCGTTAAGGTGGATTTGCCGGCTATCACCTCATCCTCACTTCCCATTCCCACTTCCAACCTGCTGCCTCCCAGTCTCTGCAGCGATACGTCCCATGGAAGTATCGGTGTCTTCCCTGGGGTAAAAGTGGGACACTTTTCAGCGCCCTCTCTGGCTTCTCACCAGCCTTTGTCAAAGTGGACCCCACCCTACCTCCTGAAACAGTTCTTCACTCAGCCCCAGAGGCAAACGGGACCCCTAGTTTTCTGCATATTTCTCTGGCAGGCTCTGCTTGTTGTCCTGTACTGATTCCTCTTCTTGGATTCTACAGATTGGTTTCCCGTTGCTTTATTCACTTTATGCCTCTATGTGACCAACCCCGCCCAATTCTGTGGCTTCAAATACCATCTGTATTCCAATAAGCCCCAATTACTATCTCCAGCCTTGTCACTCCTGGTGAGCTTCAGACCCACATATCCATCTGTATAGATGTCATTTCTCCTCGGATTCACATGTCCAACTCTTGATCCTCACCACTTCCCTGCCAAACTTCCCAAGTCTCTGTATCTTAGAGAATGGTGCCCAGAGCCATCGGTTGTTGACATGGCCACCTAGCGATCATCCGTGATCCTGCCTTTCCTCCCTCTTGTCTGTGTCTTGAATGAGGTGTTCCCCCAACCCTCCTTAAATGTCAAAGCCATACAAAAAGGGCTTTCTGACTGCAATCTAAACTACGTTTTCCTGTTACATGCTCACAGCATCCAGGCGCTGGCCACAGCACTCCTCTCGCTTATTAAGTTCCCAGAGGCAGGCTCAATAAACCTTTCCGAGAGAGGGTAAGCCTTCCCTAAACCAGGCGCAGCCCTGTCCCAGGCGGGCACCCGGCCGTGCGCAAGCCTCCCGGAACAGAACACGCCACAGTGGGCGCAGGCGGGAGCGGCAGCGCCTGCGGGAGCAGCCGCGCGGACTACCGCCGTCGCCTCTGCGCGGCTTCCGGGTCACGTCCCAGTCCAGCGAGCCGCGCTGGGACTCCGCCCCCCGGGAAAGGGGAGGAGCCTCTTGTGCCGAGCGGGGCGCGGTCGCGGTCGCTAGGCCCCACCGCAGCCGGTCAGCAGTCGCCCGTTTAAGCGCTGAGGGCGGCGGGTCACGTGCCGGACGGGGTGGGGGCGTGGCACCAGGAAGCGGCCTCCGCGCCCACTCGGATCGCCGCCGCCGCCGCCTCCCGGCCTGACTCGCCGCGTCCCGGTGCCGGGCGCAGCTTGCCCGGCTCCACGCTGGCGGCCGCCCCCGGACCCCCCGCCGCCGCCGCCGCGGCGCCCGCTATGGGCCAGGAGGACTACTATCTGGAGCTGTGCGACCGGCCGGTGCACTTCGAGAAGGCGAATCCGGTCAACTGCGTCTTCTTCGATGAGGCCAACAAGCAGGTCCGGGCCGGCCCGCGCCCTCCTTCCCCGCGCGGCCGGGCGCACCCTGCCCGCCATCCCCCGCACCCCCAGCGGCGTTCTGCGCGCGCGCGCGCCCAGGCCGGGTGCTGGGGGACCAGGCCTGGGGCCTCCCCTCTGGTCCCGGCGCAGGACTGGCACCAACCCCGTGCTGTTGGGTGGGCCGAGGGACCAGGCGCCACCGCGGCGGGGCCTTTCTCCTCCAAAGTGACAGCTGGTTGACCCCGAACCTGCGCCACCGACCCTGCAGCGCCCTTTGGCCGGTGTGGCCGGCCGTTAGCTCGCCAGCCCTTTCTCGGTGTCTTTGTTGTGTTTGTCATTAGTTACTCTTGCACTCACGGATTTAGGCGTTGAGATTGGCTTTATTCTTGGAATTTTGGAAACGGAGGGTGGGGGAAGCAGTGTGAGGAGTAATAGGGTGTGCTTAAGTGTATCAGTGGCGCCTTTGCTGAACCGGATTAAAATTTGTAGCCTCGGCGACCCAGGCCCGGTTTTGCACAGTGGGTGGCACTCACAATGGTTTAACCTTTTTGGTCTCTGCTACTCCCTTGCCCCTTAAAATTCTTGTGAACACCAGGTATCTGTAGATGAATATGTGCCACCTTAGTTGAGCTGAACCAAGAGTGGGGTGTGGTAGAAATAATCACTTGTTAGGCTGGTGTCTGTGTCTCAAGTCTTTCAAAGTTCAGGCCATTAACGTTGCTTCTTTTGCCTCCTAGGTTTTTGCAGTTCGATCTGGTGGCGCTACTGGGGTGGTAGTTAAAGGCCCAGATGATAGGAATCCCATCTCATTTAGGTAACTATTGACATTTACAGAATAACTTTCACGTGTAAATAAAATGATGTTTTTTTCTGTTTCGTCTTCAGAAGGTGGTTTTAAAAGTTTGTCCTTTGTCTTCCCTAAAAGTTCTGAAGTCTGTGCGCATGCAAATCCCTGCCTCTAGGGAGAGGGAAGCAGACACCTGCCAAGCAGACACCTGCGAGCAGTCTCCGTGGCACACATCAGTACTTCATGTCAGAGTGAAATGTGTAGAGTAGTTGTCTCTTGATTTGGGAATCAAATGCTCCAATATAGGGTACCTACTTCCTCCTACTTGAAATTAGCAAGGCAGTTTATTGATGTGTCCATTTCCGGTGTCTTGGCGGAGGAGGGCCTTCATTTGCCTGTGGCCCAGCTCTTTCCAGAGTATGTGGTAGGTGGAGGAAGTTCCTAGGTTAGTATTTCCTGTATAATTATATTAAGAAAATCCCAGCTTCCACCAACGGTGACTGGATGTCCCAGTGTATGCAGGTTGAACCAGTATAATTGCAAATAGCACTTCCTTTCACTTTCTGAAGTGCCTTGATTTGGTTGATAAGTTATCTGGTCTTCGTTCCTGTGATTACAGGAAGGGAAAGTGTAGTGTGGGCCCTCGATTCAGTGGTGACTTAAATTTTTTGCAGGTGGCCTGTGTTAATAAGAACGAGTTTTTGAAGTGGAAAATGAATCATCATTTGTTTGGCACACTGATTGCAGCCCCCCGCCCTGTGCTAGGTGCCAGGCATGTGAAGGTTTTGAATTAGCCTGGCGCCCTTTTGGAGAGCTCATAAATGTAGTGTGGGAGACAAGTGTGTAGACACATTATGTCGATTGTGAGAGAGTGCCATAATAACACTGTGTTCAGAATTGGGGCACACAAGAGAGAGGAGACATTTATCTTGGGGTAGGCTGAGGAAGACCACTGCCTCGGACGGGGAAGGCCTCAGGAGGGAGTCTTTGAGCTAAACTTTAAAGCTTGAATGGAATGATTCTGAGTGGGGAAGAGAGATGGCCTTTCAGATGGCAAAGAATGCCAGAGTGCAAAGCTTAGCAGGCAGGGTGTTTGGGGGATTCCAGGTCTGTGTAACTGAGATCAGGTGTCCTCGCAGGGAAGGAGAGGTGGGGGTGGTTTGGCCCCTGGCAGGAGTCAGCTTGAACCTTATGTATTCTGCTATGGAATTAGGGCTTTATCTTATAGGAAATTGTAAGATGGGGGCATGGCACGATCTTATCAGCGTTCGGAAAGATCACGCTGTTCACAGCATTGACCTTGGATTACCTGGGAGCATGTCAAAGTCAGGGGTACCACTGAGCGTCGACTGCAGTAGTCTGAACCGGGCATACCCAAGACCAGACCCAAGGCCTAGTAGACTGTCACATAGGCACTCGGGAGGTGCTTGGGAAGGTCTTGGGTAAGTCTTGGTGATCATTTGGGTGTGGAAAGTAACAGTGAGCCGCTGATCCAGATTTGGGGGCTTGGTAGGGTTTGAGGAGGAAGATACTGAATTTATCCTCTTTTAAATTTTAAGTTTTGATGGCAAACATTTTAGCAATTTTGTGTATTTTTAACAGTTGTCTGGTGGTATAATTAACTGCATATATTTAATGTATACAGTTGATGAGTTTTGACATGTTAACCGTCACCACAGTCTTTAAGTTTGCTTGTGCGGCTCTGTAATTCATCCCTTGACTTCCTCTTGTAAACATCTGTTTGAGGCCCCGTAAGACGCCGGGGGTTGGGAAGTAAATGGGAAAGCGTAAGCTTGGCTGTGAGAGCATGGTGGGCAGGGGAAGGTGGTGGTTGGTGGAGAAGGTTGCTGGGTGGGTATTGCTTATTTATGTCCAAAGTGACTCTCAGGGGATCTGTTCTCCATTCTTCAGTCACTTGTCAACCACAGTGTAAATTTCACTGGCAACTTGCTGCCAGTTGGATTTTGTTGTTTGAAAAGAAGTCCTGATAGTGTCAGAAACATAATTTTCAACTAAGATCTGCTGCTTTCTGAGTATTTAACTTGCCTTTTCTCACAAATTGATAGATGCTAGAATTCAGTTCTTAACTTTTTAACTCACCCCCTTTTTTTCTTAAAGAATGGAAGACAAAGGAGAAGTGAAATGCATTAAGTTTTCCTTAGAAAATAAGATATTGGCTGTTCAGAGGACCTCAAAAACTGTGGTAAGACATGCCTTTATTTATTTATTTATTTAAAAAAATTTTTAAATGTTTATTGTATTTTTGAGAGAGAGAGAGAGCAAGAGAGCATGAGCGGTGTAGGAGCAGAGAGGGGCGGGGAGACACAGAATCCGAAGCAGGCTCCAGGCTCCGAGCTGTCAGCACAGAGCCCATTGTGTGGCTCGAACTCATGTACCAGGAGATCATGACCTGAGCCCAAGTCAGTGCTTAACCGACTGAGCCACCCAGGTGCCCCTGTTTATTTTTTTAAAGTTTTATGTAAGTAATCTCTACATCCAACGTGGGGCTCGAACCCACAACCCCAAGATCAAGAGTTACATGTTCTACTGACTGAGCCAGCCAGGTGCCCCAGGACATATCTTTAAGTACAGAGTAAAGGAAAGGACATTAGAAGTACACTTAGAATGAATTACAAAAAAACAGCTAAAGGAAGCATTTATTATTTTAATGTCCTGAAAGTTATAGTTCTGTTGTACTATATTTGAGCCTTGGGAATTCTTTTTTTTAAATTTTTTTTAATGTTTATTCATTTTTGAGAGACAGGGCGTGAGCAGGGGAGGGGCAGAGAGAGAGGGAGACACAGAATCCGAAGCAGGCTCCAGGCTCCGAGCTGTCAGCACAGAGCCCGATGTGGGGCTCGAACCCACAAACTGTGAGATCATCACCTGAGCCAAAGTCAGATGCTTAACTGAGCCACCCAGGCACCCCGAGCCTTGGGAATTCTTGAGGATGAGAGAGACATTTCAAGGGATAAATATTTGTGACCTTAGTTTGTCATTTTTGACTTAAAAATGTTTTAAAGTAATTTGGAACCTCAGGCAACCTTGGATTGATTGGTAGCGGCATAGATCATGTGAGTTGTATTTTTGGCAACTTTGTGAATTAGCTTTAATGGAGTAACTCCATTTACTCACTGCTTGCATCTTTGAATGCTTGATCCCCTAGGAACAGACATTCAAAGTTGGAGCACCCGTTTGGCATTTTCACTTTCCTAAGCATTTTCACTTTCCTAAGTATTCACCGTCACCATTTGTAAAGTAGAGCAAAACCTTTTGGAAATAGGCAGAATCTGATTTTCCTGTCAGTATTAATTGCTAAAATTGTTGGAAAGAGGCAGCAACACATTTCTCTGGAATCCATTGGTTTTCGGTATCAGTTTCTAAACTAACTGGATAATTGGATTAACTTTTGTTTTTAATTGCATTGGAAGGGGCAGATTGTCCAAATTGGTTTTTTTGATTTTCCTGCCTTCTATCCGGTTTTTTTTTCCGATCACTTTTTTTTTTTTTTAATTTTTTTTTTTTCAACGTTTATTTATTTTTGGGACAGAGAGAGACAGAGCATGAACGGGGGAGGGGCAGAGAGAGAGGGAGACACAGAATCGGAAACAGGCTCCAGGCTCTGAGCCATCAGCCCAGAGCCTGACGCGGGGCTCGAACTCACGGACCGCGAGATCGTGACCTGGCTGAAGTCGGACGCCCAACCGACTGCGCCACCCAGGCGCCCCTCCGATCACTTTTTAAATTTGTCTTTTGTCTGTCTGGTGGTATGCCAGTGTCTGTTGGCAGTATGCTGCTTGATCCCAATTTCTCCTTGTGGTTTTTTTTACTCTTCAGGATTTCTCTAATTTTATCCCGGATAGTTCTCAGCTGGAATACACTCAAGAGTGCAAGGTATGAGCCCAGATCCTTTCCCGGCTGCTGGCCATCTCACTGTGTGGGTGACGTGGGGAAGGGGCAGCGTGCCCTGGGAATTGCCAGCACACCCTGGGAGGCAGGCTGTGCCTTATGCTGACACCTGTTGCACGCTGGCTCTGTGACTTGGACAGTTTTAAAAGTTTTGTTTTTTTATGTTTATTTATTTTGAGAGAGAGAGAGAGCACGCGGGCATGGAGGGGCAGAGAGGGAGAGCGAGCATCTCAAGCAGGTTCTACACTGTCAGCACAGAGCCTGACTTGGGGCTGGATCTTGAGAACCGTTAAGCTCGTGACCTGAGCCGAAATCAAGAGTGGGATGCTTAACCCACTGAGCCACCCAGTCGTCCCAGTTTTAAAAGCCTGTTTCTTCTTTTATAAGATGAAATCGGGAGGATTAAATGGGTGACAGGACGTTAATCGCCCGGCTATGCTGGCTGTGCGTGGGGGGGGGGGGGGGGGGGGGGAGGGGGGGCGGGCGTCAGACCCTGGATTCCTTTCATAGCGGCCTTGTAGGAGGTTTTAGGAAGAGGAGTGTTTTCCCCTCTCCTGGTGGTGTTTCCTTTCCTTGATTTGTTGTCCTTGTGTCCTTCCACTTTCTTTCCCCTAGTGGCTGGGTATGGCTTTTAGCAGCTTCACAGTGGTTTTGCTAAATGGAGTTTAGCAAATGGAGTTTAGGGTGGGCTCTGCGACAAGGAGAGGCCCTTCGGCCCACGAACCGAGTCCCTCACAGACCTCTGGATCTGTGCGCCGCAGAGCCCCTGTCCTAGCCCTGTGTGGCCTCAGGTTTGGGGCACTGCTGTGCAGCAGGGGAGGCGAAGGGGTGGGCTCAGGGCCCCAACCCCATCTTGGTCCGCACTCACTGAGAACCTTCTAAGCTTTTCTACTTTTATAATGCATGTTTTTAGAATACAGCTAAGAGAAAGTCACCTGCCCTTTGATTTTCCTTAAGGAAGAAGTTGATATCTGTGTGTGCTGGTCAGTTACCTTTCTGCAAAATTCAGGCTTTTCCCTCTGTTCTTGAGAAGGAATTAAGAGTCAGGTGCTTTAGTGAGGCATCCCAGGTGGAAATCTGGGAATGTTGTATTGAAAAGAAAGTTTGATTTCTTAGTAAGTAATCAAATTGGGGTAACTTTTATTAAAGAGTGTGAGAAGTAGAGTATTTTAAGCTTTTGAAGAGTTGTACAAAAACTAATTAAAAAAATTTTTTTTAATCCTTTTCAGACCAAGAATGCCAACATACTTGGATTCTGTTGGACCAGTTCTACTGAAATTGTCTTCATAACAGATCAAGGAATTGAATTTTACCAGGTATTAATGTTGATCACTTCTGTTTGCTGGACAACGGTCTATGATGGCAGTGTGGCAGCCTTCTGAATTCACTACTGAATAGACATTTTGAGATTCTAGAACTTTAGGTTTTTGTTTGGGTTTTTGTTCTTTATTTCTAATTACAAGAAATGCATGTTTTTTATAAAACGTTTAAACATTACCAGGCTATCTGGAAGGTAAAAGTCCCCCCATAATCCCTAGAAATAACTAGTATGAATAGTACGTTTTTCTTTGTTTTCCTACACACATGCAAACTTAATTTTTTTTTTAATTTTTTTTTTTTTAACGTTTATTTATTTTTGAGACAGAGAGAGACAGAGCATGAACGGGGGAGGGTCAGAGAGAGAGGGAGACACAGAATCTGAGGCAGGCTCCAGGCTCTGAGCTGTCAGCACAGAGCCCGACGCGGGGCTCGAACTCATGGACTGCGAGATCGTGACCTGAGCTGCAGTTGGCCGCTCAACCGACTGAGCCACCCAGGCGCCCCTGCAAACTTCATTTTTTTATAAAAATGGGAATGTTGTATATGAACTTGTGGCTGGCTTTTTTTTTCATAGCAGTGGGGCTTGGACATTTGTCCATATTTTATTCTGAGTAGTGTTCTGTTGTGTGGGTGCACTGCAGTTTAATTAATTCCCTGTTGATGAACCTCTGGCTTGTTTTCATTTTTCTGTGATTGTAAACAATTCTGCAGTGAACATGCTTGCAGACATTTCTTTATGTTCTTGGGTGAGGCAGTTCTTGGAAGGGGAATTACGGCACAGATACGAACATCTGAAAAGCTGAACAGATATTGCTAAATTTTGTCCAGAAGTTTGCTCTGTGACTTCCGGTATAGGGATATCTGTTTTCCACATTTTTGCCAGAACTGCATATGATGAGTCCATAGACATATAGTCTGGGTATTAGCCCTTTCTCAGATGAGATGGTTGGCAAATACTTCCCGTTGCACAGGCTGCCCTTTTGCTCTGTTGACTTGACTTGATACCTGCCTTGTCTTGTAATATGTTCCAGCTGCCCGACCTGTTGAGCATGCTTCTGAATCTTTCAGTGGAGCTAATCTAGAAAGTGTTCGGATATTCTCGGGGTTCAATTTTGTTGACCTAATGAAAGCAGTATGATTTAGAAGGTACAGATGGAGAAAATACACCTGTTAAGCAAAATGTGAGATGTTAGTGCTTTGCCATGGGGCCGTCCTCAAAACCTTTGTAATGACCACCAGAAAGAACACAAACTGCACAAATCTCGTATACGTAGAAGGAGAGTTTTGTGTATATGGTAGCGTGGATAGGATCACCTGCTTTCCCGAAGGGTTCCTTGTGGCAATCATATACTTTTCTGCTCTCTGTAGTGGAAAAGTGTACATTCATGTCATCTAGATGGTCTTCAGATCTTCAAGAAATAAGTTAA
This sequence comes from Leopardus geoffroyi, assembly GCF_018350155.1. Lineage (NCBI taxonomy): Eukaryota > Metazoa > Chordata > Mammalia > Carnivora > Felidae > Leopardus > Leopardus geoffroyi. The sequence goes on from NC_059339.1 coordinate 45,893,136, forward strand.
AAAGAAAGAGGACTCTAGCATATCCGTTTCATATCTAAATTGTCAAGAAACCCATGCCTCTCCACCATGACTTCCACATCGGTTCTGGAGCACAGTGTTCTAGGAGCATTCATGTCTCGGGGCTCTATACAGTGTTCTTTAATTTATCCGAATATTTAGAGTATATTTAAGACCTGCCTCAACCGTAAAATACTAGGTTTGCATGCAGAGTCTCACGAACACGATTGTTAGCAAAAGGGAGCTGCTCCCAGACTCAGTGCTATCTGGAGTCAAGACACAGCCAGGTGGAAGGCAGGTGCTACAGGCTGGGTGTGGGTGATTCAGTGCATGGAATCGTTGAGGGCGGGGGGTGGGGTGCGCGTTTGCTTCCACGGGTTGGAGGAGGGAGTATGTAATCTGGACTCTTGGGTGGATGATGCCTGGAGAGTGTGCAGGCTCTTGCGGGGAACTGGCCTGCCTGGGCTGTGACTGCATAGTGGTGTCTGAGCCGTATTTTCTCCTTGGTCAGGTATCCATGCTGCCCGCCTCTCAGGGTCGTGCTGTGAATAAATGAGCCAAGATTGGTAAAGCACTGAGCGTGGGGAGCAGTAGCTGCAGCAAACAAAAACCTGTGCAATTTTACTTAGTGTTTTTTTCCAGATTTTTCTTGTTTTCTTAATTTACCATCAGTCGTCTTCCATTTTGCTGATTTTAAAATAAAGATTCTGTTTCTCGAACTTTGCTTCAGGTGTTACCGGAGAAACGAAATCTCAAACTCCTGAAGAGCCAGAATATCAACGTGAATTGGTACATGTACTGCCCTGAGGGTGCTGTGATTCTGCTGTCTACCACAGTCCTTGGAAATGTGCTGCAGCCCTTTTATTTTCGGGTAAGAGTGAGCCTGTCTTTAGGAAAAATTCCCTTTCCCCCCTCCCATCCTGTTCCTCTAATATACTAAGGTGTCCCTGACTTCAAAGGGGCAAGTTTCTCCAATAACCTCACCACTTCTGACCACTAGAGGGCACACTGTACCATCCTGTCACGGCCAGGAATGACTCGTTCTGTGGGGACAGACTCCAGGGAGTAAAGGACTTAGTGGGACTTTGGAAAGGATGGAGAGACAGAGTGTGTGCCTGTCCTCTGTGGTTTTATGTAGGGAATGCTAAAGCATCAAAGAGGTTTAACCAGCTTTTCCTAAAACTTGTATCACCCCAACAGGCTGGCACTATGTCAAAGCTGCCCAAGTTTGAGATTGAATTACCAGCTGCGCCCAAGTCAACTAAACTGAGCCTTTCCGAGAGAGACATCGCGATGGCGACCATGTATGTCTGTCTTTTGAGAGAATTCCTTCCTGACATTTGCTTTTGGTAATAGAAGTAGCAGAAGTGCATCATAAAAGCACAGCACTTTCGATAGGTGCCCTCAGAGCACATGATAAAGACTCCTGCTTTCCCGTTCAGTGTCTAGATTTTATGAATGGAGAAAACTGGTCGTCAGCTTGGCATTCTTTTCTGATTCTTCTAGCTTTGTGATCTTAGGGAAGTTTTTTTCCACCATTCTGGTCTGATAAAATGAGAACATTGGACCAATTTGTTGTTTAGGTATCTTAGTTCTATAATTTTTTTTTTTTATTCTGTGAGTAGTTGAAGGTTATCTAGGACTTTTATTTATTTATTTATTTTTAGCTAAAACATATCCTGCTGGCTTTAAAGAACATAGTTTATCTAACAAACATGGAACTAAATTACTTATGTAGGAAGGTATCCTCGCTTGTAAATGCAGAGTATCTCAATTTCTAAGCTTCATTATGGAAGTTTTAAACACACCATAATAGAAACTGATGCAAAGAATACCTTATGTACCCATAACCCAGTTCAAAAATGTCCAAATTTTGCTCCTAAATTACTTCTTGGATTCTTCTATGGCCTAAAACAGTGGTTTTGAACTTTAACGTTCTTTGGGAGTTAGAATGCCTTTTTTTTTTTTTTTTTTTTTTTTTTTTAAGGCCATCTACTGTGGCATCCCAGGTTAGAGAACAGATACAGTGAGAGCAGTCCTCACCCAGTGGCGGCAGAGACCCACTCCCTTCCCTCTGGTCTCATCCCTGTGGCAGACCGAGGACAGTGTCAGCCACTGGAATAGCAATGTGCATGCAGGAACTGGTCACAGGAGCATTTCTTCCATGAGGCTTATAAATGAAGAGTGATTATATTTTCCTGTTATCAAGGAATATACTCATTACGTAGAACTTGGAAGATACAGAAAGTTCCAGAAAAAGAAAGTGGACTCAGTTTATTACTCAAGGATAGCTATTAACAACATGTGTTTCTTTCTAGTAGTTTTGGACATTGTGCAGAAGTTTGTCTTCCTTTTAAAGTGCTGTGATGGAGCTCTATTTAGTTTTGCATCCCCGTTTTCACTTTTATATAATGGCCTTGGGTTTGTTTTTGTTTTTTTTTTAGCTGCACTTTGTAAATATTTTTGTTGGCTGTGAAATATTCTGTTAGGGAATATGTCATAATTTACTTAACTCTTATGGCCTCATAATTCAGCATTTAGCATAGAGGAGTTTCAGATGTCCTGTGTGAAGTCTGTCTCTTTGTTCTCCAGATACGGGCAGCTTTACGTTCTCTTCTTGAGGCATCATTCTCGGACCTCCAATAGTACAGGAGCGGAGGTAGTCCTATATCATCTACCACGGTATATTTAATGCTGTCCTCCTTCTCCAATTTTAAAATATGAACTAAAGCTTGTCGATCTATGTTTTGACCTTTCTGTTATCCTACAGAGAAGGTGCCTGTAAAAAGATGCACATATTAAAGTTAAATCGGACGGGGAAGTTTGCCCTAAACGTGGTGGATAACCTGGTGGTCGTTCATCATCAGGATACAGAGGTAGGAGTTATGTGTGGGTGTCTGGTCTGTCAGTGTGGCTTAAGAGTTAGGAAAATTAGGGCGCCCGGGGGGCTCAGTCTGTTGAGTGGCCGACTTCAGCTCAGGTCATGATCTCATGTTCGTGAGTTCGAGCCCCTACATCGGGCTCACTGCTGTCAGCACACAGTCTGCTTCAGATCTTCTGCCTCTCTCTCTCTCTCTGCCCCTGCCCTGTGCGTGCCCTTTCAAAAACAAATTAACATTAAAAAAAAAAAGTTATGAAAATTGACAAAACATGCAGAACAGAGACTAGAAAGTACTTTCCATGCTAAAGCTTTGGTCTTCCAGATGCAAACGAGTTTGGTATTTTAGATGGTTGAGAAAAAACAGTGATTCCCTGTCTATTGATTACAGTTAATTAAAAACTATTCCAGAAAGTAGCACATGAGGGTATTTGACTCTGGAACAATTATTTGGTTGGCTCAGCCAAGCTGGGAATTTACTGCAGAAGCACAGTCTTGCATGAGCACACAAGCTTTGTATTTCCTTTGTGAGTACAGATAATGCTAGGTGATGATTTTGAGGCTTTGTGGCCCAAGAGAAAGACTAGAACGGGTCCTGCTTTTTTTTTCTACATGGTTAGCTGGGTATCTGGTCACAGACAAGCTCCTTGTGTCCCGTGCCTCCTGCAGGGTGGCGATACCCTTATCTTGACTAATGAAGGTATTTCTAGTCGAAGTGAAAAAGATCTGCTGAAATCACTTGGAGCTCTTCAAGGGCAGCCTGTCATAAACGCCAGGGGTGTGCGTGAGCGTGGGGGACAGTGTAACAGAGTCGTGATATCACAGCAGACTCCTCCCCACGTAGAACCAGCCTGCGGGGGTGCAGCGCAGGGCATGCAGACTCTGTAAGCTGACGGGAATGGAGGGATCTGAGAGAACAGGAGGGACAGGCCAAGTCATGGCTTGTTTCAGCATCAGAGTCTTACTTTTTTCCACTTCAGACATCGGTGATATTTGACATCAAGTTAAGGGGAGAGTTTGATGGCACCGTCACCTTCCATCATCCGGTGCTTCCGGCACGCTCGATTCAGCCCTATCAGATCCCCGTGGCAGGTAAGGGGACCTCCGCGTAGTGGATGGAATGAGGGGTACACACAGGGGTTCCCAGTCCCCTGTGCTTTTGGGGGGTCTTTGTGTTCCTTCCAGCATCTTCCTTTTCCAGGGCTAATAATGTGAGCATTAAAAGAGTAAGTTGTGTCAAATGATTGTCTTGTGTCTCCTGCTTACGTGGCCTGAAGGTAACCGCCGGTGAACTGGTGGAAAGCCAAATCTAGACGTTAAACTTCAGCTCTGTTCTGGTTGTTTGGGACCAGTTAGAAGGCAGTCAGGTTCGAATTGGCCAGTTAAAACAAATGCCAGGTGTGATCAAAATCATAGCCTGGGCAAAGATTAATAAGAATTCAAAAGTCCATTGAATCTCTGGCCTCCAGAGCGTGGGTTGGTAAAGCATTTTTCACAACTAAAGGCTTTTTGTCATGTTTAACCCCCTAGGTTGTAAGCCCCATGCAGGCTTGTAGCGGCTCTGTATCTTGCCCGCCCCGTCCCCGTGCTGCTGCAGGGTGTGCTGTGGGGACGCGCTTGGTAGCCGCTCTCATTCCCCCTTCTGCTGTTGGTCTGTTCAGCTGTTCGTTTTCAAGCAGACTACACATCAGAATCACCCCGGGGGCTTTACAAGGGCACCTGCTGTCACCTGAGAGCGGTCAAGTTCATGTGATTGGCAGCCAGAGTTGAGGCCCGCACGCAAGATCTTCTCAGGTTCTAGATTCAGGTGTTCTTTGCCTTAGCTTGTCTGGGCCCTTCCCTCTTTTGAGTGGGCTGTCCAAAATGACCACGTTTTCCAACCAGCTGATTAAAACCTGTCTTCTGATTGTCCCTGGGTAATCGGAGCAGAACTGGGAACGATGTTTAATTTGCAGGGCTGCATTTCTCAAGTTTACCATGGATGCACGGGCAGTGCAACTGGGAATTAAGAGTCCCTGTCATGTGAGGTGTTTGGGGTCTGTTTCCTAGAGGAGATCTCTGTGCCTGGATCTACCCTGTGCAATGGGGAATTGAGCTAATTATTTAGACAAAGCACAAAGCACTGTTATTTGAAATCTTCTCAGTGACTGGCCTGGGGATGTGATTTTGAACCATCCAGGACTTGGTGATTTACTGTGTAAATGAAGACGAGTTCTCTTCGGTTATTACAGAAGAAAGAACAATTCTGAGTCTGTCATACTTTCCCCTTCTTGGGAGGCCATTTTCACGGATTGTTCTCAACTTCCCCCTTCCTCCTTATATGTGGTATCAGTGGTACACAACAGTTCACTCCTTCCTTATTCAACTGTAGTCGAATCACCATTTACTGAAGGCTTTAAAAGTACTGCATTTCACCCTCTGAGCACTGGTGTGGGCAGTATTTCCTGGTGGCATTGTCGTTGCACACTTGTGTTTTTTCCATTTGCAGGGCCTGCTCCTGTGACCAGCCAGTCTCCCATCCCGTGCAAACTCTGTATCCTTTACAAAGGCCTTACTGTTGTGCACAGAAGGGAAGATAGTACCCCTCTTTGTCTTGGTGTGTGAGAACAGTCCTGCCTGGCAGCTGTGAATAACCTGAATAACGTCTTGGGAGCCCCCCTGGGGGTGTTTTCCTCACCACCTGGGCCTGAGTAGCCTCTGCAAATAGGGGGCGGGCGAGTGCTAATCAGAACTGGGTTTGTCTTTGGTTTTTATCCTGGTTTACCATTTCCTATAACATGCAGATTCTTCATCCTGGATTGTCTTTCAGCCTGACATCATCATCAGTGCAAGCCAAGGTGGGTCAGAGGGGACAGTCATCACGTTAGAAAATAGTTACTTGTTGGTTTTGGATGACACTTGTAGCCAGTAACAGGTTCAAGGTGAATCTGACAAATGACCTCTTCCTTCAGTCTTAGGAATGGGAAAATTTTTCACTTTATACTCTGTTCTCTACTGTTCTGTTTTATCCTGAGCATATACTATTATTTTTTAAATGTTTATTCTGAGAGAGAGAGAGGTAGAGATTCCCAGGAAGGCTCCATGCTGTCAGTGCAGAGCCCAATGTGGGGCTCGATCCCACAGACTGAGATCATGACCTGAGCTGAAATCAAGAGTCGGACACTTAACTGAGCCCCCAGGCGCCCCGCTTATATTAGTTTTATAATAAACAACTAAGAATGGCTATTCTCCTGCTTCTAGCCCATTTAGGTCTGTCCGTTCTGAAAAGCCAGACTCCACAGCACGGTGTACAAGGCCCTCCCTGCCCTGTCCTTATCACCCCTTGTCCTATCCACGTGTGTCTTTGCCCTTTTCTGTTCCGTTTGCATAGAAGTGCGCTCCTGCTTCCCACTGTGCTGGGCAAGCTCCTTCAAGATGCTAGCTCTCTCTTCCTGGTAACCCCCTAGCACCTGTATCTTCCTGTTGGGAGTACTTTCCACATTTGTCTTCAGTCATCTTGTGTATTCTCCTGTCTTACCCACTGGGATTCGCAAGAATTTTCGAGGTTTCCACTGCATGTAGAATTCCCCTCTCCCTTCTCCATCTGGAACGGTGCTGGCTCTGGACCAGCTGCAGGAGAATTGAGAAGGGGGGGACCACTCAGGTCATCTTTAATGCGGTGTTGAATTCTTTCGTGGAACCCCAATTGAGGAAGGCACTACCTGTCTACCTGGCAGCGTGGGTGTTCAGGAAATTCATGGATTGGTGAATGCATGAATTACGAACTTCCCTTGGGAGCCTCTGGAGTTACCTTTTGACTTGAAGAGCCAGTGCGGGAGAAACCAAAGTATAGGACCAAAGTAAATACCGCACGTTGACATCCTTTTCTACCTTCAAGATTAAAAGGGGGCTGGGTGTGGGGACAGAAATGCTCTGAGTTGATCGAAGACTTGTCACCCGCCCTTATTTCGGGAGCTGCACCGTTGATGCCCCTCTGATTGGAGAGGGTGACCTTGTTGGAGGGAACCGTCAAGCGGGCGGTGGTCGTTTGGCTGGGCGTCCTTCTGTCGTCAGTTGTGTCCTGCATTCCCTGGACTGTGCTTGGGTTAGTAAGAAGAGGGTAGCAACAGTGCTTTGCAGGACGGCCCCCTCCCCCGCCCCTCAAATGAATGTTTTAGGGGAACCATCTTTTGGGCTTTTGTTCTCGTTTGCATCCAGTATGAAATTTGCTGCCTCCTCAATCCAGGTTACCTCTGGAACCTCCAAGTAAAGCTTCAGCCTATTGTAAACCTCTTGCCAGATAAAGGAAGACTGATGGACTTTCTCCTCCAGAGAAAGGAGTGCAAGATGGTCATCCTGTCTGTCTGTTCGCAGAGTAAGTGGACGAGTCCTTCCCCATCGGACCGATTCCAGTACTCGGCTTGGGCTGCCCACACCCTTTATTGGGAGCTGGGCCACATTTGTCTGCTTTGTCCATAGTGTGGAGCCTCATTCTTCACTTGAAGAATGAATTATTTAACCCCCTGGAAGGAAAGACCAGGAAACAGAAAAATGACTTACAGTGACTTGGGTAGAAAAGCTAAATTGGATGGTTCCAGCAAAAGCAAAGCTAACTGTGGTGCACTTGACGGTAATGAGCTAGCATCTCCAGCCTTAAAACAGTTCCCGGAATCCAAGTCACTCACTGCGTATGTGTCTACTTTGAGCACTTTCTACTGAAAGCTTCTGTAGCTCCTTTTCCTAGTAACCAGGAAGGGCTGGTGAGTGATTTCCAATCTCCAAATGATACCCTTTCTCTGAATGCTCCTTGAAGGTATGTTTGCCTGGTAACCCTTTGAGGTTAGTTACTTCTGTGCTAGCAACTGTCTGAATTCTGAAGTGGATGTAAAGTCACTTGACCTGTGTGAACATTCTTCCCAGTGTTGAGTGAGTCAGACAGAGCAACCTTACCTGTGATCGCCACGGTTTTTGACAAACTCAATCACGAGTACAAGAAGTACCTGGATGCTGAGCAGAGTTACACAACGGTAAGCTGTGTGTGTTTGCTGGGACAAAGGGCTCTTCTCCACCCCCACCGCCCAGTGTATTTCCTAACCAGCTATAATGCGAAGTTCTGGTGGGATAACACCACTGGGGTGTGCATGCCAGGTGGCAAGGTGGCTGTGTTGGGGGTCACAGATTCAGAGTTTGTGCCTCCCCTTAGCTTGAGTCTGCGTGTCACTTAATGCCTTCGCTTGTTTTTAACCTGTGTTGAATCTTACGGATAGATCCTTGGTCTTATCTGTTTTGTGGATAAGAAAAGCAGTTTCGGCTTTGTCTTACTTTATATACTTCTGCCTGGTCAGAGCCTGGACTGAACAAATTAGGCGTATAATCCTTTTGCCGCATCTTCTTTCTTTCCTTTTAGGCTGTAACAGCTATAAAATTAACACTTATGCTGGCATTCGGTCAGCGTCCTGTCAGGATAGTGATGACGTATTAGCACCATGCTTCCACAGAGCGGGTTCACGTGTTTGTCGTGAACGGCTAGAAACCATTGACGTGGCCTGTAGCCAGGTTCTGCTATACTGTTAGGATGAGCGGAAGGACGTATTTCACTTCAAGGACCTGATTAGTCCTGAGGCTTAAAACAGAAGTGGTTTTAGGCAGTAACGAGGAACCCAGAACTGCACTCCCCTTTAGCTCCTCGGGGGTAAGAGAACTGACACAGGCTACTGAAGGCCGAGTGACCTCGGAGTGCACCTGTCCCTGTCCTGTGAGACACGTGAGGGGGGCTGGGTTCTTGCAGAGCCTCCTCGGCCTTGCTGCTAGTGTACTGGGCTGTGGGAATCCGTAGGTCTGACCCCAGATGGGTTTCTGTGCCTCGCTGCTCTGGCTGAGTCTTTTTAAATGCATGCCGGTCAGAGCGTGGTCCCCAACCACCCCCCCCCCCCCCCCCGCCCCTGGCAATGCTGGAGCTTCCCCAGCCCCCACCACAGCTGCACCTGTCAGTCCTGGGGCGAGCTGCTCTAGAGAGTTCGGGGAAGTTGTCTGTCTTCTCGCAGAAGTCAGTAATGTTTGGGTGGCCTTGTTTACCACTCAGAAACGCACACATCCAGCCTTACAAGCGGTATTCGCTTACTGTGTGACCAGTACACCATTCCATTTTTATTAGGTAACAAATATGAGAAAGTCCGTGATTAAGAAAATGAGGGATTTTAAGAGGGGAGAAAAATGTGTCTCAAGCAGAAGCGGACTTCTGCTTTTTTAGCTCCACGTGTGAACGTTGGCATATTTTCAAGATGACCAACTCTGACTTCTAAACCCAGCCCCAGCCCGCACAGGAAAAATGGTTTTGTCCACGTAATAAGTGCCATCCTCCGCTCGTATCTTAGGAATTCAGTCTTCTGGGAGTCCCTAGAAGCTGACGAGAGTCCCGTTTGCAATGTGTTGTCTAGGCAGTAGAAGCGGGGCCGAGCCGGTGCAGCCCGCTTCTCAAAAGGCCGGTGCGGACCCAGGCTGTGGTCGATCAGTCTGACATGTACACCCACGTGCTGTCGGTCTTCACGGAGAAGAAGGTGGGTGACGGAGCCTCCAGCCAGAGATCTTATCTGCAGGGAACTGAGGAAAGCAGAACTCCTAATGTGATTTAAAGAACCGGAGTTCTCTGGGGTGAAGACCCAGTGCTAATAGTTTGGCGTCTACTAGGCCAAAACGTGACTGTCGACGGGGGGGGGGGGGGGGGGGGGGGAGGTTCTGGAGCGATCTGTGCAGAACCCGTGAACAGCACTGGGCCAGAGGCGCACGGAAACAGGGCGGGTGGGTAGACAAGGAGCTGCAGGCGGCCTCCTTGCGAGCGTCCGGTTTTGAGACTACTCTTCTTTTCTTCTGTAGGAGATGCCTCATAAATTTGTGATAGCCGTACTGATGGAGTACATTCGCTCTCTTAACCAGTTTCAGATCACAGTACAGGTACCTTCCAACCATTTGTGGTCCCAACTTAGAGGAGCGGGGTCTGCGTACCAGACTCCGAATTCTGAGTGACTCTCCCGACATCACCGTGTCGGGCTCAGGCGGGATGGTTAGTGTTTAATCGAGCATCCTGTCAACGCACAGGTGACAGAAACCTTAACCCGTCACTTAGAATAGCTCCATCCTAGACACACCTGGCCTCACGCGTGTCGTAGTTGGGTGACCGGGAAAGTCTTCTCCTCTTTTTGTCCTCAGCACTACTTACATGAACTTGTCATCAAGACGCTCGTCCAGCACAACCTCTTCTACATGCTGCACCAGTTCCTACAGTACCACGTCCTCAGTGACTCCAAGCCTCTGGTATGTGGCCCCAGGCTTTTACTTCTGGGATTAAAAACTTCAGATTTAACCGTCTGACATCTTATGCTGAAGCTGGTGTGAAAACATGTCTTCCAGGCTTGTCTGCTCCTGTCCCTAGAAAGTTTTTACCCGCCCGCTCATCAGCTGTCTCTGGATATGTTGAAGGTAACTCTTGCTACATCCCCGTTTTAAACTGCATTCACGTCTCTTCCTGTTGCCGCTGCTTACCTGGACTTCTCTCCCCTTCCAGCGCCTCTCGACAGCAAACGATGAAATAGTAGAAGTGCTTCTTTCCAAACACCAAGTGTTAGCTGCCTTAAGATTCATCCGGGGCATCGGCGGCCATGACAACATTTCTGCACGAAAATTTTTAGATGCCGCGAAGCAGACTGAAGACAACATGCTTTTCTATACTATATTTCGGTTTTTTGAACAGCGAAACCAGCGTTTGCGAGGGAACCCTAACTTCACACCAGGTAGGACACGGCAGTGGTAGAAAGGCCTGGGGCGAATACAGACTCAGGGTAGCAAGAGAGTGCTGGCAGGCTAGGAGGTGAGAAGCCTTTTGGGAAAGTTCCCCTAAGGAGAACTGCGTGAGCTTTTTTACAAACAAAATCCCATGACGGTGGTAAGAGGAAAGTCAGAATGCCAGTGGAATCTGAATTAGGCTTTGGAACCTGCAGTGGACGCGTTCTGGGCACAGCTCAGGCCTGAGCGTGGGTCTGGGAATGCTCCTTTCTGAAGAATCAGGAACGAAACAGGAAAGGGCGACGAAGGGTTTTAAACGGCCTCAGGCTTATTACTCACTCTTCTCTGCAGACTTACAAAACCTGAGGCATCCCCTCCTTTAGGATGGGAAGGAACACGTCCCTTTTATTTCAGGCCTGCCGACTTTTTGTAGCTTAGCGAATGGTGCAAGATGGTGTTACCTGTGACAGGTTGGCCTCTCTACTTCTCCCCAAGCAGGTGGGGATTTGCTGGGGTTGTGAAGGTGCCCAGCAGCCATGCACGAAAGGACAACTCAAAAGCTTAGGAAAACAAAGTATTTTATAAAAGAAAAATAAGTTAAAACCCAGCATATGTATCTATGAGCTGTGAAGTCTTCATTCTCTTTTCCCTTTTGTGCCACATCTGATTAAACCTGCATTTCTTTTATAGGAGAACACTGTGAAGAACACGTTGCTTTTTTCAAGCAGGTTTTTGGAGACCAAGCTCTAATGAGGCCTACGACATTCTGAAATCACTTGCTAGTTTTTTTATATATATATATAAAAATGTGTACAAAGTTAATTTATTGCATTAATAAAGCTCTTTAAACTACAAAATGTTATAGTAAAGTGTATCTACACCATCCTCAAATGTTACTAAAAATACGGTATAGAATCTGTGTGATGGCTTACTCCCAAACAAAAGGAAAAACATTGCATTGATTGGCCTTTAAAAAGTGTCAGGGAGCAGATCCCACTCAGCCATGCTAGTGTCACCTTCCGCCTGCCCAAGAGTTAGGTCTGGTTCGCGGAGAACTGGAAGGCCCTGCAGCGTCCCGGGGCTGCCTTCCGATTCCGTAATGCTTCTGATTCACGCGTCACATTTGCATTCCTGAGTTTAAAAGCACTATGGCCGAAGCTGCTGCTGTTAAGTAGCCTGATGTCTGGTACCGTCCAGTGTCCAACTCGGCCTCGAGGGTGCAGCCACTGTCCAGTGAGCGGTAGGCTGAGCGACCCACAGACACAGTTCAGAGTCCCCCGACCTCGCAAGAGGGCTAGAAATTTAGGAGTTGTTCTCGCTCTGTACCTTTGTATTGCTCTTGAGTGGCCAAGCTTTTGGCTTTATTTATTGATGGGCCTGTGAGGGATTAAAGAAAAAACTTCTGGATTATTTCTTCAGTAGAAAAGGAAGGCGACAGGGTAGTTCTGTTATAGTACAAACTTTCTATCCTTCTGAGATTCAAAAACCCCAACTCCTCATGTTCCCTATCTCAATGCTTCAACTTCTTATAAAGCTCAAGTCAAGCAAATTAGTACTGTTGTCCTTTCAACCACAGGTCATTTACAGAAACTGACGTGGCCGCAGAAGTAAAGAGACCTTAAGGGTAGTCTCAAGACATGACCCGAGGAGCAGAGGGAGCACTTTGCTGGCACAGGGAGGAAGGGACCAGAAGGTGCTCTCAGCACTGCTGGGCTGTGGCCAGCGGCCCAGCCACTCCTCTCCATAGCAGGGAGGAACCCCCTGGACCGCCGCCACTCAGGCTCCTTCACCGTCTGACTTCTGGGCCTTGTTTGGCAGACAAGGGGAACTTGTTAGGAAGGAAGAGTGTCAGTGGTTCACTAGTGAAGTTGTTTGGACAGCCGTGAAGCCCCTAGACAAGACTCTCATCTCAGAATTTTTTTTTTACACTTAGTACCAATTAAATGACCATTAGTACAAAAGAATGCTTCTAGATCTTTCTTCTCCTTTAGTAGCAGACTTCCCCTACCCATTTAAAAACAAGAACACTTACCTATGTAGCTGAGTAAGACCGGGAGGAAGATCAAGCCGTGGGTGGCTCCCAGTAAGACCATAGCCAAATACATCCTGAAGTAAAATATCTGGAAAATCTGAGATTTGGCAAAGGCCAATACCACAATCCCTCCAAATTTCGTTAGTGTGATTCCACTGAACACCTGAAAGAAGAGATGGGGTTTAGAAAGCACTTACCAACCTACTCTAATTCCACATCTCCTCACACACTGATTTCTGGATGGGCAAGGCCCAAAGCAATGGGGGTGGGGGTTGAACCCCAGTCTTCAGAGTTAATAAGCATTACATTCTACCTGAAATTGATTTGCTGCTTAGGGGCCTGAAAAAAAAAAAAAAAAAAAAAAAAAGGTGTAAGGGTAAATAAAATCTGTGTATGCTGCATAGACACTGGGTTCTGTCTTTAAACAGATTTCCTTGTATTTTTTAGGTGAAAGCGATTGAGTATCTAAAATTGTTACAAAAGTGTTAGTTTTTCTCTGTAACAGTATTTTCTAGGCCGGCAAAGTAACTGGCTGATAGGCTAAAGCAGGCTGTGGAGCTGACCTAAGAAGATTCTGGGCTTGAACTATAAATTGCACCGTGGGCTCTGAGTGTGACAGCTCCCTCGCTTGTCAACACATGGCTGGCCTGTGTCTTACATGGAAAGGCCTTCCGGTCCTCAAATCAAACTTCTCGGTTCTTCTCCTGCCTGTCTACAAAGGATTTGCCAATGGAAACAGTTATAAAGAATTTCAGGATGTAGCTATTTCGTGAAATGCCTGAAAACTTACCCTTGGTTATTCTTAAAGGATTCAAATTCTGTTCTCCCTACTGAATTTTACAGCTGCCGAGAAGCACTCAGTTGACGAGCTGGGCACTTTATGTGGAAATGTCTACCCCGGCTACTTACAGAACTGCCCATGTGAGCGAGCGCCTCTTCTGCCCGTTGTGCACGGCTGCCCTTCATGCTCACCGTGAATGCTCTCGTTATGTGGCTGCAAAACTCCACGGAAATGCCACAGCTCTGGAAAAAAGTGCTTCCGTTACATCCTTTTGTGGTTGAAAATCCTAAGAAAGCAGGCCCTCTTCTCCCACGATCTACGGTTCGCAGGGCATCCCAGGTAGCTCAGGAGCCTGAAGCATCCCCTTTAACTTTGTGTATACCAATCCCCTATCACACCAACTGAAGCTGTACCAGGCAACTCGTGAGACCCTCAAGGCCCAGCACCCAGAGCTCCAGTTTTCTATAGCGAATTTGCCTGTTTTAAGGGAACTTGCCGAACCCACGTTACCCCCACCCTCTGAGAGCCAGCACGCGATCACCAGATTTGCTTTAGTCAGGCCTCACTGCTGCTCCCCCCCCCGCGCCAAACAGTTCATATTTTAAGTACAGACACACTTTGTTTTAATGCTTTCTCAAATGCTCACATCTTCAAGACGATTAAATAGCACCTGACAATTGCATGGGAAGCAAAACATACGGTTAAGAATTCCATCAGGAAGGAGTTTTTCTAAATAAAAAGTGAACATCTTGCCATCGGGCTATAAGCGTTTTTGCAAACGCTTCAGAGTAAGAAATTAAAGGCAAAATACCCTCGTAACACTACAAAGTCCCATTTTCAATGTCCTAAGCACCTCCCACATCCTCACTCCATCTAGCAGCCATCCTGTTTGTCCAAGAACAGAAGCCGGCCTTGGTCTTTTACCCGAAGAACTAGTTCACAGAAGGGACACAGGAGTTATGGACTGAGTGGACCAGGACTCACCATAACCAAGTTGACCAAGGAAACTGCATTCAGACTGATGCCCCACAGCCACATGACGCCAAACATGTTGACCAAGATCATAGCGATGGTGATACACATGATCACTGCAGACCACAGATCACAGCCCAGGAGAACCACGGTCACCAAGAAGATGGCTCCCAGGGACACGCTGAGGTTAAAGATCGTGTCATCAATAATGGTCAGGTACTGTTCGTAGAAGACATAGAACACACTGGAGAAGAGAGAAGCAGGTTCTGTCACAGCTCATTCTCGCTTCTGGAAGCTCTATCTTTCATGCTGCCACTACTGCAAAACTGAAACCACTCTGAGACACATCCCATTCATAAACTGCCCCCATCTGTGCGAGACTCCTCTACAGCAATTCTAGCGAACTTTTGATTGCCCACTGACACCCAAGAAGGGCCTAATAATGACCCAAAATGTGTACTGTATATGTCCATAAGCCCAACCTATTCTGCTTCGTAGGCATTTACAGAGTATTTCATGGTATTTTGAAAAACCAAGTCCTGATCTATCCTGAGAATTCCCTCAAGTCATATAGGGTCTATGCAGGGCCTGAGCAGAAAATGCTTTTTGGGAAAAGTTAACCAGCTCTTCTCTGTAATTGGGACATCCAATTTGAGAACTTCCTCAAAGGAAAAACAGGCTGTCCTGTCAGGAACAGGTCGGAACTCTTTAAGTGAGATCAGAGGCACGGGGAAAAATCACTCGTTTCTTCTACTTTTCCATATTTTCCAAATTCAGTATCTCCTAAGATACTCTCTTAGTAAGGAAAACACCCAAACAAAAAAGAAAAGCCTCCATAAAGGCACCGTCCCAGGTAATCAGCAGTCGGGGACACCCAGCGGTTGTGACCAGGAATGGCAGCTCGCCCCTCTCCGTGAAGTCTGGTCCCCAGGTACTGTCCCTCCCGCTCGGGTGACATCTTAGAGTATGTCTGTTTCAGAGTGTGAGCTCTAGCCCAGAGACAGAGTTTTGCATGTCCAGCACGCAGACCTCGGTGGGTGCTGTAGATCCTGGCCCTCTTCACCCAGATGCTACTTCCCTTGATGCACTGTGCTTGTGTTCATGATGGAGAAGGTGTCAGAATGAAAGCCAAGTATCAAAATCCCACCAAGGGAGCCCCCAGGGTGTGGGCTCTAACCTATGACACCCTCACTTAGAAAATTCACACTACCTGTATGGGAACACACGGTAATTACTTCCTTCAAGGCCCATGGTTTTGGTGATGTTACTGGCGATGAGGTTGGCTTTTCTCATGGCGTCAGTAAAGTCAGCAGACGTCTGAAGCACGGTGTGGTAGGTCATGAAGTAAGTGGCTCCGACACCCGTGTCATTGCCGAGGATGTTAACTGCCGAACTGTAAGCAGCATGTCCCCTAAGAGAAGACTCGGTGGCGTCAGAACAGCCACACCTTGTACGGGATCTGCAGATCCTGAGCACTCAAAGCTAAGTGAAATCATCTGACCCTGGGCTCAAAGGTCAGGCCAAATGTCAAGTTCAGGGATGGGAAGGCCCCTTGAAAGGGAACGAGGAAGGTTTTAGCTTGTTCTCTTGCACACTGGCTTTTCTTTACTGCTCTTGGTTGTTCTGGTGCACAGGTGCTATTATTTCTCTATCTGGTTTGCTCACAACCAAATGTGCTTTCATATGGTGTTTGCGCAGTGGCGTTGTGTTAACAGGAGGCGGGAAAGGAAGGGCCCCGGAGTTGATGGCCAGAAGACTGGTTTCAGCCGTGCCACGTGTTGGCCACAGAACCCTGGGCAAAGTTACTGAATCTGGGCTGTGGTGTCCTCTGTGAACAGGTGTACTGCCACCTACTCCCAGGGCTGTGTGATGAGTCACTGAAACA
This sequence comes from Leopardus geoffroyi, assembly GCF_018350155.1. Taxonomy (NCBI): domain Eukaryota; kingdom Metazoa; phylum Chordata; class Mammalia; order Carnivora; family Felidae; genus Leopardus; species Leopardus geoffroyi. Next base: position 45,909,439 of record NC_059339.1, read on the forward strand.
AGTGAGGAGCCTGGCATGCTACTGGCACACAGGAGGCTCCCTTAAGTGGTGGCTGCTGCCCTCCTAAAAGCTGAATGTACTTGGATTTGTTTTATGTAGGCCAAGGCATTCAGTCTGCGAGCAGACCAAGCTGCAAGACTCATTCTTATTTTTAGACACAGTACCGACTATAGGTATCAAAGCAGACATGACACACATGACCAACTGACGGGCGGGATTCTGGTCAATTACACATTCTTAGGGAAAACAGGGTTTACCTAACATACCTGTGGACACTCATCTTCCTCCTACAAAAGGTTCTGAATCACCCCACCCCAGACTTCCAGCCATCTTCCCTCTTTCTGGGCCCAGACAAGCTGCTTCCATGGGTCACTGGCCGCATGGCAAGACAGGGGAGTGAGACACCCCATAACATCATGTCCAGACAGGCTGCGGGCTATAAGAACCTAAACCTTAACCCAGGGTGGCATGCCAAGCAGAGATGCTGTCCCCAACACCCACAGACACAACTAAACACACTCTGAAATGCCACGTGCTCCTGCTCCCCTTCTGCCCTGCTGGACACCTGCACAGGGTTCTGCACCCATCCGTGCAGCCAGGGGGGCCAGGACACAGGAGAGGAAGGAACAAACACTCGAGCCAGGGTAAACTAGTTGAAAATGAGGAGGAGTTTTCTTTAAAGGTGTTTTAGGTTTCTCTGCTTTCACAGAAGGATCGGGACAGGGCAGGGAGGGGGAGAGAAGAGACCTTTCCCACATGACTGCTTCGACCCCAGCCCTCCGCCAGCTGTCCAGTGCACAGCAACGGGAGGCAGGCACGTATCTGAGTGGCTCAGTGGCACTTACCCTTTGCCGCACTTGGGGTTCGGGTTATCAGAAAGGAACATGGGCAGGAATCTCATGAAGTCTCCACCTTGAGGCCTCTGTTTGCCCTCCTGGGTGAGGGGCCTGCAGCGGATGCAGGCAGGGTCAACCACTAGCATAAGCACAGAGGAGGGGCCGAGGTCAGAAGATTAGTCTCCAGATTTTGAAGCGTTTAAAGACACTGATAAAGAAATGAGGGGGAATTCTTCTCCTGAATCTTTTTCCAGATCCAAAAGCTTCCAGCACAGATGATTTTCATAGTCTAATAAATCTGAGATCCCATCTTCACCTGAGGCAGCCTGTACACACTTTCTTCCCCGAAGCAGGTTTCCCACTTCGAGGATAACCTCAGCTGGTGTTCTCAGAGTCCAAAGCTTCCATGTTTTTATCAAGAAAATTCTAGGAATTCAACACTCCTAACAAAACTGTAGGGCAACAGTGGTAATGAAGGGGAGCACATCTGTGAGACACTATGGCCAGACACCTATCACAAGATGCCCCTGCCCGGGGCCCTGCTTAGCCTGCAGCCCCGCGGTGGGAGGTGGGAGAGAAAGAACACAACCCCCTTCAGAGACCATGGCTGAGGGAAGGGATGGTGACGAAAGCTATGAGACCCGGCACTGGCAGATACGTAAGTATAACCCGAGGTGAAGTACAAATTCGCTTCAAATTATGTCAAAAGTCTTCAGAGAAAAGGGAAAGATTTGGAAAAGGAGATGAAAGTACCTGAAGCATTGCAGAACCGATCGGTGCTGTTGTAGACTCTACAGCAAGAAGACTGAGGCTTGACCCAATCAAAGTAATCGTCGATCCAGGAAGAGGGAGCAAAGCCTATTCGGGTACTAACGAAAAGGAGGGGAGATGTTACTGACTTGCTCCACAGGCAGGAAGTCTTTAGATTCAGTCCTTTTTCTGAAACCTAACTTCTTTTTCTAGATTTTATACAGCTGCCCAGTCAAAAGACACGTTTCATTACCACTTAATGGAAAATACTTCGGAATATGAATTGGTAAATTAGTCCTTTAAAAGCTTTTGCTCAGGTAAAGCTAGAGTTAGCAGGATTGGGAACAATGAATTTTCTAAGCAAATCCATTTGCAGTGAGAAATTTCAGGCCCGCGCGGACTCTGGCCGCTTCCACTACAGTACGAGACGACCGGGTGGTACTGACTAGCTGTCTAGCTGGGCCGCGTTGAATATCTGCTGCACCAGGGAGTCGTTATTGCAGCCCATGCCTCCGCACACCATGTTCTGCCCTTTCAGAGAGGTGTAGTCATGCCCTTCCTCCAGGACAAAGTACACAGGTGGACCTGCATGCAGGTATTTGAGGGACTTGAAATAATCCATCACGTAGGAGTCCTGAAAAAAGGATCAAAGAATAGGACAGAGGATGAATGCTCTGATGATGTCGAAGTGAGGTGATGATCGCTAAGGATCAGGAGAGCACTGGATGCTGCTGGTCGACAGGCCCCCAGCTCAGATTCGGGGTTTCCTACCCAGCCAGCTCCCTTTTGCTCACCCTCCCTGCACCCCAGGAGCTCCCATGGCTGGCCCGCCCTCAGGAGGGCACCTTACAAGGTAAAAGACTTGCTGCTCGCCTTCTCTGGCTCGCCAGTGGGCTGCCTGAGAGTTCAAACGCTAAGACGACTCCCACGGGCACAGCTTTCTCCTAACATGGGAGAGCGTGTCCGCACTTGCATTTCGAAGCAGGCATTAGCTTGAAATAACTGCAGGCAAGTTCTGAAAAATTTGTTCACACCACTGGCTCAACAAGATAAAAGAGAAAGCATCTTACATCTGGCATTGAAAGAGACTGATCCAATCCGATTTCCACTTTGTTCAGGACTGCAACACTGAATGACAGAACACCCACAAATATCGCTATCTGAAATGAAAAGTGAGTTATAAGACAGTGATTGCTTAGTGTATTAGAACGTGAGAACACAAAATCTTAAAACACATAAAAAACAGGACTTTCCTCAACTGAAAAGTTTAAACGACATGTTAAGTAAGTAGAGAGAAGGGGTAGTGGCTGAGATCATACTCTCTAGAGTCAAACTACCTGGGTTCAAATCCCGCTCCATCACTTATGAGCTGAGTGACCCTGGGGAAGTCACTTAACCTCTCTTTTAGCTTCTATTTCCTCATCAGTAAAATAGGAAAAATAAAAGATGTATAACATAAGATAGTTTTGTGGATTAAATGAGAAAAGCTGGGGGTAATCCAGATTTTAGCATAATGCCCAATATGAAGTGTTCGATAAATGCTAAGTGTTACTTTACCATTATTGGAGACTACTTTATGTGCTTTTAGTAGAGAAGTGATAGATTATCACTGTTGGCTACATCCAGTACATAAACTACAAAAAGCTCTTGCATGGTTGCTGGGGACTAGGGATAGTGGGTGTGGGGAGGGCTGTGTGTGACTCTATACAGAGGCAGCCTGAGGGAGAGTGTTGTGACAGAGCAGTTCTGTGTATCGATTGCAGTGGTGGTTACATGAATCTGCACATGTGATAAAATGACTTAGAACTGGACACACACTGTGCCAATGTCAAATTCCTGGTTTTGACATTGAACTACAACTATGTAAGACCACAGGAAGAAACTGGGCCCTCTCTGTACTATCTTTGCAACTTTCTATGAATGTATAATTATATCAAAATAAAAACTTGCTTATGTTGACTGCTAAAAGCTAGCTAGAAAAATATTTTATATGTTTGTACACATTTGCTTTTGGATATATACTTAGCAGCTGTCAGAGTCCCCTTCCCAAGCAGATTTTTTTTTTTTTAAGTTTGTTTATTTTGAGAGAGAGAGTGAACAGAGGGAGGGGCAGAGAGAGCAGGAGAGAATCCCAAGCAGGCTCCACACTGTCCGCGCAGAACCTGACTCGAGGCTCGATCTCACAAACTGTGAGATCACGACCTAAACGGAAATCAAGGGTCAGACGCTTAATCAAGTGAGCCACCCAAGGGCCCTGCGAGCCGATTTCTTAGAATGCATGTGACAGATCTATTTTGGGAAGGAAAACCACGAACTCCTACCACAATTGGTCTCATCCAGTCCTTAAGCAGAAGTGGAGAATAGGAGTGCTTGAAGAGCCGAAACAAGCAGCTCTCTGAAGCCTGGACACTGGTTCCATCTTCAGAGCCTCTGACACAGCAAAAAACATCCAGACGGTTTTTCTGAGAGGACGAAGAGGAACAAAGGTCACACTCTCCAGCTGCTTCAGTCAGATTCTAGACTCTAATTAGGAGACTGTGATCCTGTTAACTTACCTCTTGACGCTTAATGTCTAACCCCAAGAGACTCACGAAACAGGTAATCTGAAGAAGGAAGTCGATGAGGACTGCCATCCCGGCAAACAGAGAGAAGGTGTGAACAGCTGGCATCTTTGACAGCGCTCCTGCAGGGGTGAGAAGCTGCCACGTCACGGCCCCTGCAGCACAGGACTCTGTGCAAGTCTTACACTGCTGTGGGCTGGGCTGTGTCAGGAGCCAGAACAGGCTGCAGCCATGAGAAGGCCCTTGCCCCCCAACACTGCCACAGAGGAACGCCACTGAAGTCTGTGGTTGTCACACCACAACTGGAAACAAACCATAAGTCCAATGTTTTTGCAAAATGGTGTCAGCATCAGAACCACTTAGCGAGTTAAAAATGTGGGTTCCTATGCTCTAACCCTATCTTACTTAATCGGGACAGTGGGAATTCATACCCAATTCAGTTGTATTTAAGAGGCTCTCCAGGCAAAGCTATGCACATTAAACTTTTGGAACCGCCAACATGGGTCATTTCTTACAGTACCTTCTATGCTTCACTCTATAGAGAGGCAGTATTTCTATTCTGCTATTACATCAACAATGTTAGTCTCCCACTTCTGTCACAATCAGCTGAGGGCACTCCAAGTCAGAGGTACTAGGTTAATACCCAGGAACTGCAAACGGGCAGCCCAGAGGCCAGATGTATCTTGTGTGGCCCACACTAGATCAATCCATCTTAGGATAAAAAGCTGTTTCTTAAAATAAGTAGCCAGTATTTAACAAAATACTTTTGGTGTTACACAAAAATCTAGATTCACAGCTTTGCTTTAAAAAAAAAAAAAGAAAGAAAAGAGAAGAAAAGAAAAGAAAAGAAAAGAAAAGAAAAGAAAAGAAAAACAAAATTAGATTCAGCGCCACTGGGCCAGCAACATGTAGACCTGTGCACTCTGCGTGCCACAACCTCTACTGCTCTTACTGTCCCCACAAAGTCACTCCAGCCTTGAGGCACAGTGTCTATTACCATCACACTTGTGCTGGTTTTCTGCTAAAAAAGGTAAAAAGAGAAAATAACTTGTTGCACCTATATCCATCAAGAGGAAGTATAAGGGCCATGGGCGTCAAAGCACGTTGCTTGTGGAAATGATGAACAGCATATGAGCGCGTCTGATTTGAAAGATGGCTACCTTCAGTGACCCTACAACAACAGCCCCATGTAAGGTGACTGAGTAGCCAAAGGAAGCATTTCCATTTGTGACCCGCAAATTGTGTCTCTCTCTGGACTTGTGGGACAATTCTAATCCAGCCTCCTCCTCAGAAGATGCACTCAGTTTTCTCGTTCTTCTGTTACTGCACACCAGAGATGGGGGCAGGCCGCCCTGCCAGTGAAGCTGGCTGGTGATTTCTCAATATGAAAGAAACATGGGAGCGCTGGTTTTTGCTGCAGCTTATTCTCCCTGTATGAGGCGCGGCCCATACAGTGCTCCCCCAGTGCTCTGTAGGCACAGAGGCAGAAGGCTGTCTGGTAGAACATGGGCAAACTCCCTGCAGGCCAACACCTGTGGACTCTGCATGGAATGCTACGCGGCTCTGTGAGAATGCCCTTTTCAAAGATCAACACTGGCCATGGGAGACAAAAAGAGGAGACAAAGAGGAGTTCCAGGTATCTGTCATCCCAGACCCCAACATCAACACTGTCCTGAAACAACGGGAGGAAGAGGACGCTTCCAAAATGATACCCCAGATACTGCCAGCAAATTTTCCCGTGGTCTGCTCTGCTCTTTCCAGTCATGGAATAAAGCTCAAACAAGGAAGCAGCCCAGATCCTTCTATTCCCAGGCTCAGAAAACTGTAGGATTGGTAAAATTCAAAGAGTGATTACCTAAGAAAAATGCTACCGCCTCTGAAAAGGATGACAGGAACATACTAGGAGCCACTTCTCCTAGGACCCTGCCCAGCTGCTGATCCAGAGTTTCTCCGTGAAGACGTTCATCTCGCTTAAAAAGACAAAATGCAAAACAAGGGATGTTAAAATTTCTAAATAACGATGCCACCTCTTTGCTTCTTTGTTGCTTTGTGTTAACTCATTGGTAAATAAGAATGATTAGCAGCTTCTATTTATTGTACATAAATTTTTATGGGAGACCCACACTTGTCATGATAATCCATCCAGGTATTACTAAACCCCTTTGCTAGGTAACAGGTGAGAAGCTCAAGGCAAGACTGGATCATCTTATCAGGAAAATACATGGAATGCAGGCTGCAGGTGGCTGGACCATTTAAAGACACTCTTACATGCCAATGAGTCTCCAAGTAAGGGGACCGGGACAGAATAAATTGACCGAGACCATTTTCTCCATCAGCGGCATCTCTGGCAAATCTTTGATTCTTCTACACTATTGGAGAATCATTTTAATAACAGGCATGTCCAAAATACTTTCCACAAGCGCAAGAGCCCTTTTTACATACATATTTAAAACATGAATTTTCACTTTATATATCTAAATCACCAACCAAAGAGAAGGGTGAACTTCTTGGTCTCGAAATGTCCCAAACGAGCTATGGACACCAATCGGCAACACAGAGAAAAGGAACCAAAGCCTCCTCATTGTCCACCCTCACAAATACTCTGCATGGAACTGCAGAGCCATTAATGGGGCCCAGTTTTTGGTCAGATGCCCAGCTCTGTGAGACAATGAAAATATACCTGGTAGGTCTGGACCAGAATGAAGATGTTGTCCACCCCAACAGCCAGCACCAGGAATGGGATGACTTCGATCACAATGAGGGTGAGGGGGATCCCAATGTAGCTAAAGATGCCCAACGAGCACGCCACTGAGCTCAACACAATGAGGATGCCCGCGATGCCGAGGGAGATTTTAGAGTCCACCTGGGACATGCGACAAAGACACAAACTGTCAGAGTATCATTTGTCCTATGACTAAAAGGTCCTCGTGTTTTACCTCTTTTTGGGTATAGCTGATTTGGAGTTAAAAGTCCTGAGTTTGAGAGAAGAAATGAAAAATATTCTAGGTCTTCCCTAGCAATGTTTTATAAGCAACCATTCTTAGCTGATGGTGTGGACAAATTAGAAAAAACTGGATTATGGGAAATAAATTGTAAGTTTAAAATAAACCAAAAGCTTGGACCTGGAGAAAATAGCCGCAGGAAACAGAAATGTTACATACGATTAAAACACAGGGGAATGTACACTAGTTTTGAACAAAATGAGTTACGATTAAGTAGAGGCAAAAAACGACATCATGCGATGCATCACCATTTCTCTCCAGCACAGACACACACACAAACACCACTTACTAGAAGCCTGCTACAGCTTTTGATGTGCCCCAAGGCTATGGAAATGTACAGAAACATGATGGCATAGCTGATTATAACAGTGAAAATATCACCGTTACTTTCACGATTTAGTTCATCTTCAATACTTCGCTCAGTAGTGAAAGAAATGGTCAGATTTGGATTCTTGTAGTTTTTCACAAAATTAATAAACCTAAAGAGTGAGCAAATTTTATATTTTTAGTTAAAGCTTAGTGACAGCTAAGTGAGACACTTCTTCCCAACTTCTATGACACACAAATCATGTCTACTTAACCTATGCCCACATTAGGATTTTCTACACGCTGGAGACTAGAAGGTGAGACTCCCCCAGAGTACAAAATTCCAGACACGCTGAAGTTTCTACCACTTGAATCAAGTTTAGAACAAGTTTATTTTATTTTATTTTATTTTTATATTTAATCATTTTTTGAGAGAAAGAGCATGAGTGGGGGAGGGACAGAGAGAGAGGGAGACACAGACTCTGAAGCAGGCTTCAGGCTCTGAGCTGTCAGCACAGAGCCTGACACGGGGCTTGAACTCATGAACCATGAGATCATGACCTGGCCAAAGTCAGACGCTTAACCAACTGAGCCACCCAGGCACCCCTAGAACAAGTTTAAAAGTTGGTCCGCGGGTTTGGCTTTGGTAGCACATATACTAAAACTGGAATGAACAAGAAAAGATCAGCATGGCCCCTGAGCAAAGCTGACAAATTCGTGAAGTGTTTGTTTAAAAAAAAAAAGTTGGTTCATGGTCTCCTTTCTTCTTCACTAAAAAAGATTCCTAACCAAAGCATATTATAATAAAGACATACGCTCATGGAACAAACTTTTAAAAGTTGATTTACAGATTCAATGCCATCCCTATGAGCCCCAGCTGACTTCTTCATAGAAAGATAAGCTGATTCTACTATTCGCATGGAATTGCAAGGTGCCCAGAAGAGCCAAACCCTTCTTTTTCAAAGAAGGACAAAGGAGGAGGACACACACTTGTTGATTTCACACTTTCTACAAAACAACAGTAGTCACGAGAGTGTGGTATCAGCACAAAGACAGACATAAAAATCAAAGATCAGAGGAATACAACTAAGAGTCTAGAAATAAACCGGGTATCCATGGTCACCTAATTTTTGACAAGATGGCAAGACTACCCAATGAGAGAAAGCATAATCTTTTCAACAAATGGTCTGGGACAACTGGATAGCAACATACAAAAAAGAATGAAATTAGATTCTTCCTCATGTTAACATGAAAAAATTAACTCAAATGGATCAAAGACCTAAAGGTGAGAACTAAATATATAAAGTTCTGGGGGCACCTGGGTGGCTCAGTCTGTTAAGTGTCCGACTTCAGCTTAGGTCATGATCTCACGGTCCGTGAGTTCGAGCCCCACACCTTGGGCTCTGTGCTGACAGCTCAGAGCCTGGAGCCTGCTTCGGATTCTTGGTCTCCCTCTCTCTTTGCCCCTCCCCCGCTTGTGCTGTCTCTCTCTCAAAAGTAAACATAAATAAACATAATAAATAAACAAAGTATAAAACTCTCCAAATAACACACAGGCATAAATCTCCATGTCCTTGGATTGGGCAATGGTTCCTCAGATATGACACTGAGAGTATGAGCAACAAAAAACTAGAAAAACTAGACTTCAAAACTAAAAACTTGTGCTTCAACAGACACCATCAAGAAAACAAAACAAGCCAAAGAATGGGAGTAAATACCCGGAAATCATGTAGCTGATGGCGGCCTTGTAGAATATGTAAGAATTCTTACAATTTGATAATAAAAATACAAATAATCCAGCTAAAGACAGGCAAAGGATAGGAATAGACATTTCTCGAAGGAAGTTATACAAATGGCCAATAAGCACCAAAACGGAGGCTTTAAATCATTAGCCTTCAGGGAAATGCAAATCAAAACTGCAATGAAATACCAATTCACACCCACTAAGACAGCTAGAATCAAAAGGTCAGCTAACAAATGTTGGGGAGGACATGGGGAAATTAGAACCCTCATACACTGCTGGTGGAATGTAAAATGGTGCAGCCACCATGGAAAGCACTCTGGCAGTTCTTCAAAGAGTCACCATATGACCCAGAAATTCTACTCCTAGTTATATATCCAAGAGAAATGAAAACATAGAAGCTCACAGAAAAATCTGTATATGGATGTCTACAGCAGCATTATTCATAATGGCCAAAAAGGTAGGAACAACCCAAATGTGTATCAAATGATAAGTGGATAAAAATGTGGTATATCCATAGGATGAAACATTATGCAGCCATAAAAAGGAATGAGGTACTGATACATGTTACAACTTGAATGAACCTTAGAAACACACTAAGTGAAAGAAGCCAGACACAGAAGTCCATATATATGCTTCCATTCATATAAAAATCCAGAATACAAAAATGTATGGAGACAGAAATGAGATTAATGTTTGCACAGGGCCGGGATGTGGGAAGCTGAGGGTGACGGGTGGGAGTGATAGCTAAAGGATTAGGGGGCTTCTTTTTGAGATTAAAAAAAAAAAAAAAATTCTAAAATTCACTGTGGTGACAGTTGCAGGTATCTGTGAATACACTAAAAGCTACTGAATTACACAGTTTAATTTTTTTTTTTTTTTTCAACGTTTATCTATTTTGGGGACAGAGAGAGACAGAGCATGAACGGGGGAGGGGCAGAGAGAGAGGGAGACACAGAATCGGAAACAGGCTCCAGGCTCTGAGCCATCAGCCCAGAGCCCGACGCGGGGCCCGAACTCACGGACCGCGAGATCATGACCTGGCTGAAGTCGGACGCTCAACCGACTGCGCCACCCAGGCGCCCCCTGAATTACACATTTTAAATGGGTGAAACGTATGGCATAGGATTTATATTCCAACAAAGTTCTTTAAAAAAAGCAGTGAAAGGTATAGAGTCAAAAACCCGTTCTCTGTTCCTATTCTTTAGGGGTTATAAACATAGTCAACAATTTCCTGGGCCCCTTGCTTGATATTTTTTCTAGGGATGGATATTTTTTCTACCATGTATAGCATATATTTGCCTAACCATGCTGATTGCAGCTTTTGTGTCCTCCATCTGGAACCATTTACTTACCCATCTTTAATGACTGCATGATTTTCTACCATGTGTGTCCCCTACTAATGTACACCCAGCTTGCTCCTGGTGTTCACTATGAGAAAAGGGTGCAGGGAACATTTCTGCATATATACTTCTGCATTCCTGTGCAGGGATACAGATTCAAACAATGTTTACAGATACACCGATTCTTTTTTCTTAACGTCATTAGTATCAAATGAAAAAAATGACATAATTTAGACCTGATGTTGGTTATTAACTGAGCTGACTGTGGTTTAAGTGCATTCTGTTAGCGTCCAGCCCCCCACACAACAAAGACAGCAACTCACTCTTTTTCCCAGACCTGGGCCTTCTGGAGCCTCTCTGTATCGTTATAGTAATTATTGACAGGAAAGGTAATCACAAGGGCTGTGGCATTATTGTAATTTTGACCTGAAAAGGAAAAATGTGACATTAAGAAGATAAGAAGTGTGCAGAAAATTAGACACGAGGGAAAATTACATGACAGCCAGGTAACTGATTTCTCACAGGTGCTGTAGACTGTACTCTAAAAACAAATCACACAGGGGCGCCTGGGTGGCGCAGTCGGTTGAGCGTCCGACTTCGGCCAGGTCACGATCTCACAGGGGACGGCTCAGAGCCTGGAGCCTGTTTCCGATTCTGTGTCTCCCTCTCTCTCTGCCCCTCCCCCGTTCATGCTCTGTCTCTCTCTGTCCCAAAAATAAATAAACGTTGAAAAAAAAAATTTTTTTAAAACAAATCACAAGTTCACTGACGTGTCTATGTAGCTCAGTTAATGAATAAAAAGGATGCTGTATCTGGTGTAGACAGAGATTCACTCAGGAAGGGTAACTTCTTTAACTAAATAGCACGTGCGTGGTAAAAATTTCCATCAGAGCAAAAGGTGTTCATTGTCTCTCCTTCCTCAATCCTTAGTTCTCCTCCCCACACTGTGGCCATCTGAACTATTTCCCAGAGATACTCCACACATGCACAAGCAAACACCTGTATTCTTCCCTTTCCTTCTTAGTCACACAAATAGCGGCACGCTGTTCTGCACATTACATTTTTAATTTATATCTTGGAGATGGCTCCATTTTAGGACATAAAGAGCTTCCTTATTCTTTTTTCTACTGTATCATATTTTCTAGTGTAATTTAACCAATCTCCAATTGATGGACATTTTTGCAATTTTTAAAATTATGAACAAAAATACTACAAAGAATAATCTGATATTTTTCATGTGTAACAACATACATATTTGCAGAATCAAATCTTACAAGTACAAGTAATGAATAAAAAGTATGTGCAATTCTAATTTTGATAAATTCCTCCAAAATGCCCTCCAAAGAGGCTATCCTGTTTTTCCATTTCTTTACGTAGCAAAATATCTACTGAGACCCTGCTTTGTGCCAGGCATTATTTTTGGTACTATGGATATACACCAGTGAACGAAAGAGAGGAAAACCCTGCATTCCTGGAGCTTGCATTCTATTCTAGGAACCATATACACTTCCAGTAACACTGGGGTCCTCTGCACCCCGCACTGTTTTATCACACTCTTATGTCTTGCCCCCTCATTAGGGGGAAAGATTGAAGTGAGATGCATTTCACTATCTAGGAGTGAGGTTGAGCATTTTCCCTATATAATTAACAGCCATTTGTATTTCCTTTGTTAACTTTCATATGGCTTTGGCCACTTTTCTTTTGGGTTGTTAACCTTTTCTTTTTTTCACCAGAGCCTTCATATATATTTATATATAATTTTTTTTTTTTTTTTAGTTTATTTATTTTTGAGAAAGAGCACAAGTGAGGGAGGGGCAGAGAGAGAGAGAGAGAGAGAGAGAGAGAGAGAGAATCCAAAGCAGGCTCCAGGCTCCAAGCTGTCAGAGCAGAGTCCGACACATGGCTCAAACTCACAAACTGTGAGATCATGACCTGAGCCAAAGTCATACGCTTAACCAACTGAGCCAACTGAGCTGCCCAGGCACCCCCCCCAGAGCCCTTCATATATTAAGGGCACACTATCTGTTATGTATACTGTTTTTTCCCCATCTAGTTTGTTGCTTGCTTTTTCTTTTTAACTTTATGGTGTTTGTTTTCTACATAGGAATTAAAAAAAAAAAAAAAAAAAGCGCTGATTTGCATCTGGCAACGGAAGAGAAACACTTTTTAAAAAATGTTTATTTATTAACTGATGGAGAGGGAGGGACAGAGAGAGAATCTCAGGTAGGATCTGTGCTGTCAGTGCAGGGGGACTCGATCTCACTAACTATGAGATTGTGACCTGAGCTGAAATTAAGAGTCAGATGCTTAACTACCTGAGTCACCCAGGTGCCCCAGAATTTTAAATTCTTATGTAGTCAAACTCATTAATGTTTCCTTTTGTGGCTTCTGGGTTTTGTGTCTTGCTTAGAAATGCCTTCTCCATTTAAAAATTATCAAAAAAATTCTTCCTGTATCTTCTTCTAGATCTTTAATAAGTTTCACTTCTTGTATTTCTTACATTTAATAACTTTCCCTCCTTATATATCTGAAGTTTATTTGGATGGAAGGAATGAGGTATGAGATCAAATTTAATTTTGACAGCTATGGCTCGCCAGTTGGTGACACTATCTTTTCCCCACTAATTAGAAATGCCATTATATGAGGCGAGGAAAATTTAAATATAGATACAACTTCTCCCCTCCCACTGGCGAGGAGAACAACATCTATTTGACTTCTTCTGTGGGCGGGAGGAAAACCTGTTGAACTGCCTATTTTGGCTTTGGACGCCAAAGGTGTTACCTGAATCGTTACCCCATCATACCTGGTACAGTCTGTTCTAAGGTGCTACTGGAACCAGTAAAGAGCAAACCAATCACTCCTCCCCCTTCAAGAGTGTCTCAATCCTCAACTAACTGGTTGAGGAGGAAGAACCAGATCAACTTTGCTTCTTTTTCCCCACATCCCACATATCATCTCTCCATGAACACTTTGACACTGAACAATGAGTTACGTGGAAATGAACTACTGCATGACTCTGGGGAAGAGTCTTTAGCTTTCGACAGCTTCCCAGAATGTGACCTTAAGAAGGCTAACACCATCCACTTCTTTTACATCCAGAACAAAACCCAAAGCCAAAGCCCAAAGAGAGAATGTACTTGGGATTTAAGATAGGGAATTCATAAGACTGTTCAATTTATGAAATTTTCATAATTAGCACCTGTTAGTGACAGAATCAAAACTACTTCACCTAATAGGAAAAGAGGAAGCTCCTCTTACTTACCATCATAGCCTCCTAACACAAGCCACGGGAACACTGGCCCACCGAATGTACCCAGGCAAGGATCATGGAGCAAACTGGTATCGTTCAGAGAGGCAGGAGCCCTGAGAAGTGTAGAAAACAACTCCCAGTTACAACAAGCCTCAAGACATCACAGAGACCTAAACATCTGCAGGACAAACAGTTAAAGAGGCCGATTATATCCTAAGCATGGTGTGGGCTCTGTGCATTATTCCTCAGGTGAATAATGCAGTTCAGCACTTGCCTTTGGGAGCTCAGAACCACTGAGTGAGAGACAGGCAAAAAGAGCACGATGTGGTCATTATCGCTCAGGGCAAGGTGCACGTGGGAAGGGATGTCACACGGTACATGGAGCACTAATAGAGGAAACTGCCACCGAATGAGCGAGAACAGGTACATGCGAGAAGAGAGCAACAGGATAGCAGTGTGAGGAACCACACCAAGTCCTGTCTACAGCAGGAGGCGCCCACAAAGGGGAGGACGTCAGAGGGAAGGGATGGGGCTGGAAAGAGGGAGGGACAGACAATAAAAAAAAGGGTGTCATACGCTGTTTTACAAAGAGAATTCGGGCGGCAAAGCAGAAGAAGGGTCTGGATGTGGGAAAGAAAGGGGAGGAAGAGCCCTCAGACCAGTCAAGAGGTCTGTGCAAGGGCCCAGACGAGGGCAGTGCAGTGGAGGAACCAGCATCTCAGGACACATCCTAAGCCAGAACTCTGCTGGGCACTTGTTCAGATTCTCACATATAACCCGAACCATGGCCCTTCTGAGCCCACAGCTGATGGGCTCAGACCCTAAGGGGTCAGATCACCTGCTTGGGACAAACAGGCTACGTGGACACAGCCAGAGGCCAAGTCCCATTGTCCCATACATCGGGCTTGGGAGCTCATCCAGAAGGTTAAAATCCATAAGAATTATGTGAGGCAGGTAAGGATGGGGAAGGATGCAGATACAGCCTCAAGCTGACACAGGTGCCATCACACGACACAGGGTTACGGGGACAGATCTGTGCTTGGTTCTGGGTGCACTGGGTGTGCCGTTCCTGCAGGACCTCTAGGGCAGAAGCCCACGTAGAGCTGGAGGGTAAGGAGGGAGGTGAGAGCGGAAGACACAAAAGGGCAACCATGTAGCACACAGAGCCACACGTGGGAGCGAAACGGCCCAAGGAGCGCTTCTGCACTGATCTGAACCACACCCTGCCTCAGACTAAACACAAGCCTCATGCACCTCCCTCCCTGTCAAAATTTTGTTGACTTTCATTTTGTAAGACTGGAAGTAAACAGCTTTTTCCTTTAAATATAAAAACCGAACAAGTTTCACTTTTTTTTCCAGTTGTCAAATTGCCCATGGCCACCCTATACCATCCACCCTGTGGAGAATGGGCGTGCCCTTACTGTTTTACAGGGAGAGCTCAGATTATTAGAGGCTAGCTCTTTGAAACAGAGCAAACCAGGCTTAATCGGCTAAAGAGTCACACCCCAGTAGCCTAAGTAGAACTGAAGGCCACCAAACCAGACCAGATATCAAAGTAGCTGGCTCCTGAGATGGGGTTAGCTGACAGCACACTCAAAAGTGACAAGGAATAATTTCTCTGTCCCTGCAGTGACAAAACAGCCACGGTGATTGTCTGGCTGAACACCGGTCTCCAGGCCGGGTCAGGGCCTGCAGGGACAGCGGGCCCACCAGTGCAGACTGCTCTCCCTGCTAGGGGCACAGGCCTCCCTGCTAGGGGCACAGGTCACCAAAGCACAGATGCTCTGTGACCAGTGCACACGACAAATGCCGCCTGTCCAGCTAGACGTGCCTCCAGCGGGAAGCAGATTCAGCGCTCTCCAATCTGAATTGCACACCAATCCTGCCCTCACTTCTCAAGGGGACGCTGCATTTTCAAAAACAATCTGACATCATGGTAGAAGTTTATAGTTGCAAGACAAGAAAAAGCACTAGAGGCTTCAATTCTTGTACTGTGAGACCAGTGGCAGTGTGGCATGTGGTTTCCAAATCAGGCATGAGTGAAAAGCCATTCCTCGATTATACATCATGAATGCTCCATGAGCGCTCCCACCCAAGGGCCTTTGTGCTTGCTGCCTGTCTACTCGGAACACTTTTCCCTCCGATAATCACAGGCTCCCTCCTTTCCTTTCTGTCTGTGCAGGTCTCCACTCTACCTAAAGTAGCACGCCCCCACTGCCCTCCATCTCCTCGTCGGGCTTAATTTCTCCAGAGCTCTCCTCTCCACCTGGCATCAGGGCAGGTATCTATTCATTGTCGGTCTCCCTCCATCAGAGCATGCGCTTCACAGAGCAGGTCCCGCTGCTTGCTCACGGCTAGGCCTCTGACACCTACAACTGTGTGCAGCAACAGCAAGTGCTCGCGGGCTGGTGGGCCGAATGATGACCGTCTCCTGCCACGTACCGTACACAGTATAGCAAGTGCGTGTGGTAATCTGCATACACAAAGAAGTCATCTCCTATTTCATGGTCCAGCATGGAATGGCTGTTCTGGAAGTAATTTAACACGCTCAGAATGGTGCAGTTCTTGTTATAGGGTGAGAGGGGGGCCACGCAGATGTCTTGAAGTGTCACGGTCTCATTGTTATAAGATGCAGTGATATTTTCGATGGCAGTTTGTAAGTCAAGAACCTGAAAGAAGATTTTAAAAATAAACAAACCCAGAAACACATTGGATTTCTCTCAGATTATTGCCCTGACAGGTGAGAAGATAAAAAGTATTTGCAGAGGGGCGTCTGGGTGGCTCAGTCGGTTAAGTGTCCGAGTTTGGCTCAGGTCATGAATCTCACAGGTTCAGGGGTTCAAGCCTGCATGAGGCTCTGTGCTGACAGCTCAGAGCCTGGAGCCTACTTAGGATTCTGTCTCCCTTCCTCTCCACCCCTCCCCCACTCATGCTCGCTCTCTCAAAAATAAAATAAACATTAAAAAAAATTTTTTTTAAAGTTATTTGCGGAAAATCCTTCCTCATACAAGGGAGAGGACTAAGACGTGCTATGGTAAAATATCTGATGACACCAAAGGCCCACTCTTAAAAGACAGCAAGCTGGGATGGAGACCCTCCTGAGAGGTGTCCAGAGAGACAGGGAGGGGACCCCAATACCAGGACAGATCTCAGGGCAGGATACATGCACATCTCACATTCTACCCTTCTGCAGCAATAACAACAGGGCCGCAGAGGGGAGACCGGGGCAATCTGCCTGGTTCTCTCGACATACCCTCTTACTAACAAAATACCACCTACTGCCTTGTGCTATACTAGGATTATTTATGTATATCCCCGGGGTTCCCAACAGAGACTACATTCCTGGAGGTAAATGACTACGTTGTGCTTCTTTTGCAACAAGCTGAGAAAAAGAAACACAGGGTTACTCAGTGGAGAAAAGATTTTGTTCATGTCTTGAGACCATTTTGATGTTTTTCAAGATAACAGACTTTCTGTAGGCAAGAGCAATATTTAAAGGAAAAATCATGCGATTGAGCAACTGTTCATTAAAAAAATAGGCAGGATGCCATTTATTCACAGACAGAGTTCTCCAGGTCAAGTGTGACAAGGGAGAATGGGAAGGGTTAAAGGCCTCTGTAAGAGGATGGGATGGATCTCGTTCCGAATGCACCTCCTACCAAATGCAGGCCGGGGCCTACCTTCCAGAAATGACAAATTCATTCCTGCAGCGGCGGACCAGCAGTAGCTCCTGCCTCAGTCCCCAGCACAGTGTTAGAGAGGCTTCATTCCTTTGGGTCCTGGCACATTACTTTTCAATTGCCAAGGGAAAAATTTAATAAGTTCCTAAGTAAATTATAAATACACTCTGCTTCAACAGAGAAATGCTCCTCTCAGTTTCAAGAAGCAAGACCTGCCATATGAAGGAAATATAAAAGCAGTCTACAGTAAAATTTTCAGGAAGTTCAATATCCACCATTCGCTTTCTGGAAAAGTAAATGAAAAGCATCTTTACCTTTTTACTGTTGAGATTTTCAACATATACTGCCACATTCAGCCCACACCCCATGTCAAGTAGAACCGGTCAATATGTCAAAGCCAGAAAACAAACCACCCGGCTTCCCAGAACGGATTTCTGCTCACAGCACGTTACCTGGTGCAAGATCGCGAGGTCAAGCGGAGGTCCGAAGGGCACATCGGATCCTGAGGGGTACGGCTGGTAAGTGTGTGCGCTGGTGTGGGGGGCCTGGATGATGAGCTGCTCCGTGCGGAAGAAAGGCCCAAAGTGCGTGTCAAAGTACTCTTTCTCGAGGCGCGCCTGGCTGCTGGGAGCTGACCACAGGTCAACTGGATTGGTCGTGACCCGCACAAACACCAGGCCTGAAGAACAGGCGGCAATGAAGGCCAGGGAGAAGAAGATGATGGGGCCCGGGTTTCGGACGCAGAAAGAGCCCCACTGTGAGAAGAGCCGCCTCAGACAGCCCTCAAATGCCGCACCCAGGGCGTCGCAGCAGGACGCCTCCCCTGGAAGAGCGGGAGAGGAAGGGAGGGTGGAGGTTAAGAGCCAAGCCATTCCTGAAAGTCGGAACAGGGAAAGCGTTAGCTACTACCACAGGGGCTGGGAATAGTGTCCGCACAGGGATGGCACAAGATCCGCCTCCCTCCCGTCACACACCCTCAGCACCTATCTGCTCAGGAAGCCACCTTCCTTGCCTGCCCACGGTGACGGCGCCTGCTACCCACCCCACAGAGGAGCGATGCTCACACAAAAGCAAAGTTCTCTGAGCACTCTGTCCAAGGCACTTCCCATCCACCTTTGTGGCTATGCCTGCCCCTCCACAGCTCTTACCCCAGTCCCTAATTATCCTCGGTTCCGATCTGCCACCCTGACTAGACTGCTACTATCACAAGGGCAAGGACCTGTCTGTGTTGGTCACGGCCGTGTCCTTGACACCAGCACAGTGCCTGTCCCAGAACAGCACATCAACATTTTCTGAGGAAACGTGCACTCATGCAAACATAATCCTAACCATTTGAGTACAAAAGTGCCTACCTCTGTCATTGGCATTTACAGAGAAAGCTATGTTGCTATCAATGGGGGTGTACTCGGAGACAAAATAGCGTTTTCTGAAAAACAAAAGCACATAAGCAGTATTAGTGGATATTTGACATAATGAGGCTGTTCCTCTGATAGTCCTGTAGACCTATTAAAAGCTCACTTCTTCATCCTATTTCCTTCTTGCCTAATCGCCTTCTTCTTCCCCCAGGTTCCCTTGCTCTAGGTTGTCCTGCTCACCAGTCTCAGGAGAAAATTTAAGACGGTATTAAAAACAAGTTGAGGGGCGCCTGGGTGGCGCAGTCGGTTGAGCGTCCGACTTCAGCCAGGTCACGATCTCGCGGTCCGTGAGTTCGAGCCCCGTGTCGGGCTCTGGGCTGATGGCTCAGAGCCTGGAGCCTGCTTCCGATTCTGTGTCTCCCTCTCTCTCTGCCCCTCCCCCGTTCATGCTCTGTCTCTCTCTGTCCCAAAAATAAATAAACGTTGAAAAAAAAAAAAACATTAACAAAAAAAATTAAAAAAAAAAAAAAAAAAAAAAACAAGTTGATAAAGGGTAATTTCACCTTGCAGCCTTCATTTAGATTTAAAACTTCAGGTCCTTTAGAAACACAGTGAGCACTAGGGCGACTGGGTGGCTCAGTTAAGCCTCCGACTTTGGCTCAGGTCATGACTTCACGGTTCATGAGTGCGAGCCCCGCGTCAGGCTCTGTGCTGACAGCTCGGAGCCTGGAGCCTGCTTCGGATTCTGTGTCTCTCTCTCTCTCTGCCCCTCCCCCCGCTCACGCTGTCTCTCAGCGAACACAGTGAACACTGCTGTGCAGCAGCAATGGGCACACCTGGCGCCTGGAGCATCACTCTAACGTCAGTCTCCAATACAAGGAACCAGGGATCCTTGCAGAAGAGGTGGATTCCAGGGCTGGCGCGGGGAAAATACCAGATGAACCTGGAGCATTTTGTGATTCCAGGAAATAAGAAAGGCGGGGGCACGTTAAAAAACAAAACAAAAACAAAAAACAGAG